>NC_135507.1:48592751-48904251 GCF_052857255.1 Amblyomma americanum
GGACATTTTCAATTTTCGTGCAATAGGCGACAGATACCCTATTCCAGGCTACTGACGCGAACTCAAGACGCGGTCTCACAAGGGCACAGTATAGAGTGCGTAGACATTCGTGCCGTCGAAATTTTTTTTTTGTTAATCTAGAGATAAGACCAATATGCCTCAATGCGCGTAACACAATTGAATTTACATTCAGTCTAAAATCAAGCTTTGAATCAACAACAACACCAAGGTCTCGTACATGAGCCACGCGAGAAATCTCACCCGCCAAAAGTGTGTAATCAAACGTAACTGTGTCGCGTTTCCTAGTTAGAGACAGAACTGAAGTCTTCTTAATATTCAGTTTTAAGCGATTCATCAAACACCAATTCTCAACGTTGTTAATGTCAGCTTGCAATTGGCGGCAGTCCTCAATATCTCTAATATTACGGAATAATTTGAAATCATCTGCGAAGAGCAAAATTCTCGAGTTCTTGACATGTAACGGCAAATCATTAATAAACACTAAAAACAACAGCGGTCCTAAGTTGGAGCCCTGAGGCACTCCCGAAGATGACAGAAATTCGTTGGACACACAGCCGGAAAATCGTACCATGTTACGGCGGCTGCCAAGGTAGCTTTTGAGCCACCTGCAGTATATGGGGCAAAGTCCGTATCTTTCCATCTTCATCAGAAGTACCTTATGGGAAACCATATCGAAAGCTTTAGTCATGTCAAAGTAGACTGCATCTACCTGACCACGATTAAATACATGTGGCCCAGTATAATCAAGAAAGCTGCATAAATTCGTTTCCACAGAGCGACCTTTCAAAAAACTGTGCTGCAGAATCGAGATCTTCTGTTTGAAGTATGAGCCCATGCGTTCGCACATAATCATTTCAAAAACTTTCGCGAAAGAACAAATTAGTGACACAGGACGAAAGTTGTTTACATCAAAAGCATCGCCAGACTTGA
The DNA here is from genome assembly GCF_052857255.1 of Amblyomma americanum. Lineage (NCBI taxonomy): Eukaryota > Metazoa > Arthropoda > Arachnida > Ixodida > Ixodidae > Amblyomma > Amblyomma americanum. Next base: position 48,593,703 of record NC_135507.1, read on the forward strand.
ATACAGGAACAAGTACTGACAACTTCCAATGACGAGGGAAAACACCAGCTCGCAACGATAAGTTGAACAAATGCGCCAAAACAGGGCCGAAAATGTCAGCGCATCCTTTGATTATGAAGCTGGGAATTTCATCAATTCCTGTTGAAAGTTTTGGCTTAAGTTTCTGAATCGCCGAAAGAACCTCATGCTCGGTGACAATATCATAAGCTAAACAGTCAGCGCTGTCTTCAAGAGTGATAACAGCAGTTGTGTTATCATGGCGCACAAAACAAGAGCTGAAGTGATCAGCAAAAGCTTGGCACACATCTTGATGTTTAAAACAGATGCCATCGCGCGTCTTTATCACAGCAGCACTAACCTTATCATTTTTTGCTTGCACACAAAATCCCAAAAACTGCTTGGTTCCTTTTTAAAGTTCTGTTCGAGAAGTCTGTGGTAGTCGGCTTCATCACGTGCAATCAGTTTTTTCACAATTTTTCTGCACAATGAATATCTTTGGTACCAATATTCACTTTCTGATTTCACGTAGAGTTTGTGATACTTCTGTTTTTTCTTCAAGTAATGTCTCAAATCGTGCGGAAACCAGCATGAAAATCTACACTTCTTCGATTTACGGTGAGGTATACATTTTTTCATTATACCTTGTACAGTTGATGTAAGTAGCTCAACGCCTGTGTTTACATCCTCAGTCTCAAGCAATTCTGACCAGTCGTAGGCCAGAAGATCATTGTACAGCCTAAGGTAATTGCCATACGCGTATCTAAATTTTTCTGGCACCATCTCACGCACTGCACGAAACGACAAGAAGAACGACAACGTAAACGGGCAATGATATTTGTCTACTAGAACAAGAGGATCGCGCACCGCTTGCACGCCAAAAAGAGGCACATTAGATAAAATTAGGTCTAAAATGTTTCCAGCACAGTTCTTCATTGTATTAAATTGATATAAACCATGAAAACTACTAAAATCAATTAAACATTCGGATTTTCTCGAGTTGCTGTGCAGTCACTAGTGACCAAACCAGTGGACCAATCGACCTTAGGAAGATTAAAGTCCCCGTAGATGTGAACCTTTTACTTCAAAAAATCAATTTTTTCCCCAATATCCAAAAAATGATCGGTAAAAACGTTAGGAGCAGAATTTGGTGGAAAGTAGTAACAGCCGACTAGATAGTGCGATTTGTCACACGTTGGAATTTCCAACCACACACATTCATCGTATGTCTCTAGGTCTGGTCTCCTAAATGCATTTAGTACAGAACGGCAGGCTATCAGAACTCCGCCCCCGTATTTAATCTTGTCAGAGTACACCCTATCGGCGCTGAAAACAGTGTATTCATCTGAGAGATAACACGCACTTGAACATGATGAGTTTAGCCACGTTTCCGTCAGATAAAAGAACAAAAATATGAAGAGAATGGAGGCGAGGTGAACAGTATTAATATTTAAGTTAATATACCGAATGATTCACACAAATTTTAAAAACAGAAGGGAGGAATGTTGTCTTCGCTTTTGGATACGGCCCTGAATTTGGAAAAAAATTTATGGGAGCACTTAAGATTACCCACGTGCTGTGAATGCGGAAGCATGCACGCATGCGGGGGTGTTCCGCTGAGTAGTTGGTGTAGTGCTCTAATGGAAGGGCCAGCTAAACTTATCTTAAGAGATCGACGATACCCGGACCCAACATGGGAGACTATCAGTTTAGTGCGCGGGGTACTGTGCTGCGGTGACGGCGTAGAACTTTAATGAAGGACCCTGCGCAGTAGATCTGTTCTCGCCAGCCTGGGCTCGACACCCACTTTAGAAGAAATTTTATTTAAAAAATTGAATTTCTCTTCATTTTCTGATCATGTAGGCACTGCAGATGACGTGATTCGGTAACGTTGGCTTTGGATCTTTAACTTGTATGCGGAACGCCTGATTTTCTAACTGATGAGCCATATAATGCGTTCGCATTAAAAAATGTGTGGCTTCTGATGTTTCTTGTGCCAGGTACTGTATTTTTCTCTGCAGTAAGGATTGACATGGATTAAGGACAGGGCCTTAATCCGTTTGATTCGTGAGTCCTTGAGTATCTTTTTCTTGTTGCAGACAGCCTGGGCTCGCATGAAGAGAAGGTACAGAAGAAATAATCAGCACTAAGTGCACTGCGGAGAACGTCAATATTGCTCTAGTAAAAACGGGAAAAATCAACCGTGAAAAACATGCTTGCACCTAAAGCAATGGAGTCACCGGATGGGCTGTATTTGTCTAACAATTAGCTCGAAGCGAATTAGTTCACGCGGTTTCGTGTTTGTTCTTACTTTTCATCAATTCCTTATTGAAAAAATTTTCGCTTCATGCCCAATAAAGCAAATACATATGGCATATAAAAGATTCCTGCGGTCGATGACTAGGAGTGAAGCAGCTGGACACTGGTTGAGTGACGAGAATTTTTGCTTAATAGATGCGTGTCCTGCATATGTTTTCTTATATGTACGCCAACCATTCTTTCTGAGATAAAATCTGGGCTCAAGTTGGAAGCTCTAGATTGCCGAAAAAACACTTTTGCTCTCTCAGTACTTGGACTCATTTGGTGAAAATACTTCGCTACCAGGTGCAGCATATACGCTTGTTCGAGGTAAAAAGAAAAATATAACGAACAGTTAGCGAGTTGAAGGAGCATGGCTTTCTCTTAAGGGAGCCGCCAGCAGTGAACCAAAAACGTTGGACTCACGGATCTAATCACGAAGTTTCGATAAAAATTTTGTGCGCGTTGAACAGCTGCAGAACCTAATTGGAAACTGGGTATCAAGAAGTGACAGACACGGTCGGACTTTTAGGCTGACGAAACCTTCAGTGAAGGATCGCAGTTTTCGCAACTGATTGCATTCAACCTTAATTTTGCTCGAAGATGCTGCTTTAGCTCAGAAGTTCGATTATTCTGCTTAAGAAGCAAAGGCTTCACTTAGCTCTGGATTCTATGAATATTCAGGGCCACGTCGGCAGAATTATTTCTCACTCCTCGACAGTAATCAGCGCTTCATTTGGTGCACTCTTGAGAAGTGTCATGTCCCTAATTACAAACAAGTCAGATCGCGTGATATATTTTGCCGTAAAATTCTTTGCGTTTCTCGAAAAGTTTATGCTCCATTCTTGGAAAAATTACAACAAAGATGAGCCTTGCGAAAGAAATGCCCACCCTGCCGTAACTCCCCTGCATCCAAATACCTCGCAACACCACGTACAGAGTCGATCACACTTGTCTAGAGCGCTCGAGAGATGCCATCAGCGAAATAAGGCGACATTCTAAAGCAGATATTTATTTTCACTGATAATGCTTGCGCTGGGGAGCAGCCGAATAGACAAGTGAACCTCACAGGCACCAGCACCTTAATGCTAGCAAAGCAGTTGCGAAAATATTTCACTTCATTTTCTCCGCAGCACATCGCCCGAGCGCTCTAGACAAGTGTGATCGACTCTGTACTAATTCAGGTTCACTCACCGTGGCTACACTGGCATCAATCGTAAGTGCATTATTTATTCATTAGCCCAGCTTGATCGCCCGTCTATCTTGAGCACTTACTAACACAGAGGCAGATGAAGTATTGTCTTTTAACTTAACGAAAACCGGTCCCAGAAATTGCGCTCTGCCAATAGACGTTTTTAGCACACCGGGCACGTATTAGTTGAGATAACAATAATATTAATTGGTTTTGAGGGAAAGAAAATGGCGCAGTATCTGTCTCATATATCGGCGAACACCTGAACCGCGCCGTCCGGTAAGGGATGAAGGAGGGAGTGTAAGAAGGAAGGAAGAAAGAGGTGCCGTTGTGGAGGGCTCCGGAATAATTTAGACCACTTGGGGATCTTTAACGTGCACCGACATTGACAGCACACGGGCGCCTTTGCGTTTTTCCTCCATAAATAATAATAATATTAATAATTGGTTTTTGGTGGAAAGGAAATGGCGCAGTATCTGTCTCGTATATCGTTGGACACCTGAACCGCGCCGTAAGGGAAGGGATAAAGGAGGGAGTGAAAGAAGAGAGGAACAAATAGGTCCGTAGTGGAGGGCTCCGGAATAATTTCGACCACCTGGGGATCTTTAACGTGCACTGACATCGCACAGCACACGGGCGCCTTAGCGTTTTTCCTCCATAAAAACGCAGCCGCCGCGGTCGGGTTCGAACCCGGGAACTCCGGATCAGTAGTCGAGCGCTCTAACCACTGAGCCACCGCGGCGCGTCCTCCATAAAAACGCAGCCGCCGTTTTATTAATAGTTATATTTTATTATTCGTTTTAATATTATTTATTAGTATTGGTTGGGATGTATACCTGTTTACCGAGGCCTCCTGATGAAACGCAGTGGCCCCGCCTGGTCCTTCTTCCCCCCGTACCACTGCACGTGCGCAGGAGGCACCCGGTATACCGGTATATGTGTCCGCTAATAAGTCTCTGGTAGCTAAAAACGTCTACCATAAATTTAATTATTTTTGCAAAGAAAACTGCTTCTTTCAAATTCACGCACCCTTTCGGGACCTCGTGGTTGCTGTTGACATGAAATGTGTGTTGTGTTGTCTTGGATTTTATGGCACATAGGCAAATGAGGCCATCATGCGCCCAGAACTAGGTATAGGGATAGACTTTTGTTGAATATTATAGAAATGTAAAAATCATTCCTGGTGTAGAGGTCCTCAAACGTTAATACTACCGAGTAAACACATAAACAAATTTTAGAAATGGATACTAGTAAAAGATTTAAAGAGGGCTGGGTAACCTCAGTAGCTGACATGAAATGATGTCAAGATGTAGCAATGTGAGTCACGTGACCAATCATCATTTATCTGGTTACTGACAACTCACAACAGTCATTTAATTATGTCATATCGTTGTGGGATCATGTGGCGTATTTAGTATTGTGATTTTATATATATTATTACAAACCGGTTGAATCAAATGGCCTATCTATTTATTCACGTGACGTTTTGACCACGTCACAGTAAGCCAGAGCCCTGAATATTTTTTATCAAAGCACTCGTTTCGCTTCGAGACCTTTTTTTTCTTGATTTCGTGGTGATTTTAATGCGTAAATTTTCTCTTTCCTCCTCCTCTCTCCAGAGTGCTTATTGGTCTTCGCGCCCAAAAGGCACCCGGAGGATAGAACAAATTTATCCTGTATCTAAAAGCGTTCTCAACGCACTTCGAGTAATTTTTTTTAATTTTACGCGACTACGATATCTCTTACTGTTAACAATAAAAATACTAACTACCCCTCCCTCTATTCCAATCGCAGAACCAGGCAAACCAGAAATGATAGTTTTAATCTTTGTGTCATTTAGAATGTGTAGAGAGCAAGAGCAACAGTCTTTACTGAAGGAAAAAATGTTAACTCATTGCACAAGTAAAAAATTATTATTCTTGGAGTCACGAACTTACCTGAGAGTGACATTGTCTTCAAATTGAAAAGAGCTTTCAACATTTATTTCATCCTCTGTGTATACCTATCATGATAGACGTACATGTTCTTGTTTGTATTGTACCGTTCACAAGCCTCACTGGCTTCCGGTCCAAACATCTGAGTAAAAACTCTTTTCGGGTGTAATTCAATAAATTTTTGTTTTTTCTTGTTCTGAAAGCAAATTCAATACGTGCAAAAGTCTTGCGTGGAGCAGCCACTGCTGGTCTTGCGAACCACTACGGCGGTAATTGCCATTTATTCTTTTTTTGCACACTTTGTACTTTGGTTCGTTCGTGTCACCATCACAGATATTTGCTTCCCTTCTAAGCCCGAAGGAAGCGCTAAAACCGGTGAAAAATTCTCAATAACCTAAACATTTGAAGAAACAGGGGTTTCCAGTAAACTGCACATAAACGTGCGACAGCTGCTGCTGCTTTCGCAGCTTTGCTTCTCCTTTAGGCTGATCGTGATAGTTTCAGTACAGTGCTAGGCGCAGGTCGCAGACAAAAGATGTTTCACTTCCTTGTTTAAAAAAAATAGAGACGGGTAACATAGCAAAACAAGAAGTCGGCTTTGCCAAGGGAACCGTAAACATGCCACTTATACGACCCGCACGGTCGCTTAAGAGTGTCTTTTGAATGTGTCCCTGATTAGCTCTGCAGGTGGCGACACCAGCAACAACGGCATGAGAGAGAGAGAGAAAGAAAGGAAAGAAAAATCAAACGAATAATAAAAAACGAGGGTCAAATTAAAGTAATAGGAGAAAGAGGAGAAAGTCGTTTCGCTGCGCGAATCGCTCATCATGGGGCTGAAGATGGAATATTAGATGGGATTATGCGTAAGAATACGGTGTCAGTAAAAAGAGAAATGTTGTTCTGCGAAAAACGGTTTTTGGTTTGTCTGTTCCGGAGACGGCGCACCGGGAGAGGAGATAGAGTAGAATGAAAGGTAGGGAGGTTAACTGCAGGAAAAGAAACCGGTTTGTTCAACTTCACTGGGGAGGAAAGGAATGAGGGGATGTAAAAGTGAATGAGAAAAGGGGGTAACAGTAAAATAAGTAAGTACGCGAGCAGTAAAGTCACAGCCTGTCGTGCAGGCCCGACGGCACGCTGTGGTGGCAAAGTAATAATCACCTAATTTTGCCTGCCGTGTGCGCATTTTCTCGTGATCTCGAACATTGCATGTTAGCACCTTTACTCAAGTGCCGACGCGTGTGGAAAAATAAGTTCGAATAGTTTCAAATGCAGTATTCTTTATGAGCACGTACCGGCCGACCCTGTTTCTCTGTGTCCTGGGTGGATTCACCGACTCAATCCCGCGGTGCTATGTTATGCCACAGCCTTCCTTTGGCGAACAGATATGCGGGCTTCGCATCGACCCTAATGCCTTCTCTCAGTTCGGCACGAGCGACAGCTGTTCCCACGATCCAGCCAAATGGGCGCATATGCGATTACCGCGGATGAGTATCCTTTCTCTAGGACGGAGTTCGTTCCGAGTCCCACGAGGCTTCTGGCCAGATGCCTCTGTGTCGTAAAAAAGTTAGGGGCTGTTTTGCAGTCTTGTATGCTTTAGCGAGCAACAAATATGTGTGCACCGTTTGATGCTGCACTTGCGAGCCTAACTTGCCTAAATTTGTAGCAGGTGTGGCTTCGAACTTGCCCAACTTCATCAGGGCTGCGCTCAATTAGCGAAACTGATCATGCCAACAATGAGGTGGATCATCTCAGAAAGGCGTGGGGGAAGAAAATGAGATCAAGAGTTTGAAACAACTCACAGAAAAGGAGCTACGAGCTGTACTACAGAACTTTCGTAGAAAAGCTTGAAGGGAAAGAAGAAGCCATTTGGCTAGGGGTATCTAGGAAGTACATCAAACGTGGAAATGCCGTAGCGACACGTGCATCAATACACATTCCGTCTATCTTCTACAGAAATATTTTTAAACACACTTAGGCTCACCCAACCACACAATAGTCTGTCTGCACATTCATTTTTTTTATCTCTCACTGTTGACCTGTTATAATCGTTGTTTTTCACAGCGAAAAGATGTCTTGAAGACCTGTAGCACGCCGGTAGTTCAGTCCCACCACAGTTGCGCTTGCCTTGCCTCTCCGCGAGCCTTACGCGCGGAACTGCCAAATGCAAAAGACAGGGGACGGACGTCACAGTAACCGACGCCCCGGCACAGACTTTCGTCATAAATTGACCAAAGTCGTGGCATCGGCCTGGCGGGCGTGTCATCGTATCTTCGTTTCGAGCGTACCCCCCCCCCCCCCCCCCCCCAATCTCCGCGCCCCCAGTTCTGCCCCGACGGAGGCTTGCATGGATTCGTGCCTTCGTTCCTCTTGTTCCCCTGTCCGGCATTCCCGAAAGGGCGCATTCGGGAGGAAAAGGCAGCCTCGGCAAGCACGAGGAAAGACCGCGCTTTGATCCGCGGCTGCTTATGGCTCATTTGCGGTCGACTCGCCGACGCCGCTGCCGGCCGGCTTGACAGACTCTGGTGCCCTGTAGGATGTGGAGCGAGACTTAAGAGCGGTTGACTTCGCTAAGTGGACCTGCTCACTTGGGCACCACATTAGCCCGATTGCAATGTCAACGTTTGGCTAGGTCTAGCGATAGCATCGTAGCGTTGTAACCACTCGCCGTAGGTGTATTCAAGACTCTTGATCATCGTTAAAATAAACGTCCTAAATTTAGTAAGGTTCACTCGTCTCTCCTCTTCGAATTCCTTTTGTGCGAAGAAGGCAGCAGAACACGGCCGGCTTTTGGATGTATGCGCCAAACAGCAGCGGCAATGCCACCGCGGGGACAGCTTTTCGCTGAATGCTTCGTGTTAGGCAAGAGCTTAGCCGATTCAGCTTTTGCAATTTTTAAAGCTTTCCGCATGCGGGTTGTCTCCTAACTGGTAGAAAGTATCCTGCAATTATGCCAGAGCAACTGGCCACCCAGCACACTTCGTTAAAGGCCAACTCCGTCGATATTTTGATGTTCACAGATCACTGCAGCATCTTTGGGACATGTTTTCTGTTATATTGTGACCTTGTATGCAAAGTTACACGGTCTGACGACCATCATTTTTCCTGGAATCCGATTTTAAAGTTATCTGCTCGTGAGCGAGAAACCATGTCCTCATAACCGCGATTTCTAACTGGCCACCCTGGGTCTTCCGCAGTTGTTACGTCACTGGACGGATGCTTGTTTTGGCACGACTGCTGTACGCCGGCTCTTTCATTGCTAATCGCCGAGCAGATACGCGGTTCAGCGCTTTGCAGAAACACGTGCAATGGGTGGATATTGGTGCTCTGCTGTTGGCTGTGCAGAGCACGCAGGGAAGACAACTGGAGTCAGCTGCCAGCGTTTTCACTGTGATGCGGAGCTTGGCGAGCGGTGGATAGCTGCAATTCGCCTCTTACGTTGGTCGCCGAGCGAACGGTCACGCGTGTGCTCCGAGCATTTTGCGGCACAATGTTAAAGAGACCATGTGCACCTCAAGGAAGCTTTGGGCATCCAGAAACCCTCGTTCCAGAGGCTGCGAAACCGGACGCCGTGCCAAAAATGTTCGCATATAACCAGCCTTCAAAGCCGCCGATTGTACGAGGCGCAGCTATCAAGCGAAAGCAGGCAGCGGTAAGTCGGCCTCAAAACTTTGAGTTACTGTAATTAGTTTGTGATATGAACCATATGTTAGTCAATCATATTATAAAGTTCGTGCGTGTGTGGACGAATTATGACGTTAGTTTCTGAAAGTGACGGTTCCTGGTGGCGGCGGTGGCAGTGTTTATGTACTACAGGTGGCATATCTCTGCACTGGCCTGTTAGCAAATGCTCCACCAAAGTCACAAAATCACGCTCGCACCAGCGAGCTGGTATCGGCAGTATACAGTGGGGCAGTGTATTGTTTAGTTTCAGGTAAGTTGCGCTGCGTGGGCCTTAACGGTCTTTAGCTTCCCAGTCTTTTTTAGAGCAGGAATGCATAGTACCTCTTATGTCATGAAGATTATCCTCCGTTGTTTTTGCTCAATTGCTTATGTTGGTATTTGCTATGAGCACATAAGATTGATTGACTGATTGATTGATTGATTCATTTAATTGATTGAATGATTGATTGCCAGAAAAACCGATTGTTTCATTGATTGATTGATTGATTGCCTGAATAACAGATTGATTGATTGATTGATTGATTGATTGATTGATTGATTTATTTATTTATTATTGATCTATCGATCGATCGCAGCGCGTTCTTTATTTCAAGCCGCATTCAGCACATTGATCGATGCACGTCTGCGGACATCTGGCCTCATCGTTATCACGGTGATCGAACGGGGTGCTGATTCATTTGGCGCCGACTGCCGTAAACCTTGGTGCTCGGGTCTGCCGTCACAAATTCCTTGAGATTTGCCGAGGACAAACCGACGGCAGCGCTGTAGTGGGTTACTGGGAAGTTCCGGTCGACGTACGTGGCCGGGTGGAGAACAATAGGAAGTTCTCCGAACTTTATTCCACGAAGCTCCGAATATATATGTGCGTAGTGGATGCCAGACTTCAGCAATGACGGCACATTCCTTTCTCGAGGTCACTGTTGTCAAACTAGTTCTTGAATGACGGGATTAGCACAGTGCTGGTTGCGAGGTGGCGGAATGGAGTCTACGTGTCTCTCGGTCACTACACAACATAGGCGCAATAGGGCGAACAAGCTGAACTATGAGCACTGTGCAGTTATTAATTCCTACTCAAAACATCGCTGTTACGCATTGTTGCTATCACTGAAACGTATGCTAATGCTAATCGCAAGGTTCTGTGTTTCATTTGACAATTTTGTGCGAAGACTTCGTGATTGCATCGTAAGCACAAACACAAGGCCAAGGGGGGCGGTATGGGAAAACAACAGCCGCCAGCAAAGAAGTTGTTTTCCGTCGTGTGTATGTTTACAAAAGAAGAGGGCGTGATGTTTCTTTAATTCTGTGAGCGTTCATCAGCTCAAATTAGTTGGTGCGGGACATCAGAAAATCGATTGCTAGCACATATCATAATAAAATCCGGCCAGCGTGTTTAGAGAAGTGCGGAAACAGAGTTGCGCTTTAGTTTTGTAGATTTCGTCCGTTGCTTCATTTATCTTGGCGCAAATCGCCGTTGAAAAAGCTTATGCAGGGTTTTACGAAAAGGAAAACAGAAATAAGGTGCCTTTCTTAATGAAATTCTGTGAGAATAGATGCACTAGGCCATGTGAATTTTGGGTGGGACCATTTTCAGGGGCTTGAGTAATTGCAAATATTAGATAACAAGAAATTACATACCTGGAGCAAGTTTGACCTTTTGTCGGGTTGGAGTACTGCTAAGCACGAGCGTTGGTCTTATGCCCAGTCATGATGAGTAAAAATCGTAGCGCCTTCTGCCGTACTCAATATCTCATTCTGCTTGCTTTGTTTCAACATTTGCTTATTTGTAAGATTTATGTTTGTTAGGTTTCTTGACGGTCGTAGCCACTCTGTTTTATCAGGCAAGCAATTTTCTCAAGTCTCCAATGAAGTGGAGCTATGTTATGAAGAGAATCCAGCTCTGCGTTCGCCTTCCGGCAGGAACGCGTCGTAAGCTACACAAGATGGTGGTCTGTGGTTGTATTTCTGTAGTAAGAAAGTCCGGGCAGCACGCATTAACCTATACGTTCTTCTGAAATAAAGCGATTGCAGCGGCTTACGGGGTAACAACTGTGGAAGCATTCTTTGCAAAACCGTTATGAATAGAAAAACTTTTAACTGTTTTTCACCACTTGAGCAGGGAGATTAAGCACACATGTGAATGGAAAAGAGCTGCTTTTTATGGAAACAAGGAGCTTAGGGGGTGTCTTTATTTCTTTTAATTTGTAGTTGTTCATCCATGGAAGATTAATAAAAACAAAAGAAAAATGACCCCTTACCGCCGGTGGGATCCAAACCCACGACCTCCGAATTTCGCATCCGGTGCTCGACCGATGCTAACAAAGTGGTGCTATATAGAGTGCGCCATTTATTAACATTAACCTGCGCTAGTTCTTTCCGTAGCAAAACTTTTTTAGGCTTCAACCTTCAGCACTTTTTCTCCAGGTTTTTTTAGTTAGTTGCAAGAGGCCGTAACATTTTTTCTGATTTTTTTACCCCATCGTTGAAAAAAATCGACAAGCCCGGTCTGAAAGTCTTTTGAGAGGTGTTCTTAAAGGCGAAGAATCATGCGCCAGATACTTAATCGCCGTAGTGACTGCAAGGCAAATATTTATTCAGAAAAGGAGGCTTTGAATTCCCTTGGAGAACCGTTTACAGCGCAAAGTTTGAAAAAGCGTGGCAATTCTTTCCAACCTGTCGCACCTTGCGGGCCTAAATGGCGAAAGAGAGAAACTCATTTGCTTTTTTGCTCGCTTAGTACTCCGGGAAAGGGCGATAACGCCGCAAGGAACCGAAAGCATTAGTTTGGCGTTTTTTTTTTTTTTTCGCTAGAGTTGCGGTGGTGAAACCTGACGGACATTTTTCTGGCGAGCACTTCAAGGTAGACAGGCCTGGGTACTTTGAAGCCATACTTTTGGGACATTATCGAATTTATATTCTTTTCTTCCTTGAAACAGTTCCTTTAAAACATTTTTGGTCGAGTATTTACAATGTGCTCTATGTTCCTAGCAAATGTCTCAGACCAAAAGACCGATATGTTATCCCCCGTTGCCACCCTCGATATGGTAGATGAAATCGTACCTACTCTGTAAAATCGTGTATGAATAGATTAAGCTCAACTTATTTTGAAGTAAAAACAAAAACAAAGTGTAAACTTAACAAGTTACTACGGTCATGTAATATGCCGTTCTCCTAATTCAAATGTTTTATTAGTTTGTACAGATTGCTTCCTAATATTTCTGATGCACCCTTCTCATTGCCATTGCTCTGAGATGTTCCGTTTTGCATAGAATTTTTATATTTTGTTACCATCACCATGCTTTGATTTTCATTCCCGGGAAGAGTTCTGTGACGCATTGTTTAATTCTCACGTACGTTCCTGCAATGTTATGTACTTCCAGGGCCTTGGAGTGTTATAATTCAGCTTTCTTTTTGTAAATGCTGTTTACGAAAATCGTGACGACGACGTTTTCATGTGGTGTACGCTTTCAACAGTTCAAGTTGTTAAGGTTGTGCTCCCACAACTGAGTCTATAGTCGGTTACAACTTAAGTCTACAGTGAAGCTCCGCCCATATTAAGGACCACCGCACAGAATCCCTATAGGACAAAAAAAAGTTAGTCTGTTGTTAAACCTTTTCTTGTCGCCTTAACAATGAGCTAATCACGACAAAAAATTTATAAGGTCTAGAATTATGACACCTCAATTGTTTAATTAAGTCAAACATTAAAAAGTTGATTTGATTTCGTTTACAGTAGTGATGGGCGAGTTAAGTAATGCAGGACGTTGCGGACGGTGGCCCAGTGTTAACAACTGCTGTTTTTTTAAGTTGTATCTTACTATTGGGAGATGGCTGGCAAAGCAATTTAGGCGCACAGGCTTTGATGCGCTCGCCTTATTACAGTGTACTATTTCCTCTGTTTTTTGCCTTAACTGCGTTTAGGAATACGTGAAATACTCTCTTGAGTTTACGACTTAGTTATACCGATATGTCGACTAATCAGTTTACCATCACGCAGTTAATTAAACACCTTGGAGCAAAACAACGCAGAAATTCCTTATTATAAACAGAAAAGCAGATGAGCCCACAGCATCCAACTTCCAAGACCAGTTACTGCCGCACGATTCTTCAATTAATTTCGTAACTCCGTAAAGCGACCTCTAATATCTTATTGATCGTTGTCAGTGATTGATAACAGAGTTATTTAGGCAAGTAATGTTGAGGAAAAAAATAAATTTTATTACGCCTAATTTTTTTTCCAGTCCCGCAATAGGATCAGTACATGATAATGAATCTGTGAGGCACACTCTGACCAGCAGGAAGCCTGTTTTGGTAGCAAGGAGAGTCTGTCGATGCCGTGTACCACCGGCACTTTGTTGTGTGGGGGCTGATGGGAGACGACAGCTCGCAAACAGCACTTTAGCGAAGATACCACCAACCAGCTCATATTTTACTTTGGTCGACGACCCGGCGTGGCTGTCTTATGATAGCGAAAGCAAAGCAACCGACAAAATCACTAGAGCGCTCTTAGTGCAGATAAAAATTGACTGGTGCGTTGCGTAGCGCCCGAAAATCGCTAATTTGTCAATAATTTGGTAGCTGTCTTTCTCTTTCACCTTTCGCTGCACTAAACTTGCGTACAGATGTTTAGCGGCTGTATAAAAAAAATACTCTGAAACAATCAGTAAAAAAAATGCTTGAATCTCGGGGCTGTACCTCTGGACCTTGCTGTACTTCCTTCTGTAATCCGGCGGGCACCAATATCTGTGCACTCCTTTCTTTTCTTTTCTTTTTGTCAGAATCCAGGCTTTCGTAACGAAAAAAAAGTAGGCTTGTTATTGAAACTGCACCTTTTCACTCTGGGAAATTGGCCACCTGCGTCACAGCTGCAGCAGCCAATCCTTCCTCTAGTATAACGCACGTCAGCCGAGCGGTCACCTTGACAAGCAACAGAGAGCTATATAAACGTGTACCCGTGTTATTCCGTTCCCCTTGTCTCTTGCAGTTTTAATGGTTCCCGAAACGTTTCTGGCACTTCAGTCTTCCATGGATTTCCTCGCGACAAGTTTGTAATGAATAAGAAAAGCAATCTAGACGGGACTTTCTCGATTAATTTTTTTTCTTTTCTTGAAATGCGCCTTACAAATCTCCACTTCCCACTTAAAATCGATCAGAGCATGCGTATTCCTAGGCCGCTGACAGGGCTTTCGCCACCTTTTCACAAGCCAGCCGTCTTTTCGGGCGCAGCCGGTTGCAGGGGATTCCATTGCTTATGCAAGATTTTACCGTTCTTTTCCTACACTAAACGGGAACGTGTCGAGTGGGCTTTCGCACTTTAGCATGTGTTACTCTTTAGGAAAGCAAGCCTAAAGAAACGACACCTACTGCTGTCGTTATAAACATTTTATAGTTCCGGTCCCGTGAAGGAATAACTACTTTTTCTGAATACTTTTTCTAACACCTGCGCAGTCTACTTCGCTTCGATATTCATTGGTGCGGACAATTACTTCTTTTTTTTCAATTGTACCCGGACAATTATCACAGTTTCTTTTACGTTGTCGGTAATCGCAGGTCCTTGGCTTAACCTTCCGTCAACGAATTCGGCGGACTGAAAGTTGGGAACGAAGCAAATGATTAATCAGTTGTTTTATTAGTCTTTTAGAAAGCGCGAAACTTGGTGATAGTTTAAAAAAGAGAACACGGCTCAAAAATATGTTTCCTACTTACGACTGCTGAAAAAGGAAACCTACATAGTCTGAGAATTGTGAGGTTAGAAGCCGGCAAGGTGTGAGTTTTCGCAGAAGAGAAACAATGACCTATGAAATGCGATTTAATTTAGTACGTATCTATGGATTAGCCTTTTACCCTTCTTATTCTATAGAGATGTCCTGAGGTATAAGGACCCACGGCAATACCTTCCATCTTTTTTTTCCAGGTGTTAAAGTGCATGTTGCTGTTATGATACTATAGAAAAAACGTTTAGGCGATCCTCGGTGCATCGTTTGAATGCTTTAGCAGCCAAATTTTCGGTAAATCCGCAGTTGACACACCAAAGTTTCTTATATTCGAGGCGATACAATCAGGCTTGGTATATCCGGTGTCAACCCACTAATTTCGTTATATACGAGGTCCAGAAAAAAATTTCGATCCTAGGTGGCATACTCAGGTTCAGTATATTCGAGGTTAATACACAAAGTTGCTTATACACCAAGCTAACACACAATATTAACGTGAAAATTCTTTATAATTACTTAGTTGTATCTATTAGAAATGAATACATGGAGAAATAAAAATTTGAGAAATAATCATGACCTGCATAATATCACCCTTACTTCCATACAATTTTCGTAATTCCATAAATCAAGCATAATTACCTCAACTTGTCCTAATTTAAATGCATTTTTTCGTATGTAATTCACGTAATCTGACTGAATTTAACTAACCAACAAACCGATTATACTTGCATATTATATTACACACGTCGCACTTTACGTCGTCAAAGGGATTGATTACCACCCGCAGACTTCGTCTAGTGCAAAAATACGAAGACATACACACTCGAACCTTCGTTGTTTTCTTTTGTGATCCACCGCATTTCCCGTTTAATGACGGGCCCTTCGATTGGAGCGTTAGGATCGAGCGGCCGGTCTCTACTGGCTTTCCCTGTGAGTAGGGGAACAAAGGGGCTCAATAATTTCGCGGTGAAGACGAAATTATGTGGTGCGCCTGCGCCATAAAGAAAGCGCGCGCTGTCCACAGCGGCCACTCTTTGTTGCTCAGCGTCCAATAAACGCCGCCGCTTTCCACTCCACCCAGTTGTTATTCGCTCATCGAACGACGGAAAGAATGGCTGAATCGCACTACCTCTACTACCTTTCACGAGATGGCGCTACTCGCCTTTGCAGTGCTCGTCGCCGAAGTAGGCACGAAAAAGAGTGGCCGCCTTGAAACGACCGCGATTACGCTTGCAGCACCCGCTATTCCTTCCCTTCTCTCTCGCTTCCCTCTCCACTGTTCGCGATCTATTCCGGCAGCCCACTATTAAACATTCTGCGCGATACTGAGAAACGAACCGTGTTTTTTTTCTTCTTGGTGTTTTTTATTTATTTAACGTGCACCTCAGAAGCGAATATCTAAGCGCTGACTGTAGAATCCATGAAAAGCTGCTCGCCGCAGCGTGCGCTATATGAGTATCATCCCGATCGGCGGGCGTTCGTGTGTAGTAATGATGCAGAAAACCGATGGCGATATTAAAGCTATTAAAAAGCTATTAAAAAGCAATTAAAAACGGGAAGCTATTTATTTTCCACAGCTATTTATTCCTCGAACTGATCGTTGCGAGAGTACTTCCCTTACAAAAATGGTCTGTAAGCAGTCTATAGACTGTCTATAGACAAAAGTCTACTAGAAATGTATGGCCATAAATCTATAGACTGTCTATAGGATTTGTATTGCCTGTCCGGTTATCTAGGGTTTGTCTATAGAGAGTTTGTAGACTTCATAGACAGAAGTCTATGGACAGCCTTTAAACTGCCTAAAGAAATTTTCGCAAGGGCTGGGTTAAGTATGGTACTAGAGATGAATGACCTTGTATTGCAAAAAAAATCAAGAGAATGTTAAGGGGGTGGTTAAAGGTGCTCTCTAATTAGCCGCTTCACATGCGATGCTCAGGAATTTTAGCGTACACATTTCCCAAATATGTTTTCTCCTCGTTTGAGACCATATGTTTTGAAGCTGCTGGCGGTATTTTTGTGCATTATTTAATCAGTAGGGACCGCACATTTTCGCTGCGTGTTCTTTTTGTCCCTCGAAGAGTTGAGGCTACGTTGAAATCACGTGACTCATACAGAATCAGCGATGTAACGGTTGTTTCTTCGTATACTGCACTGTCGTGTTGCTTTGTTTGTTGTTGTTTAGAACTTGCATGTAAATATGCACCCGGAATGATTTCACATAAGCCTTGTAGAACATTGGTGCTGATGCCATCCTGTTCTATTCTTTGTCCATGTCTTTTCTGCGCTATTTCGTCGACCAGAAGGTACGAAAAAGGTCGGACGTTTATTTTAGAACCTTAATAGCTGTAGCTTGCATTAGCGTAACTACTGCGGCTCCATTTCATTAAGATCCCCATATTTGCGTTTGGGTGGAGCGGGTCGAGGGGATGTTTATTCTTGAATCGAGGGGGAATTAAAACCCTGGGGCACACTTAGTAATGGAGATTGAGAAAACTGGACCCCAAAGCCGGAAATTGCCTTGAAAGTTGTTCGGGTTTTCATTTTTTACTTCCGTTTTCTTCTGGCATACTGGGCATGCTAGCGTGTTTTCTAATTTTTATTATATATAGTGTAGTTAGCGTTGTCATGTCCAATATTCGTGGACAAAAATCTTGAACGTTTAAAAATTATAAAGTACTGCTATGAAAATATGGAAGGTATTGGTCCACTTTTCTGGTGTGTAAGAAAATCTTTATTTTGAAGTTCCATCGCTCGCATCAAGTCTAAGTCAAGCTAAGTCTGCCATAGAAAACCAGTGGGAAACGCCTTTCACGATAGCGAAAACGATAACAACAAAGTTTGCAAGCCTGTCGACGGGAGATCTGGAATATATTGACAGTTGTAGTGAAATCTTACAGTGTGTGAAAAAATTGCGCTCATAAACTGTTTCCCGTTCAGAAATGTTTTGTCCAGAATTGTTGGCTATGGCTGTGCACTCTTCCTTCCTCTTTCCGCATTTCCTTGTTTCCGCGACGTCGCCGTCTTTGTGACTGCTGAACAATTTTTGTTGTTTTTTTGTTTTTTGACACAATTTTTTAGGTTATCCCATTCTTTCCACCTAATTACTCAGTTTCTTCGACACTTTCCTTTCACGCGCCCTTTACTTTGTGTCACAGCCTATTCGTGGCGCCCCGGAAGGGAGAAGTGACAGGGAACGATTCGGACAGAATTCGCTGCTTTTTCTTTTTCGTTTTTTTTTTCAGTTTTATGCAAATTCTAGTCTTAGACACAAAATTATCCCAATGCTCCTCCCGTCGTACATGATAGCGTTTGCATCCGCAATGCACCCTCGCCAATCCCCCGCCGTGGGCATGTGCCGTTAAGCCTGAGGACATCATCATCGTCATCATTGTCTGGCGGCAGTCAGAAGAATGATGTCCCTTTACGACTCACTCTTTTTGGTGATAAATTTCGCGTAGAGCCAAAAATACGCGTTAACAGCCACATTACAGCCCCCTACGTATATTTTTCACGTTCGTTTAGCCTTGTTTTGCCGCTAGGTTCTTAGGACGCTCAACATTCACCAATGGTAGGGTAGACAACTTGGCCAGCCAACCATAACGAGGAGTCTCTTTTAGCGCTTTTAATTGAAATATATAGCTGATGAGACCACTGTGATGGGAACAAATGGCGTTTCCGTCGTGTTATGTAGAAGCCTGAATCTTTAGGATTCCCCTTGTGTCGATTGAGAACATCATGCACCTGTGTAACGCCAAAAAGAGTGATGTATGCCTGAGGACAGGCGTTCCTGAAACTGTGCCACCATTAGCGAAGACTGATTGTTCGCTGGGATCACAAGCCCGAAAATGGAAACCGTCAGTGTATTCGAACAACAGGGCTGAAATTTTTGTCTGCACTTTCATTTCATTTTTGATGAATCGTGCCATTTACTCACAACTTCTTTAACCGCACATCCGACCCCATCTCATTTTTCCCACAGAACGGAGATGGGGGGGGGGGGGGGGGGGCAGTCTCAGTGGATCAGTTGTCCTGCCGGTCGTTTTCTCTGTCCTTTTTTGGGTTTTCACAATTTTCCCGTGAAGCTTACCATGTTTCTTTTTTTCCATCAACTAGGCTTATCCCTTTGCATCATTACTAGCTGTACCGTATTGTACATCGGTTAGTACGCTGAGGCACTTGATGTCATTGTTATTTCCTCCAAATTTGCCTGAATATGCTCCAAGCTGAGCAGCGGGTGCTTTGCAGGAAATCTAATTTGCGGTTATTCCTTGCAAACATCCAGTAGACAGCGCATATACAGTGTGTATTAAGATAGAAATAACTTTATTTAAATGTCGTGTGGTGATTATACAGTGGAGTATTTTTAAGAGGTTCACATGACTCATAAAGAGATTGACTCGTGGAACTGGAGGCGTCCGAAAATCCATCCATAGTGGTAATCCCAGATAAAGTTAATGAATTGTCCGTGGAATGTGTACTGGAATGCTTATAAGGGGCTAACATAGCCCACACCATCAGAGCCATGTAGACTGCTTATTGGGACTTCTTGGGAAGGTCTAATCTATATTTACTCTCAACGAAATTTCAATAGAAGGTCTATAGACAGTCTGCAGAATACCTAATAAAATGGTTGGTGTGGATACAATCCTGGTGATCCTGGCGTTTGCTGTTTTTCTCCAGCTCTCTCAGTTAATCGCCCTAAAGGATTTGCCTTTTTTATCTAATTACGCCCAGTATACGAACAGGCGGATTGGCGGCTAAAAATTCGAGCTAACGCATCCTCCGATTTCAAAGCCACTTAATGCGAAAGCGAACTGTGAGCGTATATTTGCGGAATGAGGAAAACATATCACGACGATGGGGAAAGTTAACTGCTTTCTCAGTAAAAGGCTTCCCGGTAAATTTCTCCGAAGGTCCAAAGAGAACATCGTTCTGCTGCTTTATTTCACTGTTTGTCTTCCAGCTTCAGCCAAATCGATTTTGTCTCGAAATGGTTATTTACGATGTTTACGAGTACCGCACGGCGTTTCCAAGTTTCCTATTCTTTAGCCTAGATGTTTTTTTCCTACTTTTTACTCTGCAGTAGTTAACGCGCAGTATTCTAAAATAGCGTGCGTTTTTCTCAGAAGCCGTAAATGTCTTCAGTACGCTTACATTAAATCGTTCCCGACGTAGGTTCTTTGCAGTACACTTCCGAATAGACATATCTGAAGGCCACAATTGACTCTTAGTAAGCTTTGTCTGTGCAAGATGCACATGGCTTTCCATTCAGGATATTTTCGGTGTGTGCATGTGAACCTTTCTCAGCGCTCTTTATAGTTCCCTCAGTGCTGGGGTTTCAAAGGAATGGCCATTAGTTTCGGTCTCAACATTTCGCTTCTGACACCTAAAGTATCAGCATTAAAGGCTTCCAGGGGATCCTTTTTCTTTCGCAGGCACTTTAGTTTGTTCTTTTCTTCTTTTCCTACATCATTCTTTTTCGCAGAAGTTCATTTTCAGCGCTACTGCAATCACATACATTGAAGCCTAAGGAGCGGATATACCTCCTTCGGTTCATTTTATAGTGTTCACTCCAATGGGGAAATCCCTCTTGGTCACTTTAAGTAATCGACTAGAAATAAAGCAGGGATTAGTACAAATAATCGCCCATATTCCGCTTCCGATTCTTTTTTCCCGGAGTGTCTTAAAATGTGTATTATCTTTCTTCGGACAGTTTCTTTTTGCAGCTCCTTTCTCCATGCAGAAATATATTAAGGTTGCTCCTGCCCATTTCTTCCGGCACATAGCTTTTTTTTTTTAGGAGAAAACATGGGACACAGACAGTCTAAAGCTGTAAGAAAGGGAACATGGGTGCACGCGTTGCTCTGCGCCGCCCGCGCAGTCTAGCGGCTGTTTACGGCAGCGACCGACGAGAGCGCTTTGCAGATCCGGCTCGCGTGAAACTTCGCCCAGCACATGTGCCAACCATTATAAAAATAAATCCGACCTCTCACTGCATTTCAGCGGGATCCCTGCGTGTTGTCTGAAGTGCACTGCCGTTTTTCAAGCGGACGTTTTTCAATAACGGCAAAAATGTAAGAGATGACTGTTTAAATAACGCCGTTCTGTCGTACGCTGATGAACCAGTCACGAAACACTCCTCTGTCTTTATTCCCTAGACCAGACCGAAACACAGGATCGACGGAAATCTATTGTGAAAAGCTGCCATTGTGAAAAGAAGAGATGTCACTCCTAATCTCCAGTGGCACCAAGTGCCGTGTGCTATAAAAGAGTAGGAAAAGTGTTTCACGGGCACACTCCAATGACTGCTGAGCTCCAACCGCATTATATCGATGTCGCGTACTTCGACTGAGCAAAGGACATGTCGCCCGGAAATATATCTAGTCGATACAAACTTCACCTTCTTTCCTAAGAGACAGAGAGAGGGGATATTATTACAATGAGTTCTCGTCTTCGAGAGTCAGTTCCTCCAATTTTCCGCGCACAGCTGACAGGCAGAAGCTGGTATTCTGGCTAGATGAGGTACAGCCAGCGTTTTCATGACGCAATCGCGGCAGTGGTGGAATAGTGGCTGTTGCAGTGTATACTGCACCTTCCGAAATCATGTTGTAGAGAGGGTGGGGTGGAGGGGGCGAGGCTGCGTAAAAGGTACAAGTTGGAGGCAAGGTATGTAGCTGGCCATACAAGGCTGTTCTGGCTGTAAAAGAAACCTCGCCCAGCTTCGCGACGTTCGGGATCTGCACGGATGCACAGGATGATCACAGGAGCGGAAAAAATATATACTCGCCTTCCCCACAGACCCAGCGATGCACTGATCCAGCGCACTAAAGCATCTGCTAAATCACCCACGTTCTGGTGTGGCTGGTTTGTCGATCGCGCGACGACCGTCAGCGCGGCGTTACACTCAAAACCTCGTGCTCCGCGTAACGATCCCTTGCTCTCGGACGCTAAATATCATGCGTGCTGCACAACTGGAAAACTGTCGATGCCGTCGGTGCGGTCGGTGCAAGTGTCCAGTTTAGCTTAGCTTAATGGGGGTTTAACGTCCCAAAGCGACTCAGGCTATGAGGGACGCCGTAGTGAAGGGCTCCGGAAATTTCGACCACCTGGGGTTCTTTAACGTGCACTGACACCGCACAGTACACGGGCCTCTAGAATTTCGCCTTCATCGAAATTCGACCGCCACGACCGGGATCGAACCCGCGTCTTTCGGGCCACCAGCCGAGCGCCGTAACCACTCAGCCACCGCGGCGGCGCATGGTGTCCAGTTTTCAATTCTCAGTTCTCAGATTTCAGGAAGAGTTCTCATGACAGGTTCTTCACAAATGAGAAGCTAGTTTGGGGAGCACACTGGCAACGATTCGTCCTGGCCAATCCCCCGTCGTGGGTATGTGCCATGTCACCAAGGCAACAACAACAACAACAACGATTCGCTGAAAAGTGCCGCTTGGGTTTCTAAGGAATACTGGGCAGTATCGCGCTTTTTCTTAACCGTCAGTTAAGCTCTTCGTAGTGCAATTATCAGACAACAAAAAATGCATCAAGTAGCCTATTTAGGAGTTCAATAGCAGATCACAGTAAATATAAATGACCTGTGATTAACAAAAAAAGCAAGAAAAGAAAGTCGAATTGAAAGCAGGTTTACACATTGTCCCGGTTTTTCTGAAAAGCAGTTTGCGATTTATGCCATTTATCGCTGCGCTTACGGAAAAGAACTGGGAAGTGGCTTTGGAACTATAGGAATAAACATTACAGGCTTCTGATAGCCAAGAACTCGCTTTGTAGGAAAAAGGGAGAAAAATTGCCTAAAGTGCGAAGAGCTGTCCTTCGTGGGATGTATTTGAATTTGGACTACCGGAAATGGAAGAAAGTGGAATGAATACAAAGTGTGACTGAACAAAATAGAAAAAGAATGCACAGGGAAGCCGCATACAACTGGAAAGTGCGGTTGGCCTTATCGCAGAAACTGGCACCCGCAGCCAGGGAATAGCGATAGAGTAAGTCAGCTTACCTAGTAAAACGAACCGCCTTGCATGAGCAGTAAAGGAGGAAAAGAAACGTAATAAAACGACGAAAAGCGACAAATAAAGAAAGAAAGGAATAGAGAGGAGGAACTAGAATGAGCCTATTTTTGAGGAAAGCTGCCTATCTGTCTCCATGTGGAAGAGGCGAACACAAAATAACTACCACTTTTCCTGATAGGCGCTTTAAAAGCGCATACGAGTGATGTATATGGAGCTGTGTGGAGTCGAGTCAGCGCTTGCATGTGTCGTACGCTGACGACGCACATGAACATCACCTCAGAGATGCTGTCTTGTCGGTGTTCCCAGCGAATAACTGGAATTACGTGTGAGTGCCTATTGCACATTGGCTCTCATAGCATACGAACTGCTGTCTTAGGCTCACTCTGGAAGCCTCGCGCAGAGAAACCTTTTATATGCTGCACGTTTCTGTGAGATGGTTCCGATGCAACAGGCTTCTGTCCTGGCGCAAGCGATACTAAATTACTGGACAAACCCGGCCGCGACGGCCGCGTTTCGATGGAGGCGAAACGCTAAGGCAGCTGTGTGCTGTACGATGTCAGTGCACGTTAAAGATACCTAGGGGGTCGAAAGTATTCCGGAGCCCTCCACTACGGCACCTCTTTCTCCTTTTCTTCTATCAGTCCCTCCTTATCCCTTCCCTTACGGCGCGGTTCAGGTGTCCGCCGATATGTGAGAAAGGTACTAAGTCATTTCCTTTCCCCAAAAACCAATTTTAATTTTTTCATTGCTATTAAATGGTGCGCCTACTAGCTCGGGCAGTTTGACTCTGAACATTAAAATTACGGCGGGAGTTTTGAATGTTCGGTACACCCCGTTGATTTCGTAAAGTCGAAGGAATTAGTCGGCGCTAGTGCCCGAACAATTTGAAAAGACGTATCTTGTATAGCTTAGCTTGCGTAATTAGCGCGAGCAACAATTTCATGGACACCTTAACCGCAGTTTGTATTTTTCTCCCACAATCACAGTTGCTCGGCCTTCGCTACTGTCTGCCGACAGATAGCGGAAGCTGGTGAGGTCTCAGAAACCCCGGCGCTTCATTAAAAAACGGAGGTGTTTATTTAGCCAACAAGGAAGTAAAAGGTTATTTACACTAGACCGTCAAGTTTGAAAACCCCAGTATGCGAATCGTTCATTCCTCCGCGGTAAAACTACACCCCCCCCCCCCAACAGAAGAAAAAAACTGCAGTGGCTTGACTTGGCTAACCCTGGAATTCAGCGAAAAGCAAGCACGCTTGCTAAGTGTCTGAGGCTCGTCCATGGAAGCTCCGCTACACGCTCGCGACAGCCGGTCTATATATACCCACATGACCCCGTGGCTATGATGTGGCATCACACAATTTTATCACACCCCCATCGGATGTCATTACGCGGCTTCACATCACCCCATCTGTTGTTCTTGAGGTCAAAAGTCATACATTGTCAAAGGTCAGAGGTCAAATAAAGACCATGGGTCATGGTCAGCGGTCAAGCGTTCGACACGATAACTGTACCACATATGATCATACAGGATTAACGTGGTTGGCCTGAAGGTCGTTCAAGGTCATTCTCCGGCCTACGCGACGACTGCTTTACCTAGCATAGTGAAGATTTCCGCTTCAAAAAAAAAAAGCTATACATCCGCTTCGTGCTCACAATTGGTAAATTATCATCATTGTCGGCACGCCCATCAAGCGCTTGCTTTCATTTTTATTGTATGTTCCGCGCATTATGTTCGCACTCTCGTTACCGTCCTGTTTGGACGCACATTGACACGCAGTTGCTACTATAGAATGAAGCTTTATAATGACGAGATGGGACACAATCATCGTATTTGCTGGCCACAGCGTCACGGCCCCGCCGCTGAATCATCATAGGCGGTCTCAGGCTGGGGCGACTGGGCTCCAGCGGCCGGCCCGCATGTCTGTGTCATGCGGATGATGTGCTGGCTGACCATGGGCAGCGTCTCGTTCTTCCACCTCAAGTAGGCCTTCGGGTATTGCCTGCGCACAACGTGAACGAATAGAGGCCGCGATGAGGGTTATTTGTGTAACCCGTTTTGTTTCAGTGGCTTCTGAAGCGATAGCTTCACTACGCCATGTAAGGCCAAGGTCACCGGGCCGAACCGGAGCCGTTAATGCGCATGCGCCGAGCAACAGGTGCGCAGCGCGTGACGTCAGAGTTGCGCCGCTGCAGCCGCCAACTCCGCAGACTCGGCGCGCGCGTCGCGCATGCGCAGTAGCTACAGGTGCGCTGCGTATGCGCAGTTGGGCAACAAATGCGCGTCATTGCTCGGCCCCTTCATAACCAGCGGGTGCGAAACGCTCGTTCTTCAGATGAACAATGGGCGAAGAAGCGGAAAGTCCGCGTGTGTACTGCGAGCGACATCAACGGCGACTGCGGAAAGCCACGTCGACGGATCCCGAAGCTGTGGAGTGGTATAGGGCGAGTCGACAACGAGCACAAAAAGCCATTAAGGCAAAGCGCGTGGCCGAGATGCCGGAACAACGAGAGGGACGGCTTGCCAAACGACGCTGTCAAGAAGCGGAAAAAGGACAGCGACAAGCCATGAGCGAAGCTACGCCTTCTTCCGGTCAGCTATCGCGTACACACCAAGCTTAACCGGAGATAAACCATCAGCAATTTTTTTTTACACAAAGCACAACCCATGCACCCTTTTCAGGTTGTCTTAATTTGCGTGAGCTTTGTACTTGTGCCTTACCCGCCGGTGTGGCTCGCTGACTAAAGTTTTGGGCTGGTGAGCCCAGATCTTCGGGGAAGCGTAACGGCCGTGGAGGCTGCTTTACAATATAGGCGAACTGTAAAGACGCCCGTCTGCTGTGCGATGCTAGCGTGCTTGAAAGAACATCGGGAGATTTAAATCAACCCCGAGCCTTCCCCTAGGACGTCCTCATAAAGCTCGTGTGCAGCTTGGTGGCATTAAATACCACATGCCGCAATCACCCGACCTTAGAGCAAGACTTTACGAAGGAAGTATTTAAGGGTGAACGGCGAGGGCGTCACTAAAGTATGTTGAATCTGAAAAAGAAATCGCGCTGCCGATCATTGAAACCACTACGTGTTCTGTCTACAGTCCTTCATGCGGTAGCCCCCACAGAAGCCTCTTCATTTTGTTGTAGGCTTCTTCTTCTACTTGGCCAACAACCTCTTTCTCTTTTTAACGCGAGAGTGTTAAAGGCCCCGTTGTCCAGAATATTCGGCGTCGGCGTTGCGAGCGAGAAATCATGATCATGACTGTGGCAGGTGGTGCCCAGAGAGCAACCTTAGGGTCAGGTTGTCCTAACCCTGTGCCCGTGACTTTATCTGTGCTAACGTTACCTGTTACTTTATCTGTGCTTTTGACTGTGTGTGTTGTCTGGACCAACTGTGCCTGTGACTTTGTCTGTGCTGATATTCTCTGTGACATTATCTGTGCTTCTGTCGGTTCTGTGCCTTTGGGGTTTTATGTTTTTTTGTTTGTTTATTGTTTCTATTTCCCTGCTTTTCTCTTTAAATTAAGTGTTTTTTAGCGCTTAGCTCATTTTCTTTTTTATTGCCTTTAAGCCCGGTAAAGCGTTGCTGGTCTGAGCTCCCTCTCTATGCCATTTGTTTTTTTTTGTATTTTTTTTCTGAGAGGACCAATAAAAGGGCAAAAGGGTTGTCCACCTAGGTAATGTGACCTTGCGGCGTCAAACCAACCTGCCCACCGGATAGTCTCGAATCCATACTTTACATTCCCACATCTCAGGGAGTTCCCATACTAATCCTGGCGCAGTACTGCTGCGGTTAACCGACGCGCCACTACCTTGTGATGGCAGGTGCTCCCAGAGGTGGGCATTTAATTGTGCGGCCCTGGTTGCTCTTCCTGAGCGACCAATCAACAATTTATCAACCTGCTGCCATGGTGGGCATTTTCCTCACTATCCGATGAACAGGTTGGGATGATACTGCAAGGTCACGTGACCTAGATGGCTCACCTGCTTCCTAGGTAGCTCTCTGGGCACTCCTGGCCTGCCAACGAGAGCAATTAGTAATGGACTGTGTGGCACTGGCATGCACATCGTATCATTCCTTTTTCATTCCGAGGGACCGGAAAAAAATGGTACAGTTCGTAATCTATGCCTTGGCATCTTTTTCTTTTGCGTTCAAAACCAGTGGTGATAAGAATTCTGCTTAGATAGCGTAAAATAACCAGAACGCATAAAGGACACTATCTACTGAAATGTTAGGACGGGATTGTATACAATACAGGGTTCCAGCGCACCATAGTCCATAGACGGCCAGGCTCGCCCAGACGCAGCTGTGCAGGAGCAGGGCCAGTCCCAGGGGCACCGAGAGCAGCAATGAGAGGTTGGCCATCCGTCGGCTCGCCTCCAGCCACGACAGCGTCAGGGCCAGAGACAGGCTGGTGGCCAGCAGCAGGCTCATGCCGAACAACACGTGGTGGCCCAGGTTTCTCTCGTCACGGAACCAGTCCAGGAAGGCCTGCATGGACACGGGGAGATCTGCACTTGCAGGGATATGATTAGAGGGGATTACGTTTGGGAACATAAACGTCCCCACCATTGACCGCTCCGTCTCAGTACGAAGGAAAAAAATTGGCACTGGCTTAACTTGGCTAACCCTGGAATTCAGCGAAAAGCAAGCACGCTTGCTAAGCGTCTGGCGCTCGCCCATGGCAGCTCTGCTACACGCTCGCGAAAACCGTTCTACTATATACTCACACGACCACGTGGCTATGACGTGGTATCACATGGTCTTACGACACCCGCATCGGATGTCATCACGTGGCTCCACATCACCCCATCGGATGTTTATATGGTCCAACGTCAACCCAAAGGTCGCCCAATGTCAGAGGTCAAGTAAACGTCATGGGTCAAGGTCAGGGATCAAGGGTTCGACACCATAACTGTATTACATATGGTCATACAGGGCTGACATGGTTGGGCTGAAGGTCGTTCAAGGTCATTTTTTCGGCCTGCGCGACGACTGCATTCCCTAACGTTTTGAAGCGTTTTCTTCCTTACCGAGCAGCTGAGCTTCGAAGTGCTTGGTTTTGAAGCGCAACGCTTCAAAACCAAGCACTTTGACGCTCAGCTGCTGCCGGAGGAAGACTTTTATCCAGGGTATGTTATACCAGTAGGAAAGAAATGTGAAAGCGAAGTGCCCATTTTCGACAATGTGCCGCTAGTGAAATGGGATACAGGGAAATGTGCGAGCGGCGCCATTATGAACGAGGCGGGCGTCACCGTTATCGCTAATACTGCTACGCCCCAAATATGAGCAGTAACGTTTGCAGGTTCTTCAATCACTCGAGACGTGGGCGTGTGATTACCAACTCTACCTGCCGATGGTACCAATACTAGACGACTAGTTTGCGAGGCAAACCTTCAATGAATGTGTCCGTGTGTCGTAAATGTTTGCTTCCGACTGTATGTTTCTATGCAAGGACAAATGTTTTCTTGTGGACTGATGGCTCACTTTCGTACTAGTTTTGTGAAAAGCGTTAATGGAAGGGCTAATGTAGTTAGGCACCTTCTAGCAGAAGGCATGGGTAACTGACATGAAGTCTGTCGTGGTCATTGTCCAGAACTTCAAGCGTAATGCCACGGCAACGTATTTGACACCTTGAAAGTCAAGGGATAGAATCAACAAATGTGGAGGTGATCGCGAGCGGTTAAGACTTGTTCACTACGTGTTAACAGGTTCCTTTCCGAGCGAGGAGCCACATTGGTGTAATCGAAACGCTGTTAAATGGTAAGATTCCAGCTCGCGCTAGGCAACACCATTGGTCCGCATTTATCCAGAACCCTCGCCCATGGCGGACTTCACAAGCCCATGTTTTCGTAGAAACAGCTAAATGTCCATTGATCATCAGTCATCTTCAGCTTCCCGCAACAAAGAATCTTTGCTTGTGCCTTCAAATTTACGAAGTTTTTG
Source organism: Amblyomma americanum (assembly GCF_052857255.1). Classification (NCBI taxonomy): domain Eukaryota; kingdom Metazoa; phylum Arthropoda; class Arachnida; order Ixodida; family Ixodidae; genus Amblyomma; species Amblyomma americanum. The sequence goes on from NC_135507.1 coordinate 48,622,477, forward strand.
GGAACGCATTGAATGGGGCGCTTAAGAGATCTTGAGGAGTGCTCTGAGGGGCTAGTTGGTACGACATTATGGAAACAATAACTGCTCTAAAAGAACAGGACAAGAGAGAAGAATCACACTGCGCTTGTTTCGTGTGATTCTTCTCTCTTGTCCCGTCCTTTTTGCGCAGTTATTCATTGTTTCCATAAAGCTTAAGAGATCTTTGTAGATGTGACCTCTTTGCCAGAAGGTCAAGTAACGAGGCCTTTGCGCTAAAGGCCCCGTTTTCCAGAAAATCTGGTGTCCGCATTGCCACCGACAGGTGGCGGTTGCAGTCGGGCCACCTCGGTCACGTTACCTAGCGACGTCGTCACAACCCGCCCTCTGAACTGTGAGAAAACTGCCCCTAGTGGCAGCTGGCAGTTGAATGAAAGATTTTTTGCTCGGGAAGAACATCCTGGGTCGCACAAGACCCACCGCTGACAGCACCTGGCATTGCAGGGCAGTCTCGCATTGCTTAACTGCTGCACAACTGCCCCAGGAGGAGTGTGAGGAATCCCAGGGATCTATTAATGTACAGCACGTCCCCCTGCATATATGGGAATTAACCCACTACACTACTGCGCCACACCCTTAACGCGGAGCTTGAGTGTTGCCTCCAGGTTTTTTTTTTGCAGTAGCCTTTTATTCTTTTCCACACAGCAACAAACTGACCATAAGATGTTTTGTAGCCGGTGACGTAGAATGGGTCAAGCTGTTCCTCTGGCATTTGCATTTTCATACCTGTCGGCGATTCATGCGAACGTCGAAGTGGTAGCCACAGGTGTCGCACGGGTAGGCATTGGCGTGATACGTGCCTCGCGACACGTGGGTAGCCCTGGCGGGGAGGCCTAGGATATTGCAGCGGGAAAAACGTTGCAAGATATTTTAATTTCAGACACGTAATTTGCACAATTCGTAACTTAAACGTGGTCTAATTCGTCCTTCACGGTTCAGTTCCTTACAAAAATTTTTTTAGACAGTCTATAGACTGTCCATAGACTTCTGTCTATGAAGTCTATCGACTCTCTATAGACAAACCCTAGCGAGCACACCATAGGCAATACAAATCCTATCCACAGTCTATAGACATTCTATAGATTTATGGCCATACACTTTTAGTAGACTTTTGTCCATAGACAATTTATAGACTATGAATAGACAAAAATAAATATCTATAGGCAGGTAGTAGAGTATATAAGAAGTCCATAGACTGTCTATAGACCATTTTTATAAGGGTTTAAACAGCCTCACGTGATTAACTTCTAGAGACCAAAGCTATGAATCATTTTTCGGTCAATCAAATAGTGCTGCTGGGTAGTGAGGTTTCAACAAGAACCAAAGTCGATATATCAGTTAACTACACCTCTTCTGATTTTCTGTTAGCTGAGTGGATGCTGCCCTCTCAAAAACAGCGTACGCCGCAGAGTCTTCACGAGAGTAGTATACCTCTTTGTAAGCCTCTTAATAGTTATGCTAAGAACAATGAGCGCAATGATTATTTCTCGCTTTAGACATTTTTTTTCAGTACTTGTGTAAAATGACTTATTTGTCATAGGTCGACCATGATTAACATAGCGTGTTCTACATTTTGACCGTATTTTGAGAAATGTTACATTCAACTATTTACTTCCTGCGAAATTTTATATTCGCAACGAGGATAATGTGTGAAGAATCCATTCATTAGCGTTTAGATTTCATCCTGTTTCTGATCTTAATGTCATAACTGCGGTCGTCCCCGCTAAATTCTTTCTTGATACGAGAGAAGCAAGAAGTGCTAGCTATCGTTCTTAACGAGCCAAAAATCATACGAGGTGCAAATGACTTACATAGCATAGATAACAAAATTGCGACTCGAGCCTTCGCATTTAAAACCACTCACAACACAAATCTTTGTTGAATATGTGGCTCGCTGCCATTGATCACGGGCAGCATCCTCCATATAAGTGTCTCACCCGCTTGTCCGCCGAATTCAGTCAGTGCAGATTTCAGATTGACTCCTCGGGAAGAGAGATAGTACAGATAGGGAAGTCAGGTAACTCACTTATGTCAGGGGTGCTGCCGTCGGTATGGTAACGCCCCTGGCATAAGAAAGTTACTTTTTCTACGTGTACTGGTGGTCTTCCTGCGGAAAAGCGCCACCTCACGTACGAAAGCAGGGCACTTGACGACTGTGGATACTAATGGCATTAAAGGCAGCTGTAGATACCGGTGCTTTGGTGCAGTTGATCAGAACAGAGTTCTTGAAATTTCGGGTGGTGTTCTGGAATCAAGCGTAATTCATGCTAACGCTATTATTCAAAATTGGTTCCATAAATCGTTTCCTGCCTTTCTTAAAGTCAAAATTGACATAATTTGACTGACTCGCTTGTAGGTGCGTGGTACACTTGATGTGCATCTTTAACATGCTTAACAGCCACTACCGTCAATTACCGAGCTCGTTGAGCAGGTGGCAGTATAGGCTGCCGAAGCCGAAAACTAGTCTGGGAACAGAGCGATGTACCCGCCGCAGTGGCTCAGTGGTTAGGGCGCTCGGCTACTGATCCGGAGTTCCTGGGTTCGAACCCGACCGCGGCGACTGCGTTTTTATGGAGGCAAAACGCTAAGACGCCCGTGTGCTATGCGATGTCAGTGCACGTTAAAGATCCCCGGGTGGTCGAAATTATTCCGTAGCGCTCCACTACGGCACCACTTTCTTCTTTTCTTCTTTCACTCCCTCCTTTATCCCTTCCCTTACGGCGCGGCTCAGGTGTCCAGCCATATATGAGACAGATACTGCGCCATTTCCTTTCCCTAAACACCAGTCATTATCAATCAAACAGAGCGATATGTGACAGCTGTCCTACAGTAGTAGATTTGCCTACGCCGCCTGTAAGCCTCGAGAACAGTGCGCACTCTTTATATATAATAATAATTGATTTTGGGGGGAAAGGAAATGGCGCAGTATCTGTCTCATATATCGTTGGACACCTGAACCGCGCCGTAAGGGACGGGATAAAGGAGGGAGTGAAAGAAGAAAGGAAGAAGAGGTGCCGTAGCGGAGGGCTCCGGAAAAACGCAGCCACGGCGGCTGCGTTTTTATGGAGGAAAAACGCTAAGGCGCCCGTGTGCTGTGCGATGTCAGTGCACGTTAATGATCCCCAGGTGGTCTTTATATATCAGGGTATAGTAAATGGGAGACTTGTACTTACTGGTTGGCCTCCATCCATGTGGGCCATTCGTCCCTAATTTTGCAAAATCACGGCTCGTATGCGTGGATGAGGCTGTTCATTGAAAGGAATAAAAGAGCACATCCATTGCGTTAAGCTGATCGTAACTGCTCTCATAATTTAACTGTAAGGCAAGCTACGTAGGTATGATTTTCCCCGTTTCCAACATGTGCTGACTGAATCGGTATAAGATTTCTTTCAGAAATAGCAGTTGGACAAATTCATAGGTAACTGGCAAGGATGAAAAGGAGGAATTCACGTTTCAGGAGCGCTACGGCATCGTAGTTTCTAGTGAAGCAACCGAGTGGACGAATTGAGTCTACATAGAGCTGTATAACAACCAGCACGGATAGGATATCAGCGGCCATCGTAAGTGTTGGGAGTGTTTGGCGTTGTCTGGGTGGTTAGTGACTCCAGGCTTTGACAAAATGTTAAAAAGCAATCAGACGTAGCACTCCACAAACATCAATATGCGTCCTAACTGGGTGGTATGTCGGTTAAACAGTCGTCTACAGAAGAAACAAATGCCAGTTAGCCCTACTCCCGTGATCATCGAATAGGCGCGATTTCCAGTACAGCTGTGCTGAACAAGGCATTACTATTTCGCATCATATGCCGCAACTGATATCAGACCTGATATCTCCTCTATGGTAATTCTTAAACAATTTTCTTTGATGATATAATTTACAGCACAGGTTCCCACAAAAGTTTTCGGAACACGAAAATTGCAACAACGCCTATTTACTGGCCAGCCAAAGCGTGCAGCCATGAAGTTAAGTGTGTGCTTGGTAGCTTGCAGCGCGACCTGCAAAATTCATCCTTCAATGTCTGGCTGCACTGCTAGTCAGCGAGGAAATGTATGTTTTTTTTTTATTTCGGCGTTCCGGAAATTTTTGAGAGCACCTGCAAGCTCCTGTAATAAAAGAAGATCAATTGTTCAAAGGTGAATGCCAGCATCCTTGGTCGCCTGGGCCGCATAAAATCACACCTATAGGGAGCACAAATCTTCGAATATCTCACATATCTCTCACAACGAATCCCGGCTGGAAGTTTCTGCACACAAACGAAAAGCATACGGGCGCAAATATTTACAACCTAACGTTTAAGTGCGCCTCTGAATTGAAATTGGTTAGAAAGAAGTTTCTTTTTTGATTAATTCGGATAAATCTCGCAAACATGACCCCATGCGGTGTAAGGTACTAATGGATTTGAGACACTATTCGTGGACAGTTCGCGTTGCATTTTTCTGACGCTTTCTGTCTCCTATCGTGACTCCTGTCCAGGAGATGGCTTCAACAGCGCTCCAAAAAACTTTTTTCATCGCCCATTTCTTCGTCCACTAGACACGTCATCACTGCTGTTTTTTGAATGTGTATAATTCCCACAGGCCACCACTCTGACTACTTATTCATATGGAAGCTCACAAAAAGTAATCCCCACACTGGTAATGGCCCCAAACCCTCTTACTAAGCGAAGACATGACAGGCTTTCTCTAGTGTGCACCTGCACTCCCAGTTGAAAAACAAAAAAACAACAACAGAGCCGCTCCGAAAATACAACAGAAACTTTTGTCGTCTTCTCGTTACGAGCTAATTTTTCTGTAGTATTGCAAAATTGCTTGTTGTTACGACAAAACTGGATCGATCGTTACGACAGGATGTTGCCCAATGCTACAGAGAGTCCTGTTGTTACTACAAGAATTTCTGTTGTCAGGACTCCAAGTACGACAGGAATATCTGTTGTGCAACAGACAATTTTCTGTTGTATTTTTCGATAACGAAGCTGGTTTACCCCTGCTCGTGGTCCAGTTCCACGCGGAATCCATCGTCGGACTTCCTCCACTTGTTCCGGCGGCAGCAGTCGCTGTAGGATCAGCCACTTCTGTGGCGGGCGACTCTACCAGACAGCCGTCCAAAACCGGAACCAGTGCCGCATGCGGAACCGGAACCACTGCAGCAGCCGCGTCGGCATCCGAAGCCGCAGCCACAACCACGGCCGCAGTCGAAGCCTCAGCCAGTTTTGTATCCGCATCATCGGCCTCCACCACTTCTCGAGTAGCGACCGGAACTAAGTCTGCTGGAGACTTGGCTGCAGACCGGCCTGCACTGCTCACAGTCTTCGCAGAGTCTGAAGCCCGCTTCAGTCGTAGCGGTGAAGACGCCGGAGACACTGGCGAATCCCGAGTTTTGGCAGTCTTTGACACAGTTGCAGGCTGTTGAGATCTGCTGCCGGGGTTTTTCCGCTCCATATTTTGCAGCGTGGTTGTATCGACACTGCTCTGCATTCGTGAAGGAAAATTAGTTCAACGCAGTTTCTTTCCAATGTTGAAGAAACATGCTCGGATGTGGAAAACCGATGAATGGTGCTCTCAACTGGGAACTTTGTTTTGAGGAATTTCCAACTGGGCACACGGTGGACGCCCCGTAAGCAGTACGAGCAAGTTCTGCGTGGCCTCAGCTTGAGAAACGCATCAGATACTGTGCTCAGGAATCGTCGCAATTACAAAGTCGACTTTTGATTGCTTGACGCATTTTATTTATTCATACTGTTAAACCTCTGCATGAGGGTCATTACAGGGAGGGAAACATATACAGACACAAGTGCAATTCTCTTCGCTAAAAAAAAGAAACACTCAAATGCACAGAATTACAGATTTGCACAGCAATCTTCCAGGAACGCGTTCACACCTATCACAAATTTTTCTACATCTGTTTGGTCCACAACGTCACTTGGTAGTTGATCCGTAATAAGCTCATCAGCAGAGCAGCTTTACGAAAGCGGGCTCAGGAATCTTTTGGGGGCCGTAAATACTTTTTCTAGTATTATGCCAAAAGAAAATTGTAAAAAGAGGCACGTCTCTCATAAAAGAAATGACCGTGTAAGGAATCCTTAGCAAAAATATATCGTTTCTCAGACGGAATCCGCCAATACCAAGTGCAGAAAAATTTTGCCCAGTAGGTGTGTCGCTTTGGAGGCTCACTGCTTTCCGTAGACGCCACAGCGAGCAGGCTCACGTTATTTGCGTGCAAGAATTTACAACACTGAGAACAAACGCTCGTGAGTGGAAAACACCTTTTGTTTATGGGCGTCTGCTGTCGTCCCGTCACCGTGGGGACTCTGTTGCTAGAGCGCCTTTGGCGGAGACCCTCTTTTTCAGGCGGAATTGCGATAGAAAATGCGGACTTTCGATTCATATTGACAAAACAGGCAAGAACACCACGACAAAGAAAACTGGAAGAAAAAGTTCACCATATTCGCACAACTTTGTTGATCATGATGATGATCATGGCGAATTTTCATGCAGCTAGCTGCATCTGTGGCGAAAGAGTGCATGACACAAGGTGTTTTTCTCTACGGAAGGTGGGGACAAAGACCCATTTCCAAATCATATCACCCCATGAAGCCGAGCAGAGGCATTGGGTCATGGATGATCACTCAATAGTGGCCACGTTTGGGTGAGTTGGTTTTCTATGCTGAACGTAAAAGCGCGAAAAAACAAGGACACAGAATAAGAAAGACAACACGAGCGCTTACTTCCAACTTATTTTATTTCATGCAAGAAACGGAATTTTATACTCCCGATATTGCCTGCCCATGCTTACAAGGCATTACCACGGAGTGGTAATAGACAACAATTATCGAGCGACACACTTGAACGATGTAAGATATGCCGTCTCTTTTTTTGACAACAGAATTGACGGAGCACTAACGAAGTCATCGCCAGCTCGCGCTATCTCCAAAGCCTCAACAATTTCTCAAAGTCCAATTTCGCAAAGTTCTTTGTAAAAAACAAATGTCAAATTACGCGAGAAATTGTTGAGGCTTTGCGCGAGCTAGCGATGATTGCGTAAGTGCTCCGTCAATTCTGCTGTCAAAAAAAAAAAAAGAGACGCATATCTTACGTCGTTCAAGTGTGTCGCTCGATAACTGTTGTGTTTCGCCACTCCGTGGTAATGCCTTGTAAGCATGGGCAGGCAATATCGGGAGTATAAAATTCCGCTTCTGGCACGAAATAAAATCAAGTGGAAGTAAGCGCTCGTGTTGTCTGTCTTATTCTGTGTCCTTGTCTTTTTGCGCTTTTACGTTCAGGATGATCACTCGGCGGAACTGGGGTCGAAACGCGCAACCGGCCTCCCGCATGCGAGGCGGTCGAGCCTCTAGGCTGCCACTAGACTGCCGCACTTCAGCCGTTTGCCGTACTTCGGAACAGCATGCGTCTTGTGCTTCACCGTCTTTGAACAATGCAATTCGCGATAAAATTTTCGAAACACTTTTACACAGTAGGACTGCCAATCGGCATAATTCGAATAAGCCTTTCAAATGGTGCCGTTCGTAATCCTTTTATTGCCTATTGGTCCGGCTTGAGGAGTGTTCTCGATGACCCATACCTACGTCAAGTCCGGCAAGATCCCTAACAACTCGGTAGCCCTGCTCATAGAAGAGAGTGTAGTCTGTAACCCGTACCGTACTTGTTAAAAAATAGTGAACCACTGCAAGATAACCGCCATTCGAACAGCAGGGCATATTTCATCACCACGCAGCAGTAGTCGTGGATGAACTTTTCAAGGCTGAAGCTTTCCGCGTACCAGGTTCATTTACTAGCCGTGCAAATCAACAAGCCTTGGTATGAAGCTCATCATTCCGCCGAAGGCACCAGTGTGAACTACAATGTGCCGTTAGAGAAATGCACTAATTTCAAGTACGGGCCGATGGAAGCCGCGGTGGTGTAATGAATTTCGTTACGCTTAGAAAAACAAAGGCAGCTTACCGAAGCGAGTACTCTAGGTTTGGCTGAAGTGGATCCCCCTCTTCTTCTTTCGAGTGTCCTTGTGCTCACTAGCGCTACTGGCGCAACAGAAGCCAACAAAAGGCACTCTTGTCACAGTGTTCAGCGGAAGTAAAGTTATATAGAATGATTGACGTAAGATTTTATGTGGAGAGGAATGAAAGCAAAATGATGATGAAAGATATTTTTTTCCGTTTTTCTGTCAAACTGGAAATCATGTCCTTTCTTGGACGAAAATTTTGAATATTGGAAAAACTGTAAGGTACTGATGTGAAAATATCGAAGGTAATGGCCCATTCTTCCGATATGTTGCAAAAAACTTTATTTTATAGAGTTTCCATCGCTTCCATGGAGAAGTAAGACTGCCATGAAAAAACCAATGGGGATCGCATTTGAATATCACAAAAAACCCAACTCTGCCGACGGGAGATAGGTGAATATTTTGATTGTTGTAGTGAAATCGTAAAATATGTAGGAAATATTTTGCTCCTAAACTATTCCCTGTTTGAAATGCTTTTGTCCAGAATTGTTGGCTATCATTATATACTGATCCCGAGCTTTATTATAGGCATTAACATCTACTTTAGTGTTGTCTACGACCTTCTCTGTAGCGCTGCAGGAAGGCGCGAGAAAGGAGAAAAACATCATTTCCTGTACACCATTGATTACTAGGCTTTTCCAAAAAATACGACGACGTCGAAAAAATGTTTATTACATTGATTGCACGTAGTCAACAAATCCGGAGCAATATCTCAAAGCTGGAAATGATGGTCCAGGAGAGTAGCTTTGTCGCGACGCCTGGCTGGCTTCTTGGCGCTCCATCTTTGGCATTTCGTTGTCATGGACATTTACGAAAGTAAAAGCAGGGGAGAGACAGCTTTCCTCTAGTTTTTTTATGCGCATGTTTCGATATCTCGTGACCCCTTGAACATTGTTCTGGTGTGTTCTAGTGATTCTTTTCTATGTGAACTTTGTTTTTAAAAAAAACGATAACAAGGGACAGATTCAAAGACAAACCGCCAGGGCCAAACATTGGCTGCCTCCACCCATAAGCAAAGCATGACGGGCAAGTATCCCAAAGGTGTGGCGTGGGATAATCACAAAAAAAAAAGACGAAATGAACCAGTGTTGTCATAAACTACCAAGGGTTTAAGTCACGCCACCTGATGAAAAAACCTGTAGGATGCAATAATTGTCATAGGGGCGTTCCCATACAAATTGTGTATGACGTGAAAAAGTTGTGTGATACAGTATTTGTATGTCTGACGGATGTATGATTTTGTCGGGATGAATGACATTGCTGTGTGACGTTTCGTTGATAGATTGTATGAGATTTTGTGGGACACACTGCGCTTGGTGATTGCATCATATCTCTTTTTTGATTAGGGGACGCCTGAGACGAAGGGGGCCTTCAAATAACGCGTCTCACCGTAAAAGAAAGCTCAAAGACATTTCCAAAGTAACCATAAAATGTAACTGCACGACCCCGCAGAATCTAATATGTGCACTCGTATTACTTTCCGAAGGGAAATGAAAAAAGAAAGGAAGAAAAAAAGAGAGAAAGTAAGAAAAGGAAAAAGGAAAGGACGAAAGAAAGAAAGAAAAAAGGAAGGAGCAAGGAAGGAAGGAAAGAATGAAGGAAGGAAGGAAGGAAGGAAGGAAGGAAGGAAGGAAGGAAGGAAGGAAGGAAGGAAGGAAGGAAGGAAGGAAGGAAGGAAGGAAGGAAGGAAGGAAATAAGGAAAAGAAAGAAAGAGAGAAAGAAGGAAAGAACGAAACAAGGGACGGAAGGAAGGAAGGAAACAAAGAAGGAAAAGAAAGAAAGGAAAGAGAAAGGAAAGAAAGAAAGAAGGGAAAGAAAAAGCTGGGAGAAAGCTCGTATGAGAGAATTTCAAAACGCGAGCTGCATTCGCGAGTCTCGTCTCCTGTCTTCTTCTCCCGCCCGTCGGCATGAACAATTCATGGGGGCGTCAACAGGCTCTGCCTTTTGTTGCGCGCTCCCGTTGCCGGCGATGCAAGGGGAGACTTCTCTCCGACTACCGGGAAGCCATTTGGCGAAGTTCTCAAATATTGACGCGCCCGGGCGCACACGAAAAACGCCCAGCTGAAGTGGCTGACACGCCGGCAGTTCGCCGAAAGTTCACGACTGGGTTACAAAAGAAAGTTATGTGAAACAGGCAGATCAGAGGAAAAATAGACATGAAAAAAAATTGAAGGGGCACATAAGCTCACCTTAAGGTATGACGTGATAGCATATTGTGTTACTTCCCATATATAGAGAAGGTTGTTATCTACATTACATTCAAAGATCCCTGAGAGTCCTCATACCCCTCCAGGAGAAGTGGTCCAAGAGTTAGGCGATGCGCCTTCTGCCCCCTCGATGGCGGGTGCTCCCAGCGGTGCGCCTTGTGCGGTCCAGGTTGCTCTTCCCGAGCGACCAATGATTAATTTAAATGCCTCGGTGTCCAGCTTGCAATGACGTCGCAAGGTCACGTGACCTAGTTGGCCCACCTGCCTCTTAGGGTGCTCTCTGGGCACTATCTGACAGGGTCAAGCTCGTGATTATTCGTTCCCCAACACCGACGCAGGTAACGTCGACATCGAATTTTTCTGTACAACGAAGCCTTTAACGATGTCCCCTTAAGCAGAATAACAAAGAAGGTCAACCTGCCCTGTGAGAGAACCCTTTCTTCTTGTATATGTGCTGTAGCCATTCCCAGCGATCCAGTTGTTCTCTAGCTGTTGTTTAATGACGATTCCCTTCATATGCCCATTGAGCAGTGTGTGGTTGAGAGTGCCGTCGTAAGGTAAATCCTATCTTTTTGTCCTGTTTTAGAGATAGAGTGATGTGAGAACAATGGTTGTGATTTCAAAAATTAAAGGAAACCAAAGTACAAAACTTAAACACATGTTTTTTCCCCGAGGAGAGGCAACCCGTCAGAATCGGTCGCGGGTGTCACATTTTACAGCGACAGCGGCATATGAAGCGGCAGCTTTGGAGTTTCTAATTCTAAAATTCGGAGTCTTCAGTTAAAAGTTTAGAACGTTCCCCAGTACACACGACAATCTTGAACCAAATAACGCACTTGGACTGAGTAGTCTGATTCCACACCAGAGAGAATATCCAACTGACCTCTACCGTTTAGGACTTGCGGATATGAGGGACATGCGCGGTTGAAAAGTGCGCCATTTATTGTGACTACCAATGCTGTCGGATAGTGGAATGCTGTACGGAAACCGCTGTCATACCTTGGATTATTAGGAGCTCTAAGGAATATTTTTTTTTTATTTTTTACTCCCTAGGTGTATCGGGTCCCCACACAGTTGTCGTCGAAGACGCTAACTTCTCTACAAATTCTTTGAAGTAACGTTAAATGTGGCTATAATGACTGGAAATGGCGTGCTTGCATTAGTTGTGCTTGCATTACAGCAGCTGCTTGCATTACAGTACCTGCCATCAAGGGCAGTCAGGAGGGGTATGAGGATTCCCAGGGATCTATGAACGAAATTTAGAGAATGAACTTCAGCATATGTGTGAATTAACCCATTACGCTATCGCGTCATACCCTTAAGGCGGAGCTTAACTGTGCTCTCCTATTTTTATTTTCTTGTGGAAAATTTAGACGAGTTGAATTTTGGGGGGTGAATGAAGGAAAAGATCTTTACGTTCTTTTCCAGAACGCTTCAGATGTATGTTGGGGCATTCCTTCAGATTTCATTGCTATTTATTTGCTTTTCACTTTTGTAAGTTTTCACAAGAATATTTGCCTGAAAATAATGCATCTATTTATGTTCCTACATAGTTCCTGCATTAGGTACCTACTATTAGCTTTGTGTAAAGGCAGTTCTCTGTTCGCTTTCATGAGTTAGATGTTACAAGAGTCTTTTTCTAGGGACATTTTAACTCAGGCAGGCCTTCTATTAATGTTAATACACTAACTTCAAGCATTTTCATAACTTTTTTGAGTGGCCTCAAACCTTTGTCCTTTACTCACAAGTTGTCCCATTATTACAGGATCAACGTTTTTGATATCACACTTCATTTTATCCCAAGCATGCGTTTTGCATTCACAAACCGAAAGCAAACATGGCTGTGCTATGGTTTACCGTTTCAACCAGCACATAATAAGCTGGTGAGTACTATAGGGCGCTAACCAGATTCACAAAAACGTTTTATGACTCTTGCTGTGACTTAATAGAGGACAATTCTTACTTGCAGGTTCCTCTGTTGAAAACGCAGGTTTTTAAAGATGTTGTGGCTGCTCTGAATGTTTTTTTTTTATCGGAAAACAAAATGTGAGGCCAAGCTGGGCAAAGAAGAAAAAACTGCAGAAGCTGTAAGAGCCAAACTTAACAATGGCGAATGCTGGCTTTCATTTTTTTCGTTTATACAGAAATTTATAAAGAAAGAAGATGATAGGATCGCGCTCAAACGTGGGATGTCATGTTTTCAACCCCTACTAACTTGGTGAACTGTGGGAGTTGCCTTGAAAAGACATCAGTATGGTGGGTGTACTACAAGATATGAATTTTTGGAGTGGTAAAAATGTGTGGGATACCTGGTGCTTTTGTGACGCGGGGGACGCTACATTATGCAAGCTGGCCGATGGAATAATGGAAGACTAGGAAAACATAAACACAACGCACACCAGCAAATCCAGGAAACATAGCATGGCATTTCCGTTCTTGCAGGCAGCGCAAACTATAACTAGATGATCATGTAATTTTACATTTCAACATCATGCAGCTCACACTTTATATTATTAGTACACCAAAATTTCATCGCCGTAATCGTGATTGAATGAGCTCCCCATAGCTTGTCTTGCATGATAAACAAATGATCTCTAGTTTGTTTGCAGCGTTTGAGGCTTTTTCCTTTTTTTTTCATAGTGTTCGTTCTGCTTTCAAGCGCATATATATTACACGCCTTCAGAACAAATTCCACGTCAAAAGTGCCTGTGTGTGCGTTCCAGTCACCGTGGCTCCATCTGGGGGGGGGGGGGGGCGTCAGCATAAACTTTGGTACTTAGAGAGACCCACCAAACACAACGCCATCAACTTTAATCAAAGAGCGAAATGGGCAGAAATATATACACTGGATAGAGGCGGGGGGGGGGGGGGACGAAGGGAGATAGCGTTATGCGCATGGCAAATTAAAGTAACAAAATAAAAAAGCCATTCATGCAAATCACACCAGCTAGCCGAGAAGACTGCCGTGTTCCGTGCATGCGCTAAACTGTTAATAAATACATAACCAACGGCTTCAAGCTGCCACGCTTTTTACATTGAGTAACCGAACACCGCACACATAGAGACATCGCCTCAGAATTGGTAGAGCTAGTGGCCTTCTATTGGACGAAGGCCCCAAGAAGAGAAATCTATTTATTACTGCTAATTGGTTTTTGGGGAAATGAAATGGTGCAGTATCTGTCTCATATATCGCTGGACACCTGAACCGCGCCGTAAGGGAAGGGATAAAGGAGGGAGTGAAAGAAGAAGGGAAGAAAGAGGTGCCGTAGTGGAGGGCTCCGGAATAATTTCGACCACCTGGGCATATTTAACGTACACTGACATCGCACAGCACACGGGCGCCTTAGCGTTTTGCCTCCATAAAAACGCAGCCGTCGCGGTCGGGTTTGAACCCGGGAACTCCGGATCAGTAGCCGAGCGCACTAACAACTGAGCCACCGCGGCGGGTAGAAATCTATTTGAATCCGTTTTTGAAGGATGATTGATTATTAGGATATGAAAGGCGTGGTGCCTGTCTCACATGTCTGCATGCGGACACGTCAACCACGCCGTGGAAAAAGGCGGAAGGTGAGAGTGCAAGAGGAAATGGAGAAAGGACAATGTAAAATTATCGATAAATAGCGTAAATGACGAGTCGCGCCTTTACATCCTAAAACCTGTTGAGTAATCTGCTCGACTGGTCTTGAATAATTGAAATCGACTCAATCCGCTCTCTGTCCAGTTCATGTAAACGCCGCACTAATCTGCCAAGCACGAGATTTTCGCGTCGAAGGCGCTCCTCAAGGTCGCCAAAATTCTGCGAAAGAGGATGTCGCAAGCCAAGCGTTGCGCCACTGCCACCAGGCAGCTAAGTCCTGGGAGGAAAAGAGTGGGATGGGGCGAAGGAAAAGAGAGGGTCACTCGCTTTCCCAAAACACAGCACCACCTCGCTTGCTCGCTTCCAGTCTTACGTCAACAAGTTCTAAGCTCAAATATGAGTCTACGCACTCGGCTGCAGTCTACATCTAATGCTAGCTGCTTAGGGTTACTGACCTTGTCCTCGTTTTACCCCTTACGTTCCCCAAACACACAGCGTCGCTTCTTTAAGTGGGTTGTTAGTACGACGGTGATTACTCCCTGCAGCTGGGCTGCGCCTGTGCAATATTTTTCGTCCCACACATCAACTAAGCTAGTTTTTGGGTGCCTACGCTGGGAGGACTAATTTTGTGGGGTCACCTTAAGACGCGAAAAGAATCGCAATGCTCTTGTGACCCTTCGTTCTGGTCTAGATACGCTACCAGTACTTTCATGCAGCATAATTCGCTGCCTGTTTAGACAGCGGCGAGGTGGATTTGAAGAGAGACTGACGCGGTGAATTGATCCAGTTTAGTGGAACCATGAAGCCTAGTAGCAGGTATCAAAGGCCGCTTTAGTCTGAAAAGGTAAAATGAAAAGTACCGGCCATTTAAACTTGCAACGTAAGTCCAGTCATAAAAAAACTTAGCTGAAGTTACGAAACAACGAACGAAAGCTGTCGGTGGCTCCGTGCAGCGAGAAGTGCACGAACCAGCAAATATAACCATCGGCAAGAGGGTCCCGCCTGTGGCTTATTAGGAGCAGCACGACACTGTGACAGCGCTTGTGAAGCCCCCATTTATGCAAGTAAACAAGAAAACTAACAGAAAATCAATTAGAGTCGTTGGTGTGGAAAGTAGGTAGTGAAAGAATCAAGCGAGAAAAATGGGCGCTACTTGAGGTATCCGGAATAACTTCTACCACTTTGGGATCTTTTTTAGTGCAAGTTAGATTTCAAGGTTGTCACAATATTTCCGCAGCCCTCCACTGCGGCACCGATTTCTCTCTGTCTTCTTTTGTTTGTGTCTGTCTCCTTGAGTCCTTACATCACAGCGCCGTTGATCTGCCCACAAATAGGTAAGACAGTTACTGCATCGCTTCCTTTCCTGTGAAACCAAAGTGAGACAATTACTGTTCCCTTGGCATTCCGGAAAATCATTTTTCTGGGCCTGTGTTATAAGTCGCTGTTAAGAAAGGTGCAGTAGAAATCCTGCAGTGGATAGACGCATGGGGCATACCATGCAGCAAGGCATTAAGCAAGGGGTGCAAAGGACTGCGTTCTAAAAATCTTACAGCAGTTCTCAATGAGCACCCAAACTCCACTGGACGTCCACAGAACGTCCCAAATATCCCCATGACATCCAAACAAATTTCAGTGCCCATTGGATTATGCAAGCTCTCACTTATTTTTGAGATAGACACTACACGCCTAATAAATACACGTAGCCGAGCACTGCGCTTGGCTTCCGTCCCCGATGTTAGTGTTGTACGTGCAGCCCCGTTCATCTGCTCCTCTTTTTCTGGCAGTGTATTGCGTTTAGCGTTCTTCGCTGCTTTCTCTGACGCACCATATCGTTCGCCCACTATTCAGCAGCTTTAGCGGTGCATTAGGCCGCCTTGGGCATCTTCTCACTTTCATGCGTGAATGCATAAAGGGGCCATTTGCAACCTAGCGAGCACTGATATCTATGTCGACTCATCCGGCTCGATTACCGAGCAGCCCTCACAGGCGCCGACAATTCTGAAGCGCAGGAAGATAGTCGATAACGGCGAACGCGTGGCTCTAGAAGCTGTGGCGACGGACGAGTGGTTTGAGAACTTGGGAAGCAATCTTTTCTATTTCCACAGCCGCTGATTCGACTCCTGCAAAGAGCAATGGCAAGCCAGGAAGCTGGTATACTTCCTTGAGGGTAACGCACTAAAACGACGTCATCTTTCAACGCGGCGAAATCGAATGACATCTACCAGACGCCAGATGTGTCATTATAGCCCGTCGCATTTCAAGAGACGATCGAGAGATACGACATACTGGAACACAAGAGGCAGCAAGAGATTACAAATCAAGTAAACCATGGAAGAACCTTCGGCAAATACAGGATTTGTCAGTATAGGCAGCAAATATTGAGAATTAGCCAGGACCTACTACCCATTTCGTAGGTTTACCAGTGGACTAAGGCATCCTATGCATCAACGATGACTTCGACTACCGAAGAGCAGCAACTAGGACGGAGAAAGAAGAAGGGAAGACTCAAAGTAAGGAAGCCCATGGGCGTCTAGTTTAAAGCCTCACTTCATTACTCTTTCCCGCTTTCACCTCCTGACCCTTTTACAGAGATAGCTCTTATTCGCCCGTTCCTAGCTTTCTCGCTGTGGACGCCATCGGCGTAGCCGGTGGGTGCACTAACACCCACCGGACGCGTCAGTCAGCCTGGGTCGCATAACCCTACGGGTGGCTCTGTTTGAGACAACCGCCTGCCAGTGCAGGGGTGCACTACTTGACCACTACACCAGTGACCACGGGACTAAACGCCTAAACAGCTATTGCTGAATCTCGCGTTACATAGTCGCAACCGTCCTGCGAGTTTATACCTTTTTATTTTTTTCTTAGTTGATTTCTTCATTTTCTCCGCAGTATGTCCCCTTCTTTTATATTTAATTAGATTTTCTGCGTAACCCGCGGTACATTAGTGGTGTGGGCGAGGTCTTCTTCTAAAGACCTCAACCTACAGTATGTATGTAAATGTTTATATACAGAATAATATTCGGTCGACAATATCGAAATATTTATTTATTTATTTATTCAAGATACTCACAGGCTCCAAACAGGAGTATAGTGTGAGGGGGGCATGTACAGTCAGGGCCATAAGTCTCTGAACCACGCTTTCATCAAACGAAGCCGATAGCTCTACTACTAGCCGGCGGCTGGAGACCACACTTGTGACATGAAAGATCAAAATTCTGACTTTCACCTCTGCAATTTTGATCTCCGGCCGCAGGCTGATAGTAGAGCTATCGGCTTCGTTTGAGGAACACGTGGTCCAGAGAATTTTGACCCCGACTGTACAGGAAGCGGTGGACACAAAAGGAAACAAAAGCAAATCATGCATCAATATAAACAAGTGACAACTTACAAAGGCTACTAAAAGTTGCTTAACAAAGTACAAGGCAGCGTATAAAGCAACTAAGAACACCATAGCAGTACTTGCTCTTTGAAGGCTGCAGGGTCATCAATAGTAGCAATGAGATCAGGAAGATTATTTCAGCAGCTTACGGCACGCGGCAGCGCTGATGAATTAAAAGCCGTGGTTCGACTGAATATGCGCCTTAAAGTGTGGTGATTATGAAGACGATGGGATGTGCGGTGTGATTCGGCAAGGGGGAGGGTACTAGGATGCTGACTATAGATTATCTGGCTGAATTATCCGGCTTCTGGAAGGATCGGCTTCGTGTTCAGTTTCGGTTCACCTCATTTTATGAACAATGTTTTCCTAAGTTGGCGAGGATAGGAGCTAAAAGGATTTCTTAAAATCTCCAGTGGCTAAAATCGCAATGCGATGGACAGCAGGAATCATCCAATAAGGTGTAACTATACGGCACTCTCCTGCCCTGAGAGGTTTTTGCGTGCTAGCGGATCATGAAGCCCCATGAAATGAACAGCGCAATCTGAGACGAGCGCAGTAGGATGAACAATGAACAATACTGTGTTCGTCTCGTTCTTCGTCCTACTGTAGCGCTCTCAAACTGCTCAGTTCACTTCGTGATACTCCCTTCCCTGCTCTCCTCACACCCGTCATTCCGAACAAGATACGCTTTCCAGCACTGTCGTGGTGCTGGTGACAGGCGTTGTTGAAGCGAAAAAATTCACTACGCTAGGTAAAGCAGTCCTGGCTAACTCCAGAGAATGACCTTGAACAACGTTCCGCCCAACTACATTAGCCGTGTATGACAATATGTGGTACAGTTAGGTGTCGAATCCTTGACGCCTGACCTTAACTCGTGACTTTAGTTGGCCCTTGATTTCTGACCTTTGATATTGGGTGACCTTTTGGTTGAACTTTGACCTTGAGAACATCCGATGGGGTGATGTAAAGCCACGTGATGACATCCGAGGGGGGTGTGGTAAGACCATGTGATACCACGTCATATATATAACCACGTGGTCGTGTGGGTACATGTAGAACGGTTGTGGCGAGCGTGTAGCGGAGCTGCCATGGACGAGCCTAAGACGCTTAGCAAGCGTGCTTGCTTTTCGCTGAGTGCCAGGGTTAGCCAAGTTAAGCCAATGCCAATTTTTCGGTTCGTGTTCTCGTGGCGACACCAGGCAGCCTTTAGCTGCTCATTACCGTTTCTTTATTTCAAGTTGGTTTGTCTATGACCGTACATTCGGTAGCAAAAGTTTAGGGTATGAGCGTCCTCGGAAAATTGATACTTGTTCTATATAGGAAATAAAGCATTCAGGTCCCCCCCCCCCCACCATCCCCACGTAAAGACATAGAGACGATCGTCTTACATAACAGCACAGAAATAATTTTCTCCGCATACACACGGGTGTACGGTAAGTTTTCTGCCGGCTGTACACCATCTGCTTCCTCTGGGTGATTTTAAGGCACGCGCACTGAGGTCACCTTTGCTGTCACAATAGGCCCAGTAGGGGCCATCGCTTTCGGTGGCTGAATAGTCTGCTCGCAAAAGTTGAACACACGTGGTTGAATAGCTGCGGGAATACCACTTCTAGTAAAGCTATCCACTGAACTGTGCATGTTAAGTAGTAGAATACCCAATGTTGTTCTTTTAATGCGAAAGCATTAGGTGGCAATGTCCCGAGTTTCGTGTGAGCAAAACTTTCTTCGCACGATTACGTCTTTTTGTGAAGATAGTTGGGCAAAAACTTGGTTGTGTTAGATATTGTGCGATGAGATCTCGCTGTGGAAGAAATTTGGTCGGTGTGGTTAAATTAGTTAATTAATTAAAACAGACGTCGACATAGCTCCTCTGCATGACTGTTTCGTTGTATAAAATATCTGTGGAAAAGTTTGATTGCGTGAGATAGAGCGTTATGAGATCTTGTTGTGGGAAGCAATTCGTTGATTAATTGTAATAATTACACTTTTACGACACAATAGCCACGGACGTGGACATGGCACCTGGATGTCAAAACAGCCACAGATGTCGACATAGCAACTGGACGTGAAAATAAAATAAGTAAAAAGTACAATACAAACGAGAAAAAATAAACAAGAAATTAAATTAAACATCAACAACAAATTTAAAACATAAGAAAAGATCGCGCACTGGCGTTGTGCAAAATACCAGCGTTGAAGAAGTTCCATGCTTTCGCGTTCCTCCACGTAAGCAGACTTGAGCGCCCTGGTAATTTTGTATTTAGTATTTTTGTTCCCTGCTTTCGAGACGCTGCAGCGTCACTTGATCCGGTAGTTTGCGTCACACCAGACGGTCGTCATAATTTGACGTTGCCACACTCGAACCGGAAGCTGTGTTGGCGTCGCTCCTCCCCAGCCCGGCCGTGACCACGCTATAGTGTTTCCATGGGCGCCCGCTTGGTGGAGCTCCCGTAGATTTCCTCGCGTTATGGATGCAAATGATGGCCATTGGTGAAACCGCTTCCGTGTTGTTGTCGGCCGGGAGCTCATTTCGGGGATGAGGACCCGTAACATTTCCCAACTGCCTCGAATGATTTTCCTTCCTTTCCTATTTCACCCCGTTCCCCCAAAGTTTCTTTTCCCGTATTTGCGTCCGCTGTCACTCTAGTTGTTTACGCATACGCTATGCACCTCTTCGTAGGCAGTCCGATGGAGGTGTGTTATAGAGTTTCAGTGCCCCCTCCTTGACGCGTGGGCGTTGCATATCTGAGAAATTGTCCCTTTCCGTTGGGAACTGAGCGGAATCTATGTGGACGGGATGCATATTTCAGAAGATGCTGCATCGAAAAAAGAGTGCGCGAGTTGATAAGCAATGCTTCCCGTTCTTGCATTGACTGCTGATCAAGCTACATTTTTTCGCCCTTTCGTTACCTCGAATGCTGCTGTAAGTCACTGAGAATACGTCGGCGTTCCGTATAGCTTTTTGATTTGGCCTGGAACCAACTAGAAGAACAGTGGTTCAAATGACCATTGCGTCATGTGACAGCCGCCATGGTGGCTCAGTAGTTATGGTGCTAGGCCGCTTGTCCGAAAGACGCGGGTTCGATCTCAGCCATGGCGGTCGAACTTCAACGGAGGCAAAATGCTAGAGCCCCGTGAACTGTGCGATGTCCAGAGCCCTTCACTACGGCGTCCCTCATAGCCTGAGTGGCCTTGGGACGTAAAACACTATAAAACAGAACAAATATTGCGTCATGCGAGCGAACTGCCACATTAACAATGGCCCCATTGGTCGCATAGAAAACTCACTGTGTGCCTTTTTCACACGGCCGCTTTGCGCATGCGTACCTCTCCTGCTCCAGCTAAATTGGTTGATAACAAACCACCACCTCCTGTTGAGCATGCGCAGTCGCTGTTAGCGAAAGCCGCGAACGACAGATGGCGGCAGCTGTAACGCACTCACTTGCCACTTTTGCAAGATAGTGCACGCCTCATGAAAACGGATCGCACCAAGGGGGCGCCATATTTCCCGAAAAAGGCGGATTTTTTAATGAATGAATGAATGAATGAATGAACTTTATTTCCTCGTCATAGCGAGTGGAGACCGGGACTAAAGGTCCCAATGACTTCACGAAAGGCCTCAGACCTATGGGTCAGAACTAAACATTGCTCACATAAAGAACGGGCCACTTCAACCAATGGTCACAGTGTTCACACGAAACACTTAGAATTATATTCGTTACATGAGCGACGGCTCACATGAACGAATGGCTTATTATCAAAGGTCACACATTGGTGACATGAAACATTCATATTCTGTGTGTTATAACCGAACACTGGTCGCGTGAACAACGAATCCTGTTACTCGTTCGTCGACTTGTCATTGAACGCGATTCAGGTGGTCACGACACCTTTACACGTACGTACATGACCTCCGCGACACCGGTAGACGGTATGACCACTCCCACACCTGACTCTGTAAAAGGCGTCACGTTATCAGAACCGCGAATTAATTTACGCTTTCAAACACAAAAAGGGCGTCCAGGCAGGTGGAGCAGATGCTCCCATACCAAGGCACATGACTGTCGACAACAAACATTCTGCCCCTATATCATTGCTTCACAATTTATTTCATTTACCGTAAACCATCTTTTCGCGTCTCAACTGTCCTCAGAAAGTTAATTGGATCATGCGTTGTTCATCTTCGTTCGCATAAGGCTTCCCCGCAGTATCATCGAGTGAGACAATTTAAATCACAAATTGCCATAGAACCAAAAAAAAAATTCTATGGTCTACAAGATGACATTTCTATTTAAATATTTTTCTTTCTTGTCCCTGGCTGCTATACGCGTATTTCTTATAATTCGTATTGTAAGCAAGTAACTTTCTCAATTGATTGCAATTAGAATTTTACACAAGAATTAGTTGAGTTTATTCATTTCATTTTAAGCAATTGGTCTAACTATTCTAAAATATGAGACGTAGCACGGTGCACAATATCATTCATTGGAAGTTATTTTAGATTGCTTAATCAGAACGCTTTTAGTTTGATGCGAGAAAGTAATTTTTTACATTAAGCAGTGCGCCGTGCTGCGACGACATTATATACAAGTATTTCGCTGCAGTGCAAGCAATATGCAACTTGAGGCTTAAATTAAACGAAAAAAGCAAAATTTTTCTCGCGTGCTTTATATTCAAAGCGCTCCAAATCGTTTTTAACGGCTTTTTTATTTAGAATGACTACTGTGGGAACATAAAATTTCTCAAACATTCTTTATACTATGCTTTTGCACTTTTTCTGGTGCCTTCTTTGATTTACAAAATCACAGTTACATATTAACTAAACAGCTCATTTCCTCCTCCTGTTGCCCCAGCTGCTATCTCCGACTTATCTCTGAAGCGGGCCGAACGACGGCACTGCTCATTCATGGCTCCTCGCTTGGAGATTATTGAGAAAGAGGAAAGCTGGTTCATTCGTGGAGACCAGTCTAGATGAGACTTAGGATATCTCCCAGGAATCAGGATGTGGTGGTAATAATGAAACAACACAGGTAACAAAACGTAGTCGACGAGAAAACGTGCTCCCAGGATTAAAAGCAACATCGGCGTATAGCTCCCCAGATGCCGTTCTTGGGGGTGATCGGCGCCTTCATTTTTCCTTCCTTTCCAGCTGCCAAGTCTTAACGGGGAACTTCTGGGACCAGCTGTTTCTTTCCGAAGTAATCTCCTGAGCCCCAAGTCAATGGTAATCTATAGCCCTTCTGCGATTACTTGACCTAGCATTTGCTATGTCAATTTTTACTTCCTCATTAGCCTTCGCAATCTTCTTGGCTGCCCCTTTCTGTATGCAGACAATTTTGAGCATAGCTTTCGGCAACAAAATTGCAAACCGTTCATCGAAAATCACTCAATCACATCTTTTTATTCCTCTTTACTGTGCACTTTAGGAAGGCTGAGCTTGTTCACCCGTTTCGATAATGTCAATGCGGGCGCAGATTAACTCCCACAAGAAAGGCCTTCAAAGACTTCAGGTTTGTCTTTCTTGCCAGGCTCTGATCGCGTAATATTGCCTGCCCTTAGGAGCATGCTAATCAATACCAAAACAACCTCAGCATATGTGTAAGAGCCAAGCCAATAATGAAATCAACCGCCGCGGTGACTGAGTGGCTATGGTGCTCGGCTGCTGACCCGAAAGTCGCGGGTTCGATCCCGCGATGGAGGCTAAATGCTGGAGGCCCATGTACTGCGCGATGTCAGTGCACGCTAAAGAAGCAAATGTGGCCGAAATTACCCATACCGCCCCCCGCCCCTCTATGGCGTTCGTCATAGCCTGAGTCGATTCTGAACGTTAAGCCATAAAATAGAAATCTGGGTGCCCAACCGAAAACAAGAAAGGAACCAAACACTGCTGAATTAAGAATGCATGAATGCACTCAATGCCACCAAACTCTGGCTGTTGCTTTCATTAAGTACACGTAATCTACGCATCTAGTCGAATCCAGTCGAAGTTCTTCGCAGCAAGAAAGTTGTATTGCGACCTCTTGTGTTCGGCCACAGCATGACTGCGAAGCCGTGCTATTGCCACCCCAACAGCTTCTGCTACCTCGCATGTGCCTCATTTACTCTGTTCCAGTCGATGCAACACGTTTAGGAGTTTTGTGAATTCCGATTCTCGCTATCCAAACCCAGCTTCAGCGGAAGGACAACAAAGAGAAAGTACCTTTTTCGCGTAGAAACAAAAAATTTAGAAGGCCATTTGATGAATGATAGATCTATCTTATGAATTAGGTGATCAATCAATCAATCAACCAACCAACCAGTAAGAGGGTCATTATTCTATGTCAACGCCGTGGGTTCCAAAGGTGTACTAGCCACAGTGGCGGTTGTCCACAAAGCGCAGACGGTCGATGAACTAACAGCAGACAGCCACGACACAATAGCAGAAGAGGTGGCAATAGCCCTAGCGACCACACATCCCGCCTCGTAATACACACTCACAGACTCAAAATTGGCGCACCAAAACTTCATTATGGGTGGGATTAATAAAATGGTCTATAGACAGTCTATAGACTTCTAACAAGCTCTCTTTCCTTTCTATATTTTCTTTTGTCTATTCATAGTCTATAGACTGTCTATAAATAAAATTCTAATAAAAGTGCATGGCCATCAATCTATAGATTGTCTATAGACCATCTACAGAATTTGTACTGCTTCTAGACTATTCTCCTGGACTTTTCTATAGACAGTCTATAGACCTTATATACAGAAGTCTATGGACAGTCTATAGACTGTCTAAAGAAATTTAAGTAACAGTTGCGCCGCTTACGTCCTTGATGTTTCAAACCAAGCAATCCTACGCTGTCGACGAGCAGTTGATGTGGATACCTGGATACAAGTTTGCACACAACTCGGCCGGAGCTTTGCTCTCCAGAGACACTGATGCATGTATCTCGGAATCGTATCAGCTCTCTCCACTCACAGCATAAAACTAAATACTGCAACACCTAGATTAGAGCGGCAGGCATAAACGAACCTCTTTGCATCCCTTATACTGCACACATCGACCGCCCTTATGTGCTACAGGCCACAGTCCCGGATTCCATCGAATCGCAGTGAACATTTTGCTGGGGGAAGGCCGACCTGTGCCATGTTGAATGGGCTTGCCAAAAAAACCAAGCCTTTGATATTATAACTCAGCCAACGCGGGAGGGGTTGAAGCAGCACTATCTAGCTAGGATCAAGGGTACCAATTAACCTCACCTTATCAAACGGGCCGGGGCAATAGCTTACGCCAGTGGAGGCCGCGACAACCCTCTAACTGTACAATAATATAAATTTTCATCGCCATCTTTGAGCAAAACAATCTGAGGCAATGAGTAGCTAGCCATAATGGGCACCCGAGACTTCTTTACCATCATGCTATGTCCAATGCAGGGCAAAGCTCTCTGCCATGTCTCTCCATTAACCCTGTCCATTGCAAGCAGCCGCCACCGTATCCCCACCAATTTCTTAATCTCCTCTGGCCACCAAACTTTCTGCCGCCCCCTACTACGCTTGCCTTCTCTTGGAATCCACTCCGTTACCCTTAAGGACCAGCGGTTATCCTGCCTTCTCGGTACATGCCCTGCCCAAACCCATTTATTCTTCTTGATTTCGTCTAGGATGTCATTAACCCGCGTTTGTTACCTCACGCACTCTGTCGGTTTCCGGTCTCTTAACGTTACAGCTATTTTTCTTTCCATACCTTGCTGTATGGTCCTTAACTTAAGCTGAGCCCTTTTCGTTAGTCTCCACGTTTCTGCCCCATAGGTGAGTACCGGTTAGATACAGCTGTTGTGTAGTTTTCTCTTGAGTAATATTGATAAACTGCCATTCTCTCCTTTATCTCTTCCCTTAAGCTACTGCGTCATTCCCTTCCCTCAAAAAGGATTTTCATTTCAGTCATCATATGAGTATTTATAGATGGATGGAAACTTTACTGTCAAGCGAGTTTGGACCATTCAAGGTTTCAGAGCCATCGCACAGCACTCACATTACGCTCATGTGTCCAGGCCACGTAGGACCATTTCACTGATACATCAGTTCACGCAGCGAAGTTGGGTGTCCGAGTCCGGCGACGCAAGGAGAGCCTCCCATTCACCCCATGCTCCGATGGCGGCCTATTCCTGCGCTGGAGGATCGGCAAGGCAGCCAAGAGGATGTGGTGCAGGGTGGCGTGTGGTTCTCCGCAGAGAGTGCACTCTGGGGAAACAGGGCTAGTAGGATAGAAGCTGAGAGGTCGGAAGGGTTCAGGTCTAAAGTCGCCTCCAGATGATCTGTTGGGAGCGGGATAGGCGGGGGTGGGGAGGGGGGTAGAGCCGACGGGCGAGGCGTGCTTATTGTGTGAGTCCTGAGAACGTGTGTGCCCGCTCTTACGAGAATTCCCAGCTGGGGTCACCATTTGCCCGGAAAATAAGTCCTCGGGCTATGTTATCGGCGGCCGCATTTCCTGGATTGCCAGAGTGAGCCCGCACCCACCCGAGCTTAGAACGCCTATCGGAATTCAGGGTGCACATTCCCAATATCTGCCACGCGGGGTGTTGAACTCGTCCGCGGGCGAAGTTAATAATGGCTGTTTTAGAAATGCTAACTATATAAGCAGCATTGGTTTCGGTGATGGCTAATGCTATAGCAGCTTCCTCTGCTACTTCCGGTGTACAGAAGGGTCTATGAAGTGGGTGAGTGGTTGTGGCTGCTGGATGGTAAACCACAGCTACTGAACGGCCCCTCTTTTTTCTTATTTTCCTAGTTACTGCCCTTTCATCATCCGGATCAACGGCCACTACCTATACGTATTCTCTTACCCTTTCCAAAAGCTCGCTACCAATTGTGAACTGCTGTTCCCTTGCAAGACTGCTGAACATTAGTTTGGTTTTTGCATGTTAATATTAAGACCTATCGTTGTGTTCTGCCTGTCTAACTCATTGATCATGTTCAGCAGCTGATCTCCTGAGTGACTTAGAAAGGCACTGTCGTCAGCGAATCGCTAAATACTTAGGTACTCTTGATTAACTCTTAGCCATATTACTTCCCATCCAAGTCCCTGAACACCTCCCGTAAATAGGCGTTGAATAGCACTGGCGAAATCGTGTCTGCCTTGCACCCTCCCAAGAATTTTATTCTTACTTTAGACTATATGAAGTACTATGGTAGTGGTGCAGTCGTTATAGATGTCGTCCAGTATTTTCCCCAGACTTCATTAGCGACAAATTTGTATGCAGCTTTGTGAATAGAAAGAAATTTGTGGTTTTGCTCAGGAAAAGAAATTGCGCAGTAACTGTCCCACATCTTGGTGGACACCTCAACCTCACCGTAAAGGAAGGGATAAAACAGAGAGTGAAAAGCGAAAGGGGTGCCGTAGTTTAGTGCTCCGGTATAATTTCGACCACCTGGTTATCGTAGGTGAACTACGAAATTAATATGCGTTTGGAAGAAGGCGATAAGAATCTTTTGAAAGAGGACTATAGGATGAAGATAGCTCTATAAACAAATTGCTTATAAAGAAATGAAAGGGGAACTTCCACACTCTTAGTGGACACCTCAACGGAGCTTAAGGAAGAGATGAAGAAACGAGTGAGAGGTTCCATTGCGAAGGGTTAATGATTAGCTTCAACAACCTCAGGATCTGTAAGGTTCACAAAAGCCACACCCCACACGTGCGCCTTCTGCGTTTGCCCTCCACCGAAATGTCTCTGCAGCACCGGAGTTTGAGTCCACATCGTCATGCTAGCAGCTGATTGCTGTAAACACTAAATCCATCGTTTCGGGATCGATAGACTGTGTAGTTTTTTTATTGCAGCTGGCAGGCAACTTTTTTTCCAGGGAGCAAAGCAGGCAATTCTTAGAAGGAAGCGTGGTTGGAGGAAGGGTCACTGGCTTTGAGGTAAGATGACATCATCGCGCGCTTGCTTTCTCCCAGCCTTACGTCATCAACGCGAAGCAACGCTCGCTGCTTCTCTGAAACATGAGCATCCGCACTTAGAATCAACCAAAGTCTAAGGGTAGCTGCTTGGGTTGACTGACCTCATACACCTCCTTTTGCTCCTTGTGTTCCCCAAACAAAGAGCACCGTATCTTGGAGTGCTCTATAGTAGCAGGACGATGATTACGGTCTGCAACTAGAGCCTCTTTGTTTGTATAGTTTGTGTAGTCTTATTATGCCACCCGTGAAGGCAGTTAGAAGCCCCAGGCGCCCACGCTGGTGCAACTAATTTCGTCGGGTCTCGTTCAGCACTCGACATACCACGCAGTGCGCGAAGACCTGTACGTTCTGTTCTGGAGCTGTCGGCGTTTTGTAATTCCGTGCAGGGTAACACGGTTTTTTGGCGGTATTATGGCGAGGCTCACTCGAAGGCACTGAGGGGGTAAACTTCTCCCAGACAGGGTAACCACGTAGCCAAGTAGTGCCAATGAAGGACCCTCATATTCCTATTAAGAAAAAGAAGACGAAGAATCAACTTCAAGTCGGAATGCTTGGCCAGCCATGGAGCAGGTACTCTGAAATAGCGCAAATACCAGCAAAAACTGGCGGGGGCTTCACATAACGACGCGAACACGAACTAGCAACGAACTAGATTCAGAAACCAGAACACCGCATATGCTTTATTTAGTGTGGTATGTTACATGCAGTGATCAAATATGGTGAAGACACGCTGTCAGCGCCAAGTGTCAGAAAAAAAGCTATAAAAATTCTATACCGGATATCGGTCCGGGATTGATCAGAGGATATTATCCAACAAGGCGCCTCAGCTTCAGGGAATTTGGTCCTCGCCTGAAATGATCTATGCCATTCCTGGCGTTCTTGTCAGCACCCACGCGCTGGTCTTTATTTCAGTCCTGCTTCCCGCTCTCAGAATTGAGTAAATCCGCAGGCGGGTTTTTGATTGCCTTTTCTTAATTTCCGCTCAGCTTTCCCACGACCGTGCTAATGACAGGAAATTTTTACGGGAATCGTGTCGTCAGAAAAAGAAATTTAATTTAGCGTTGCTTCACAGTTGGTGCGCCTGGGGTTCCTGCCAGCCGCTGCAGAATGCACGTATGCCCTCATACCTTGAAGTACTTCAGGCGGTTGCCTACGGCTCCAAATTAATTTCTTCTCTGCCCATCCGCAATCTCGTAAATTTGCTGCCAGTTGTATGCCTTCTGCTTCGCCTGAGGGCAACGATGTACGCAATTAGAGCGGTGCTTATACCCAGCTTGTTTGCTCTTACAACAGCCTCGAGAGAGAGGCCGTCGCGTTCTGTCTCCCAGGCTCGACACCCCGTTTCCACAGTCAGTCATTGTTCTTACTTTCAAAACTACGACAACAGAGGTTTCTCTTTCTACAGACAGATGACGACCGGACGGCTAAATAGGCGGCAAGTGACCTCCTCACTCAGTTTCATCTTGCTTCTCTCTTTTAGCTTTGTACTTTGACTTCTTTGCTTGCGAGACACTGTGGCGTCACTTGATCCGGTAGTTTGCGTCATACAAGGCGATTGCGATGGCTTCCCGGAGGCTATAGAGTGTTATAAAGTGCGCCTAGGCGGCGCAGCTCCCGTGGTGTTCGTCACTTAATGGATTCATACTATGGTCATTGGTGGAACCGCTGGGTGGTGTTGTTGCATGCCTGGACAACATTTCGGAGATGAGGGCTCGTAATGTTTTCCGACGATAAGCATTACCTACACGTCCCCGCGCTCCTGTGCTCATTTGTTTCGTTTCTTGTTTCTGTATTTGCCCTTTTTTCTTTTTGTTTACATTTACGCTTTATTCTACATTCTTAGCTTCCTTATCAGGTTTCCTTATCAAGTTTCAATGGGTCCTTCTTGAAGCGTGATCCTTGAACTGGAGAAGAATCATCCCCTCTTGTTTGGGGAAACCGGGCGTTTTCTACCCAGACGACACACATAATTCAGACGATAAGGCCTCCGAAAACGATGAGCGAGTTGGTAAACAATGCTGCCAATTTGGTATGGGCTCGCGAGTGGTCTGGCAACACTCATTCCTCCGCCTCTTTGTCATTTTAGGTGTTACCGTAAGCCTTCAAGAGTCCAACACTCTTCGAAATTGCTTTTCTCTTTGTCCCCATGCACCATATAACTCTAAAGAGTGCCGTACAACACAGTGATAACGTAAGAATGCATCATGTGAACCGACGGTTATGCTACCAGAGGTCGCATCCATCATATGGAGCAGTCGGAATTGTATTCGTCGTATGAACCAGTGGTCATATTGCTGAAGGTAAAATTGTTCACGTAAATCCTGTTCTGCTGAAGTGAGCAGCGAGCGAATACAATTCCCCCAACAATGGAACGACATAATCATTATCACCATCATCCTGACTATGCCCACTGCAGGGCAAAGGCCTCTCCCAAGTTTCTACAAATAATCCTGTCCTTTGCCATCTGCGGCCACCGGAGCCCCACAATCTTCTTAATCTCATCCGCCCACCTAACCTTCTGCCGCCCCCTGCTACGCTTGCCTTCTCTTGGAATCCACTCCGTTACCCTTAAGAACCAGCGGTTGTCTTGCCTTCGCATCGCATGCCTTTCCCAAGCCCACTTCTTCCTCTTGATTTCGACTAGGATGTCATTAACCCACGTTTGTTCCCTCACCCACTCTGCTCGCTTCTGGTCTCTTATTGTTACACCTATCATTTTTCTTTCCATGGCTCGCTGCGTTGTCCTTAACCTAAGCTCAACCCTTTTCGTTAGCCCCCATGTTTCTGTCGCATTGGTGAGTGCCGGTAAGATACAGCTCTTGTATACTTTTCTTTTTGTTTACATTTTGAGGCATATTCGTAAACTGCGATTCGTGATCTGAAAGAACCTGCTATATGCGCTCCATCCCCTTCTTATTCTTCTAGTTATTTCTCTCTCCTGATCCGGATCAGCTGTCACCACTTGTCCTAAGTAGACGTATTCCTTCACCACTTTCAGCACCTCGCTATCAATTGAGAACTGCTGTTCCCTTGCTAGACTGTTGAACATTAGTTTGGTTTTTTGCATGTTAATTTTTAGACCCACCGTTCTGCTCTGCCTGTCTAACTCGTTGATCATGATTTGCAGTTCACCTCCTGAGTGACTCAGCAAGGCAATGTCATCAGCGAATCGCAAAATATTTAGGTATTGTCCATTAACTCTTATCCCCTACTGTTACCAATTCAGGCCTCGTAATACCTGCTGTAAACAGGCGGTGAATAGCATTGGCGAGATCGTGTCTCCTTGCCTGACTCCCTTCATTATTAGAATTTTATTGCTGACTTTATGGAGAACAATGGTAGCTGCGCAGTTGCTATGCATGTCTTTCAGTATTTTCACGCAAGACTCTTCTACATCCTGATTCTGCAATGCCTGCATGACACTGCTGAAGTTTCCACTGAGTCGAATGCTTTCTCGTAATCAATGAAGGCTATATATAGGGGTTGGTTATATTCTGCGCATTTCTATATCATCGGATTGATAGTGGCAATATGGTGTATTTTCGAGTATGCTTTACGAACTCTTGCATTATCATTTGGTTGATTAATGTATAAGGTAGCCCTGGCTCAATTATCGATTAGCTTAAATACCTTGCAGACTACGGATTATAAGCTGATCGGTCTGTAATTTTTCTAGTCCTTGGCGTCTCCTTTCTTATGAAATAAGATTATGTTTGCGTTCTTCCAAGCTTCTGTTACGGCCGAGTAACGGTACAGTAACAGTACAGGCCGAGTAACAGTAACAGTACCCTGTATTGCGTATACAGGGTGGCTAGTTATTCCACAAACTCCCCTCCGTCCTTCAACAGATCTGCTGTTACCTGATCCTGACCAGCCGCTCTCCCCTTTTTCATTGGTTTTGAAATTTTATTACAAAAATAAAACTGAGCAGGGGACAAGACAAAGGAGAGAAGCAAACAGGTGTCTTGTCTCCTGCTCAGTTTTATGTTTTGTAATCGTGTCATACCAAATAGACCCTCATCGCTCGCTCTTCGAACCCTGAGACTTTCTTCCTTTTTTTCCGGGTGGGGGGGGGGGGGGGGATATCCCATTGCTGTCCGCTACTGCCTCTCTCATTAATGTTCTCATTACGTTGGCTATTGTACAGATTTTTTGTGGAACTCTTCGTCCAGTTTAACTATCTGTGGAAACGACAACTGAAACCGTACTGCTGCCTTATGGCGTTCGAATTTTGATGAAGGGGAAAATCTAGAGCCCGTGTACTGTGCTATGTGAATGCTATTATCCGGGATGACAACAATCAAGACAGGAAGCAAACAAGGACAAACTACGCGGGTCAGTATAATGTCACAAGGGGAAATTAAACGACAGCTCGTAAACAGGAAATAAAAAGCTCACAGGGCGGTTACCACTCGGTAATGCGAGACTGAACCACAGATTGTGAAGGTCCAAAGTCAGAAGCCCCAAAAAGTGCACAGAAAGCCGGATAGAGCAGCAGTGTGAGTACTTGGGACATGGACACTCTATACATATTACATGCTTCTGGCAACACAAGTGTAGCATCCGCCGTGCGGCCCGAGCAATTCGTTCGTGGATGTGCAAGAAAAATTGCCTGCTTGCACTAATTCTTCTCTCCAATAACTGCTCCTGTTTCGAGGACATAGTATCTGGATTCAATCAAAAAGGGGTCACGGAAGCTGACCAAGAGAACGCGTGTTGTTTTCGATCATAAATTGCAATGTGCTTCATGCCAGCAAATGTTTGCGCTACAGTTGATTTATCACGCGTGTGAGACATTTTTTTACCGTCAACGTTGCGCCAAAATTTCCTCTAAAGTCTCCTGTTCGTCATTCTTAAAATTAACGCTTACCGGCTCCAAACAACTTTGTCTTTGCCGCTCATACAGGCTGAAACATTTTTCGCTTTTTTTTCGCCCGTAAGAGTACTTTTACCCAAAACGCGTATTCCGCATCAATCGCGATAAAAGCCTTCCTGATATTCAATTTTTGGATTGTAAAACTTTTATTTCCAACTGTTTGAGGGGCTTTCAAGGAAAAAAACTGCGAGAACGAATACCGTTGAACACCGAACTTTGCTTCACATCAGAAAAAAAAAAGGTTTCTGGCTGTTTTTGGCTTAAAACATGGTTCAGTATTTTTCCTCACGCACCGTTGCTTTCGTGTACATGGTCCGGCTCGATTGGTTTTTAGGCCCAATTCCTCTTTGTCCTTTCTTACTTAAAGCCAAACAGAACTTCACTTCTGGTTTATAGGATATAAAACTTAAGCTCAGGGGTGCATCCCAGTGATCCGGAAAAAGAGAGAGATGAACTCTGAGATTCAACTTTTTGTCGAAAACGCCAGGGCTATTAAAAATATCTGATGTTTACAAGTACGCCTTCCTCATTTTTAGTCAGTTGTTTTGAACCAATGTTGCCTAATATTAAGTTGCATACGGCTGCAAGATGGTGAGGAAGCGGGGAGACAGGGAGTTACATAATTGTACCGCTGTCGTAACAACACTTCGCTTGGGTGCGCTTAATTTATGCATGCACGCTGAGGTTGTTGGCATCGTTGGGCAGAGAAAGCTGCTGTTTCTCTTGGTATGATATAACAGTACCGTTTTTGCCTGAAACAAAGCAATTTACCGCCGTTCACATCGCCTGATGCGATAACCCAGCAAGGAGAGTGTGCTCTTTGGGTGATTCTCTTCTGCCTCATTCCATCTGATGACCTTCCGTTCTTGCCGCATCCATTGCTTGAAAGCTCAACTAATAAGTTTGACTTTACTGCGGTAGCGTTTCACGGCTCAATCATGATTCATGTTTTACAATCGCTCAATTTGCACTTCGCTCTGCTTTTGCTGGCTTTATGACTGGGTAGTTTTTGTAGCGAGAGCTACACTATGCAACCCGGTCTGCCAATGCGCCGTGAACCTGGGAGGCCGATAGTGCGCATGCGCGAAACAAGAGAGGAGCAGCAGGTGCGCGGCGCATGACGTCAGAGTTTGCTGCCGCCGCGCGAAGAGCCGTGCCGGCCCGACTACGCCCGCCGGCGCCGTACGTGAATGCGCATGCGCGGCAACCGGATAAGGGCAGCTGGGGCGCGGCGCATGACGGCAGAGCTTGGCCGCTCCCGTGGCCGCATGTGGGGTCGTGTGGACAAACTGCGTATGAGCGGCTGTGTGTATAAACGCTGAAGTGTTAGACTCGACGTATCACAATCACCTCGTATGGGTGACGAAAAGTAGACTCCAGCCGCCGCTATGAGGTGGCATCGTCAGGAGAAGATAATTCTTCAGACCCAGAAGTCATCGCCTGACACTTGGCCGCTCTGCAAAGAATAAACATCAGAAGGCTAAACGAGCGGCGGAGACGCCTGAGAAAAGAAAAGAATGTCTTCCTAAGCGCAGACGCCAAGAGGCGGAGCGTAACAAGTTGCGCATAGCAGGTCGCATGGTTGCATCGCAAGAAAATCAAGATGAAGCAATGGCAACATCATCACTACCAACAACTGATGAGGGGATGTAAAGGCTCGTCGTATGGCGGACCACGCGATTGGGCCAGGGGGGAACTGCAGCACTCGCTACGTATATCCTGGCATAGCTGAGCTAAGCCACTGCCAATTTTTATGCTTTGTAGGACTCTGGCCTAGATGGCTCAACGCAACAGGTTGCGCGCGCCAAGCCCACGTCATTCTGCGTTCTTCAGATGCAAACGGGCGCATGTCCGGCAAGTTCTTCGCCGCCAGCGCGATGAGCGTGCGTGCGATCGGGCCAGCGGGTATATAAAGACCGAGCGAGCTGCGCGTGGGGTGTTAAGCGCGGGAGCACGACCCACGCACTTCACGGTTCCGGCAGCGTAGACCAGCCGCCGGCGAGACGTACTACACGGTTCGCCTTGGGCGGAAGCGGCCTCCTTCCCGGCTCCTTCACCGCAGGCCACCGGCAGTGGGGCAGCGGTACCAGGCGTGAGTGGCTGCCATTGATTGATTGGTTGATTGATTGATTGATTGATTGATTGATTGATTGATTGATTGATTGATTGATTGATTGATTGATTGATTGATTGATTGATTGATTGACAGTATTATCTGAAAAAGTGAAGGAGGCAGACAGGTCAACCGGCGGCTCTGTCATATGTGTAGCGTGGAGACTCGACTGTCGTAGCGTAGTTTGAGCGTCTTGATTCTTCCGAGAGTAGCTTTTAGAATCGTCCCTTCGTTGCGGAGCTCGGACACCCCTGGATTGTTCAGCTAGTCTAAACGCTGCCACTTCCCTTGAACCTCGGTGCGAGTGAATTTGTTTTCTTGTTTATTTTTGTGTTGTTCCGTTTGCCCGCAATAATCGGTGTTGTCTGTGCTTGTGGTGTGTCGATCGGTGGGCGATTCCTTAGCTCGCGAACCCCTCTGAATGGGGAGGTTCCGTCTTCGTTTACACGCATTTCGCCTTGGCGCGCCGCGTTTCGCCACCCGATGACGTTGCTTCGCGTCAATATCCGCTGACACTGGCTCGCTTTCGGCGCCGCTTTCCTTTTCAGCATTCACCCCCCGCTTGAGGGCGTCGCTGCGGCCTCATCCCCACCTACGCCCATGATGGTTTTTCTTCTCCACCTTCCTCAGGGGTAATTCTCGTCTTCAGCCAAGAACCAGGAAATTCAGCACGTGATAGAAGCTGTTTTCTATCTGTTTTCTATTTTCTATGTTTTCCATCTATTTTCTGTATAAAGTTTGCCCCAAATATTAAGCCCTATATATGTAAATATGCTGTACAACCGCTGTATGCCTTGCACACAGGGGCTTGAACCTCGTCAAGTAAACTTTTTTTCCTTTTGTTCGAGCCCCTGCCGCTTTGATAGAAATAAATCACTCAATCAATCAATCAATCAAAGTGCAGTGGTACCAGCAAACTGTAGACTCATAGCAATGAAAAAAGCACAGAGGGGCCTCGGCGCCCACTCTGTTTTTTTTTTCCTCTTTTCTTCTCGTCTTGCGCCGAAGGATCACCTGCAACTTTGCGGAAATATCTTTTAAATAGGCTCTACGCGCACGAAAAGAATGTTGTGATGGCCTCTGAAGTGAAGCCGTTTTTACGGCAGGCTGGCCTGCATTGCGAGGCCCTAACTTGTAGACTGTTTTCATGAGTTGCAAATAATGTGATTGGCTGACTCACAGACTGGACTTAATCACTCACTCAATCACAGAAAGACTAGACTTAATCACTCACTTATTCATTTACTGAATGGACCCACTCACTCACTTATTCACTTACTGAATGGATTCACTCACTAACTTAATTACTCACTGACTGACTCTACTTCCTCACTCACTTAATTACTGACTTACTTATTTGCTCACTGGCTCACTCACATACCCAATGACTACTCACTCATCCACTGACTTAATTACTCACTGGCTCACTCACATACCCAATGACTACTCACTCACCCACTGACTTAATTACTCACTGGCTCACTCACATACCCAATGACTACTCACTCATCCACTGACTTAATTACTCACTGGCTCACTCACATACCCAATGACTACTCACTCACCCACTGACTTAATTACTCACTGGCTCACTCACATACCCAATGACTACTCACTCACCCACTGACTTAATTACTCACTGGCTCACTCACATACCCAATGACTACTCACTCACCCACTGACTTAATTACTCACTGGCTCACTCAAATACTAACTGGCTCACTAACATACTCACTGGCTCACTCACATACTCACTGACTTACTCACTGGCTCACTCACTAACCTAATTTATCACTCACTCTCTGACTGATTGGAGAAAACAGATATCCGAAGTCATTTCCGCTCGTTCATCAGCGCAGGGTATCCTGTCTATCCAGGCTGCAATTTTCCGTGGACGTATCTTCTATAACGACGTGACATAAATTTCGAACACGGGTGGAAGCGGAGGGTTCGCCCTGCGCACCAGCTCGCGAACGCAGAGGAACCCAACGTTGTCATTCTTAACGAGATTAGTATAAACCCTCGCGAATCTTACAGTGTGCCTGAAATGCTTCTTTACGGTTGCCGAAGTTGACGGCTGAAACCAAATTTAAATACGTAAAGACACACTAATGCACAACAATAGTTAACTGGGTTTAAAGAAAAGATAATGAACAAAAGAAGAGGTCTCCAAGCTATATCCGGCCGTATATGGGGATAAGCAGGACAGCCGCTCAAAGAATGGCCGGTTGCATAATCAGCAAGGCTCAACTCAATCTACACCCCCGCCAGTACATCCCAGTTTTTTTTCATTCGAGAGATTGGAGCGTACAAAGCGGATTGAGCGTACCGAAAGAACCAAAGACGTTATCCGCGGGCCTTGCGAACTGTAAAAAAAAAAGGGGGGGGGGGGGGGGGGGTTATAAAGTGCGTCCGCACGCGACTGTAACGAAGTCATGCTGGCAAGCTAAATTTTTGGGGAGACTGTTTTAGAGGCATAGCCCCCGTTACACTTCCGCTTCGTCGTGTATCACGATTTTAGAGGAGTGAATGACCCCGCGGTAGAGCGACGGATCGGAGCACATGTTCACAAACTTCCTGTTCCTTTCTCCTTTCACTTCCTCCTTTATCCCTTCTCTTACGGCGCGGTTCAGGTGTCCGCCGATATGTCAGAGCAACACTGAGCCATTTCCTTTCTTCAAAAACCAATTATTTTTATTATTATTATTATTATTATTATTATTATTATTATTATTATTATTATTATTATTATTATTATTATTATTATTATTATTATTATTATTATTATTATTATTATTATTATTATTATTATTATTATTATTATTATTATAGCTGAGACGCAAGCGCTCGGCTTCCCGAGCCCAGCGTTACTATAGGAACATGTATTATTGGCCATTCCCTCTTCTTTA
Source organism: Amblyomma americanum (assembly GCF_052857255.1). Taxonomy (NCBI): domain Eukaryota; kingdom Metazoa; phylum Arthropoda; class Arachnida; order Ixodida; family Ixodidae; genus Amblyomma; species Amblyomma americanum. Next base: position 48,659,532 of record NC_135507.1, read on the forward strand.
TGAAGTTCTGAGGATAGAGCGCTACGCTGAGAGAGAGGGAGATATAAGGAGGGAGAAGGAAGGCAGTGATGTTAACCAGAAGGGTGTTTCGGTTGGCTACCCTGCACTGGGGGAGAGGGGTGAGGGGATTGAAAAGGGAAATACAGAACGGTGTGGATCACAGTTGTGTGTTCTGCAAAAACAGGCAGCCACTTGTGCTGCAGCTCTTCTAATGGTAGTTTATTTATTTATTTATTTATTTATTTATTTATTTATTTATTTATTTATTTACTCTTAGTGCGATCCTTATTCAGTCTCACACAAGAGAAGGCCAAATGACTTACACAAATAAAGCAGCGCGAACAAAAGCAAGAAAAGGAACAACATGCAACTAGCGGAAACAGTCTCATATTATGAAAGTAAGATAACATATGTGGCTAAGAAAACGCTAAACCTTTTTGCCAAATGCATCAGCATTTAAACAACTGACCAATTTCACTTGGTAAAGAATTGCACATTCAATTGCCTTTGGTAAGAAAAAATATTTAATGGGCAGAACGCACCCATTCTAGTGCATTCTTGTAAGGGGCTAGTTAGCGCAGAGGAATTTTCTAGCCCATGAAATGTGGTGACAGAAAATAAGACGTACACGAAGGCTGCGTCAACAATCTGGCGCATTTCTAACTTTACGTTGCGATAAGAGAAGAACGGAAGGCAGAGTTACAGGCGCCGGCGCGACATAACAGCTCTTTACCTTTAGGAATCGACGGACGTGAAATTGTATTGTGTGGGATGATTTTATTGGAACAAGAGCAGGTTCAGCCAATAGCGTCATGACTAAGGTGTTGTACTCTAAACACAAATACGCCTCACCTGAGAGCAAAACTGGAGCAATATGTCCTCTAGCGCATACTCTTTTATAAAATGCTATGCGCCAGAAGACAGCTTACACGTTTTTTTTTAACTCCTTCCTGTTTAGAGCGTGCGTCGGCGCGAGGAGTGGTCATAGACGCGCTTTTGAAAAAAATGTTACCTTAGAGAGACCGAACGTTTACTTTTAACTCACCTTATACTTGGTGTCCCAGCTAACTTAGACCAAGATATTAAAAAAAACAATGCTTTCTTCTGAACTTAAATCGCGTGGATGCTGTTAGGGTTTATCTAATGTTTCGGTACCATTTTTTGCTCGTCGTACTTGAATGATTAGTAGAAGTAAATTAACTTTTTAAATATCACTTGAAACGAGCAGGCATCAATAGCAGATTTTTGGAGCTCCACAAATATTGCCCCACCCAGGCACTTCCAACGAGATCGCCTTAGAAAATTGGTAAATTGGTTGTTGGAGAAAATAAAATGGCGCGTGTCTGTCTCGCATATCGGCGGACACCCGAACCGCGCTGTTAAGGAAGGGATAAAGGTGGGACTGAGGGAAGAAAGGAAGAAAAGGGTGCCGTAGTGGAGGGCTCCGCAATAATTTCGACCACCCGGGGATCTTTAACCTGCACTGACATCGCACAGCACACGGGCGCCTTAGCGTTTTGCGTCCATAAAAACGCAGCCGCCGCGGTCGGGTTCGAACCCGGGTACTCCGGATCAGTAACCGAGCGCCCTAACCACTGAGCCACCGCGGCGGGTAGATAGCCTTAACGTGGCCGTTTTTATTCGGAGAAAACGAAATCCCGCGGAATTTAAAAAAAATACCACGTGACGGCGCGCTCCGTGCCCCGAATGCGCCTCGATTACAGCGTTCTCATCCGTGATTTGTAAAAAACATCGCCAGCACCGCGTCTTCTCTTCGCTTACGAGAAAGGGCTTCTATCTTCGCTCGGCTCTGACGTTACCGGCTGCGGCTGGCGACGCATTGTGCATTCTGCTAGCGTGATAGCGCAATTATCGCCGCAGAAACAGCAGCCGGCCTTCTTTCAACTGCCGCCCTAACCCACTGGCGCTCATCTTGGAACCATGCACAACGCGAAGCTCTGTCGTCTGCAGCACGAAAGGCGCAAAGCGAACGATGTTTTTTTTTTTAGGAAGCACGGATTAGGGCGCTAGAACTGCGACTCATTCGGGCACGTGGTATTTTTTTTTTACTCTGAAGACTTTCGTTTTTCCCGAATTAAAACGGCCACGCTAAGTCTATCTCGTTGGAAATGTCTGGGTTGGACAATATTTGTGGAGCTCCACAAATTCCCTATTGACGCCTGAACATTTGAAGCAATATTTAAAAATTTAATTAGTTTATCTCGGCTATTTATTCAAGCAGAACGAACAAAACGATTCTACTGTAACGTTAGATAGGGCACTCGACTACTGATCCAGAGTTCCCGGGTTCTAACCCGACCGCGGCGGCTGCGTTTTTATGGAGGAAAAACGCTAAGACGCCCGTGTGTTGTGCGATGTCAGTGCACGTTAAAGATCCCCACGTGGTCGAAATTATTCCGGAGCCCTCCACTACGGCACCCCTTCTCTCCTTTCTTCTTTCACTCCCTCCTTTATCCCTTCCCTTACGGCGCGGTTGAGGTGTCCTTCGATAGATGAGACAGATACTGCGCCATTTCCTTTCCCCCTAAACCAATTAATATTATTATTACAGTAACCTTAGGTAAACCTTAAAAACATCCACGCGATTTCAGTTGTGAAGAACGCTTAGGTTTTTTTTCAAAATCTTGGTCCAAGTTAGCTTAACGCTCAATTAATGCTCAATTATAACAAGTCTAATTTACAGCATTATAAAAATTCAATAGTCAAGGTTGAGAAAAAGCTGTAAAGCCCTTTCTGAGAGAAGGAGAAATATTTAACCGCCATGCTTATAGGGATGGTATGCTGCGTTGCTAAAGGGAAGATATAAAGCCGGAAATGGGCCCCAGGGGACGAACGATAGAAAACAAAACTGGAAAGCGCCTATATAAAACAGAGATTTTCAGATTTGGACGCCTCATTTTCTTAGTTCAGGTAACCAGGGGCTTTCAAGTGGAAAATTGTCTGGAACAAACGAGAGATGGGGCAGAGATTTTAACACACATTGCAGTGTTAGGGGCACTTCACCAAATATTTCAATTTTAAAATTTTAAGTGCGCCTGGCTGTTTGTGGGCTGGGCATTCTGATAAAAATTGGTTCTACTACTTTTTTGGAAACCAACGTTCTCATACTAGGCTCTGCTGTTCTGTTCTAAACGGAGCTGATACTTCTTCCTGATTAGAGTACCTTGCATTCTCAAGAGAATACATTTTAGTTCGAGCAAAATGACGGCCAGTCGAGCTTTTGCTATGCTTTAGAACGTCAACTTTTAATGTGCCGTCTTTCGAAGGCGCGTACCTGAGTGTATTTTCGAATATTTACTTTATATTTACCGCCAAGAACAGTTAAAGTGTGCCGCTGGTGTGGGCTTTCTACTACAGAAAATTCGCTGTATATTGTTACTGAAACGGCAATGGGAAAAAATTCAAAGGTTTCCGGCTTTTGTCGTACGATCCCATGTAAGTTTTATCATACTATCAACGCTACGCAAATAGTGTTACTAGTGTGGAGAGGTAAACAGTCGCGTAACACTTCTCCCTGAACGAGCATATTTCAGAACAATATTATGTTCAACGCCACGAGGGATGTGGTAGCATCAGAGCAAACTAAGCGCTTTTGTTCTTATTGCCGAGCTTGTTTCGTGGGGTAAAAAGGCTGGGGTTGGAATAGGGCAGTGTTATTGTCGTTCAAGTAGCAGATACATTTATCCTGCAATGCACTTGACCTTACCGCTGATGAACATAACAACTAGAGCTTACCGTAAGTTTAATAAATCCGCAGGTGTATTGCGGAAAATACGATTGTTGAGCAACGCGAGTGCAGGCCACGTTTTGATAACGCTGCGAAAATTGGCCGATGCAGAGTCAGGCAATGCATGAAATTATCGAGGCTTACAATACGCAGAAGCAGCACAAATGCATAAGGTTTCCTTTCATGTCGTCTGTTGAGAACAAGTAGTCACTTTTTGAGGGCTAGAAGACGATACAAACATTGTATTGGTATATCTGGAATGACTGTTGTTAGGTGTGGTTGTCGGCATTGTATGTATTTCGGAGCGTTTCTTTAATGAATTTCCACTGTCCGTTCCGCTGGATGTTTTGTTTTCTTTCCATCTCTCTCCGTATGATTTCTCGGTTCTTTGAAAGCAAATAAGCAGCATCTCTTTGAGGTGTGGCCTAACGAACTTGGGACTTAAGTTTTTCGATGATGTCACCTAAGCGAATGAAGCGTAACTAAGGGCAATTTAGCATATGTGAGAAGCTGTTAATATGCAATCATACCTGCAAAACTGTGGACTCGTAGCAATGCAGAAACCCTTGATGGATCTTGCCACCCGTTCTACCTTTAGTGCGAAAGGATTACTTCACGGCGGCAAACCGGCTCACTCCGTTTTTGTGCTAAGCTTGGCCTTGAGTGTGCACTCTGGCGAACCATAAATAAATAAATCCAATAAGTACTGCCGTGATTGCAATTCAAAACCGCGGTGGCGCGAACACATCAGCTTTGCTGGCCACTGCACAAGAGCACTATGCTATCGCCGCAGGCGATCACGCCTCGTGTTAAGCTTCAACACGTACACTACAGCGCTGTCCATTGCACATCGTCGTCTTCATCAAGTAATACGACTGGAATGAAGAAGATGGCCATGCACTGACGTCAACGATGACGAAGCCGCTGAGGCGGCCTGCTGACGCTCTTGCTGGAGAACTGCTTCTTGCTACCCTGCCTATTGGTCCGCTCTTTGATCAATTACTTGTGCAGGAGACTTCGTCACCGGCGCTTCCCACTTCTCAATAAACCACCCTTCACTACTATCGAAATAATATCGTCGCCAGACGGAGCCAGTGACCCAGCAAAGCAGAACCTTCGGCCAACCAGGCTAAACACATCCTTTAGCACCTTTGCTCAGTTTTAACTACGTTAAAACTCTAACACAATTTCTCTTTATTTTCTTTTCTTTCGCACTCATTGGCCATGCCCAGTGCTACGTGAATATCCTTCACACAGGCTGTACGCAGACGGAAAAAATTGTGCGCGGTCCTCTTGTTTGAAGCCACCCCTTCGGCAGGCAGGAGACGAAAGATGCCTGCAGTTATTTCCGTTCACGCATCAAGGCAGCCTGTACTGTATTTCCAGGATGCAGTTTTCTATGAAGATATGTATTATAATGATGTGAAATTATAAGCTTGAAAGACGGGTAAAAGCGGTGAATTTGGCCTGTGCACAGCTTGAAAAATGAAAGCAAACCAAAGTTTTGTTCTGAAGGAGATTACTATAAACGGTTCCGACGCTCACGATGTTCCTGAATGCTTTTTACAGGGCTCACGCTGAAGGCTGAAACTCCATTTAAATACGTGAGGCCACCCTCTTATACTACACAAAGCACCCACGTTTAAAAAATACGACAAATAAAAGGGATAGGCCTCCAAACAATAGCTGGGTGCATAAAGGGGTGAGAGTGACCGCCTCATTCAGAATGGTCGGCGGCATAATAAGGCATGCGCAACTAAACCTACGGCTCAGCGCGTGCCTTTTTATTTATTTCCTTCAAGGGATTGGCGCCTACGGATTAGATCGAGCGTTGACCTCGAGAAACTAAGATATTGTCCGCAGGATTTGTGGAAAGTAGGAAAAAAAACAGCTTTAAAATGTGGCTTCGCACGCGACGGGAAGAAAGCCATCTACTCGGCTTAAATTTTGGGGGGCCTGTTTTAGAAGCAAAGCCTATTACACTTCCGCTTCATCGTGTATCCTGATCTCATCAGACTGACTGACCCCGGAGTAGAACGGCGAATTAGAGCTGAGGTTGTCGAACTTCCTGTTGATGCCAAGGCAGGCTCCGCTTCCCGAGACAAAACTGTAGAACGAACACATGTTTCTTTATCAGCCACTGGGTCCTCCTTACAAAATTTAGTGGAGAGAGAACGACGGTCTGTTCCGTGAAAAGACCCGAACCTCATAAAGCTTGGCCGTTCTGCAGCCACGTGTGCTGGAGCTTATCTAATGGCAGTAAATTTCAATAACCGCCTTGTTAGCGCTGAGGATATTTCGGATCGTCCCTCGGCCATCGGACACACATCGCTACGTCCTCTTTCCATTGCAATACTGTTCGTTGCCCCAGCAAACCTACGATAATGCGTCCAGTGTACTTAATTTATTTAGAACATGCTGCAGTATCCAAAGACCAAACTTTCCTTACCTGGATTCCCACTTACTTGCAATTAACTGGAGGTTTTTATCTAACTAATGCTGCGGCTTTCTCTCTGTCGCGATTTCGTTATCGTCATTTCTTCTGATAATCTTTCCTGATTGTCTTCTCATCAGCTTTAAATTAGAAAATAGGGGCGCTTACAACAGGAGAAGGAGGCGAGGACGTCACTGACGATCCTCAGGCTTTCTACCCTTCGGCCTGACGTCTCTAATATTAGATGGTGGGGACGAATTTTTATGGCGCAGGGGCATCTGTGCCCAAACTGCGCCATGACACTAGGTGTTTTTATCTACTGAAGATGGGTTCGAAGATCCATTTTTCGAAGCATTTCCATCCCAAATATGCCGAGCACCAGGACAGAGAAAACCTTGCACCCACTGTTTCAGCGGTGTGTACTCAGAGAAAGTGGAGATCAAAACCCGTATTTCCGGCAAGCGAAGCGGAAGCTCAAGAAACTAGGCCCCGTGTCAGAATATCAGTGAGCGCTGTGACCGCAGTGCTAGCTCAGTGGTTTGAGAAGCCGCTTGGTATGCGGGACGTATTGTGCTCGATCCCCAGTGCCATCGGGCATCCAAAGGTTTTCCAGTAGTTGCAAGCTTTCACCACAGCGTGGTGCTCAAAGTGGTCAGGGCAAGCATATTTGGTAACTGGGTGTCTTATACCGCCTCTCGCTGGCCAAAACGTGCTAGCTATGGTACTGTTCGGCCAGGCTGTCTTTGCATCCTCACAATCAAATAATTACAACAAGAAGTGCTGATGTAATCGGACCACGTAGGAGTCAGGTAATCTTGTGGGTGATTTCTCAGCTGCAGCTTTTTGGAACAATTAAAAACAATGTTTCGTTTCCCTGGCAACGCCCCTTGAATCGCAACTCCGTTCCTCGTTGTCATATTAGTGTATAGGGTGGCGCACAAATCAATGAATTTTGAGAAGATTAACGTCTTCGCTCAGGTTGATTACTTCGATCGATGTGTTTGGGTTAAATTTCATGTTGTTGCATGCATTGCAGGGCTGCCACATCAGCGGAAGCGGGCCTGACATTATCGATGGAGCCTATAAACGCATAACGCTGCCGGCCGGAACCACATGGTACAAGCAACGAGAGTAAGGGAAACCCATCCAGACGATTGTGTCCCGAATTCTCGCATTTCGTTCTCTGTGGTTCCCCTTCATTTCTTGGTCCCAGCCGCGGCGGCCGAATCCTGGATGGAGGGGACATGACAAAAACCGCTATCTGCTAGGCGATGCCTTGCACGTTAAAGAACCTTGGATGATTGGGATTCATGGGCAACTGTCTACTGCGGCGACCATTCATTTCTATCCTCAGAACCCTCCTTCATTCAGTGCCTCACGTCGTGGGTCAGCTTTTGTAAAAATGATCTGTAAACATTTTATAGACTTCTTATAGACTCTACTGTCTTCCTATAGATACTTTTTGTCTATTCATAGCCTATAGACGGTCTACAGACAAAAGTCTACTAAAAGTGTATTTCCATAAATCTACAGATTGTCTATAAACTGCCTAGAGGATTTGCATTGCCTATAGACTGCTCTCTAGGGTTTGTCTGTAGGCAGTCTATAGACTTTATAGACCTTAGTCCGTTGACAGTGTATAGACTGTCTAAATAAATTTTATAAGCGAGTTGTCCGTATTGAATGAGAAAGTAACTGCAGTCTTGTTCTCCTCATCGCCGCTTATCTTTATTAATAATATTATTAAATATTATCACTACATTCTATGCAATCTTCCATTGCCCGTAAAAGCCGCACATCTGTCCACTTTCGACAATAATTATTATATAAAAGTGATTTTTGGAGAAAGGAAATGGCCCAGTATTTCCCTTATCTCGGCGGACACCTGAATCACGCCGCAAGGGAGGGGATAAAAGATGAATTGAGACAATAATGAGGAAAGACGTGCCGTAGTGGAGGTCTCCAGTATAATTTCGACCACCTGAGGACATTTAACGTGCCCTGACATCGCACAGACAATAAAGCGACTTCTCTTTTTTTTTTCCTCGATGGTTGCATCATATACCTTCCGTGATGTAAGCGGTGCCACTGTATCCGAGCCGAATGTCGAAGCCGCTGAGCCACAGCAGCGTGAAAGAAAGGCGCACTCAACTATCGTTGTAACTTCCCTCGTCAAGAGGGGGCGGAAGTTCAGGCAATTTCTCTGCTATATTACGCGAGCAGCTCTGTGAAGTAGTTTACAATAAATGACGTGGCCGTCACTGTCGGCTTCGCTGCATATCGCAAGTGCACACTCACGCGTCTGCTTGCAGGCTGTGTGCAGAGAATGTTGCCGTGAAGCGGGCACATTCTCGATTGCGCCATTCGCCGTAATGTGATTTGGTAAGGAGAAAAGTGCCAGGGCAACAACTAGGGACAGGAAGAGAGAAGAGCAAGTTAGGTAAGAGACACGAAGTGACTGTGTTCTTAGTGAAATGAGGCAAATAAAATGGGCATGACACTTAAACGCGCTGCGAATTTCGGTGGTTAGAGGTGCGTTTAACAGCACCGCTCATAAGAAACATTTAATGAGGCGAAGTTTACCTGAAGGAACAGGTGAAACTAAGAGCTACTTTTCTGGTCGCACCGTGCTTTCTTTCGGGCTTTTCACTAAGCTCTTATAATCTATCGGTAGCAATATTTAAAAATACTACCTCAGTGAGACCAGAGCTTTATCGCTCGTTACGTTAACCATAATTCGTTCATTATATGCATTTCGGCAATGCGAAGAACAGCTGGGGCACTTAAATTAGCTTGACAACGAGAGATCTCATGCAGGGCAACGTTTCGCTGAAGCGAAGTAGAAAGCATTCCACAGCACCTGATGCGGGACGAAGGGCTTTAATAAAGCTATGAAAGGTACTTACCACGGCACCCAAACAATAAATAACTAAAAAAACCTCGTACAGTGAGAAAAAGATCGGCAGCTTTACTGTTTCACGATTGGCGCGCTTTCTCTTCTGCGCGTTGGAGGATTAATGGCCCGTATGAAAGGGGTTCGGACAACTTCTCCGAACTTATAATTCTTTAGGAGTCGACATCCGCTGAAGCTTGGCGGAAGCATCAGAAGAACTGAAAGCAACGAGGAAAAAAAAAACGTCAAATATCCTCGTTCGACTGTGAGTTTGTGGTTCCGGCTCAAAGGCAGGCACAATAATTAGTAAAGCGGTAATCGTTTCCCGTTCAAGGCGAAGCCTCTTTATCGCTCCCTTTATACATTGCTGGAATGGTCTTCTCAACCCTGATGAGGCACTAAATAGTGTAACCGGCTCTTTTTTCTCCATATCTTTGCTACTTCTCCAATAAGAAACGCCCTCTCAGCAAGTCAGGAAGATTTGGGTCAATCGCTGTGCAAGCAAGACCAAATGGTAGAACAAATGGTCAAACGGTAGACTGGCACTCATGGAGTTTTACATGCATCATCTACAAACACTGCTAAGCTGAATTTCTTACTGACAACAAAGACGTACATTTACTGTGATAGCAACAACTCACACTGCTTGTCTTCATAAAGTTTCATGAACCTGTTCTTAGTGCCCGTTGCGTCTCCAAATATTGGCAAAGCCTCCAGCCCATGTCGATCATTCGGGACAATATGCTCTCGGGTGCAAGAATGTTATGAAGCGTAGCTTTGGGAATCACCACAAATTCCAAAAGTTTTTTTTTTTTTCTGAGAGCGGACCCGCCACGGTGGCTCAGTGGTTAGGGCGCTCGGCTACTGATCCGGAGTTCCCGGGTTCGAACCCGACCGCGGCGGCTGCGTTTTTATGGAGGCAAAACGCTAAGGCGCCCGTATGCTGGGCGATGTCAGTGCACGTTAAAGATCCCCAGGTGGTGGAAATTATTCCGAAGCCCTGCATTACGGCACCTCTATCTTCATTTCGTCTTTCACTTCCTCCTTTATTCTTTCTCTTACGGCGTGGCTCAGGGGTCCGCCGACATATGAAACTGCGCCATTTCCTTTCCCCAAAAACCAATTATTATTATTATTCCGAGAGCGGGAGCTCTTTTTGGGACACCTTTCGTCATTGGCGACGAGTAGCCTCGCTGACAATGGCTTACCGTACCCGGCGACGATGGGTCTACCCCCTGCACGTGCCCCGAACTACGCGTACCCTCGTTGTTTAAGGGTAGTCCGGGCCCTGATTACATGACCGCGCCCCACTGTAGTCTCCATCCTGGCGCTTCGTGCAATATTTGTCCTAATCTGATACGACGTGTGGCTGCAAGTGCCACTAAACGCTGGGAAATGCATCCGAGACGCTCCGCGTAGACAGATAACGACAGCCCGCTCACATGCCAAGGGGTAAACGCAGGGAGCGCCGGTTGGAGACGCTGCTCACAAATGCGTTGCCAGTCAACGTCCGCAAGACTATGCCCGCACATTTGATTTGACACATTTGATTTGACACGCACATTTGACACGAAATTTCCAACGTTTGCTCCATAGTGCGCAATGCTGGAAACTCGGAACTGGTAGTATTGCCTGTTCGCAATGACCACGCTTTAAGTTTCATTCATATAGCACAGCAAATGTACAAGCGCTTCTGTCAGGCGAATACAAATGGCGTGTGGCTCAATGCAGGGATAATAAGTTAATACACCTAAAGGCATGGTAGCAGCCTTCCAGTGGGTCATACTCAACAGTCCTGGACAAAAAAACATTTTTTTAGCAGGAAAGCGTTTATGAAGGCAATATTTTCATATAGTGAAAGATTTCACTATAACAATCAATACATCCGCAGAACACCCGACGGCAGTCTTGTATCCTTTTTTCTATGGAGGTTTTGCTATCGTCAAAAGCGTTCCGCATTGGTTTTCTGTGACCGTCTTAACTGTTCGATGCGATCGATGGGAACACTTGAAAATAAATATTTTGCTACATATAAGAAGAATGGGACATTACCTTCAATGTTTTCATAAATTTGTCTCACAATTTTTCAATTTTCAAAATTTTAGCCACAGATTGTTTGACGTGGATCACATGGACAGTTCCACATGGACAGGGGGGGGTGGGGGGGGGGGGGGGGGCATATATCTGAAAAAAGCTGACAACATTCGCTCTCGCTGTCGTTGAATATAGCAGTTTAAGAGAAGCGCAAAAGTTATAAACTGTTTCCGCCCGACGCAGTGAGAATGGAGCCATGCGACAATTTCTTTCCCATCTCACCCAGCCGCCCGAGAATTACAGAACATTGAGCAGGCTGTCATAATGCCATTTGTTCTCATGATGGTACCATCGTAATTCAGAAAGGTTTAGGACAGCAGAGCTCTTTTTTTTAGCAGGATGTCGCGCAAAAGCTACAAATCAATGTCTGACATCTTAGACAAGCGTTTAAATGTGCTTAAACTAATACGTTTATTGCAGATAGCAATCTATGACACTTTATCGTATTTCTTGTTGTCGTGGGCAAACTACATTATAGGATATTCCAAGCTAAAAATTGGCTCCATCAGCTTTGAACCGTGCCCCCGTCTAGTAAGGTTCAACGACCTATACTGAAAACCACCGGCTGTCTTCGTTCAACTTCTTGGTATTATCATGTCAAACAATTTCGGAAAAAATTTTTGAAATTAGAAAAATTATCAGACGCTTTTAACTGGCAGCATTTATGGTAATGGTTCATTCTTCTTATATGCAGCAAAATCTTTCTTTTAAGATGTTTCTATCTATCTCATCGAACAGTTACTATTTCCATATCAAACCAATCGGGAACGCTTTTGAGGATAGCACAAACATTAATAGAAAAAATTGCAGTCTGCCGTCGCGTGATATGCGGATATATTAATTGTTACAGTGAAATCTGACAATATATGAAAAACAAAATTGCGCTCATAAAAGGTTTCTGCTCAAAAATGCATTTTTCCAAATATATTGGGTATGTCATAGCAACGTGTTCCAACTCTGGGCAAGATTATTTTGTGCGCGTGGCAGAAGACATAGATTATATTGGGACTATAAAAAAAGAAATAAAATATGTGTCCCGGCCCGCGCCACTAATCATAACAGACGCGTTCGTATTTACCCACCAATATTCTAGCACTCGCTTCTGCTATAAGCACGAAACAACCTCTGAAAATTCCTTGCAGAGGTCACGGACTGTTTCATCCGCGTGCATTGTCTTCAAATCCAAAGCCTTTTCAATCGAAGCCTACGCGTAAGAGAATGCATGCCTGTCAAAACAACCACGAGGGCTTTCCTCCCGTGACGTGCCCTGTCATCATTTTTTCGCTGAAAGAAAGCAGCAGCTCGGTTCGAAAACTGCGTTCTCTGAAACAGCACTCGTGAAACGACCTTTCAAGCAACGACCGGCGCCGCCCAAGTCAAGGCCTTCAGTCCTATTTCAGAAAATTTCGAACACAGTAGTTCACTGACCTTGAGTTTCTTTCGTCTACATATTATCCTGCTATAAATTGCGCAATTCGACGAAGGTATTGTAAAAATATGCACCGTGAACATTGCATCGAGCGGGTTTCTTGAACTGTCGATTATAGGTGGGGAATTTCCAATATTTCTTCCTTCGGCACGCAACCACAGTGCATTTGCTCGCCTTGCTTTAGAGGATTCGGGGCCCACTGAGGATAAAGACATGCAACATTTTTCCCTCGTAGGAATCGATCTCTTCGTATTGTGCCTATGTTGATGCTTTCTCGCCAGCAAAAGACGCAGTTATCGATCTACAAATATAATTTTAGTACGCATTTTTCTAAGAGGATAGCGTAAGGTTGCCATTCTGCAGAAAATCAGGCGTCGTCGCTATCGGCGGTGGCGTCGGCGTTGTGAGCGAAACCGCAGGAGGGCCACCAGTCCCGCATGTCATGTGACCCTGTGACGTCTCCACAATCTGCCCATCAGATTCTGAGCAAGCTGACCACCGTGACAGGTGGCAGTTAAATTGATTCCAGGTCCGAACCTTCTACATCACGTTACTCGAAGGGAACTTCGGGAGAGTATAAATCCTTTATTTTGCGCTTAAAACAAATCAAGCAGAACGGAAGAACAACAAGAAGAAAACTATCTACGGATGACTGTCTCGCAGAAATACCAGACAAAACCAGCCCCTCGTTCTCTCTAACCATCCTCTTTAAATCCCTATGTTACCTCTCAACGATCGTTCGATCAAAGCTTAAGGAAAGAACGGAGTAACACGGACAATTGAGATAGTTGGTACATGTTTGAAAACTTTCGAAAGCGCTGCCACAGGGGACACAAAGAAGCGCTTGTCCTTTGTGTCTTTCTCTTTGTGTCCCCTGTCGCAGCGCTTTCGAAAGTTTTCAAAGGGTAAAGGACGACACAGTAAATAAAAGGAAGGGGAGAAAAGATAAGTCTTTCCGTCCAACACTACACAACTAATTTTACTCTCCACAGTCTAAACGAACACCCTCCCTTTCCCATGCTTCGACACATTTAGACTCGCAAAAGACAAGCATAGTGTATACACAAGTTCGTCGAAAACACGTCTTCAAGGCAGACTGCGTCATCACTTTGTCATCAGTGAAAACTCTCGGGAACCCTCTTATGAACGGCCGGCGAGCGAACACAGGATGTCCAAGAAAGCGCCTCCCGCGTCTTCACTGCTTGCGCGTCTCACTTCAGTATGACATGCGCTAACGAGCGGTCATTGTCACATGCGAAGCTCTCGTAGGAACAGACTTGCTGACGGTAATCCATCTGGGACCCCGCAAAAGACAGCATCCGCGTCCGGCATAGGCGCCGTCGAGTCGGAACAATAGTGCACAATGTGGACGACTCGTTGCTTCTTCCCGCATGCGGAAGCGTTTACGGGGGGGGGGACTACAGCAAAGTATGACACCCTCTTGGCTTCACAGAATTCTGCGCTCCTCGAAGGCGTCTTCATACACCACCACGTGCGTTGACCAACCACTCTCCTCAGTAGCGGCTACGACTCGCCTCTTTGTTGTCCTGTCAAACTTGACAAGTAAGCCATGGAGCCAAAACAAAGACTCACACACAAAACACAGGCACACAAGCTTGCGGCGCGCCATTCGTAAGCGGAGTGCCCAGACTGACGCTCACGACAGGGCCCAAGTGTTTGTCTGAATAGAGCTCGATGAATGGAAGAGCCCTTGCAACTAAGAAAACAAAAGCACACTGTTCCAGGCAAACAACAACTTTAGTACTAGTGACACAGCATTAAAAGTCTAATCCGGGAAAAAAAATGTGTCGTTCGTCATAAAATTCGCCTATTGGCGGGAGAGGGGCTGCTTCACAACACCGGATAATTTCTATTGGCTGGCGGGATGCGATATATCACAAGAGTGAAAATTCCAACAGGCTTGAGAGAAATGACGGTTCCAGATAGGAAGTGACGTTATTTACTGCTAGGGCATCAACCGCTTGTAGTTCTATCTCAGTGACAACACAAAAATATCAAAGCATAAAACCAAGGAGGACACTCTGGCCACGGCATGGGAGATGCCATAATATATACAGTGCGGACAACTCGGGGAAACTGAATTTGATCCAATGTCCATGCGGAAGCCATGCACGCCTTTTAGGCAAGTTTAACATGCTGAGTTACATGATATTCGTCCAACACGTTTGGTTACAAGCGCAGCTTTTGGAGGTGCGGACAAATTCAGAATACGTAGAGCGCCGTGGGGAGGCAACAGAGAAGTTGACTGCCTCATTTCCCCCCTCCCCCCCCCCCCATTCTTTATAGTGACTCCAAACGCCTTCTGAACCGCAGCGGTGGCCTAGTGGTTGAACATCCGCCTCGCATGCGGGAGGTGCGGGGTTCGATCCCCAGTGCCGCCGGGTACTCACCGGTGACACAATGGGTACAAACTTTCCCCTGGTCATGGTTCTCGGCTTATTTAGAGTGAAATTCTTGGGAAATGAGTCTTTGACCCCACCTTGAGAAATCGAAGATACCTTGTGCCATGGCGCTCTTTGGCCTCACATGCCCTTGCACCATAAAAATTCATCATCAAACGCCTTCTCTTAACCGGAAATCATGGCTATTACGCTGTTTTAACCCTTAACTTAGGCTTAGCATTTCACATACAATATTCAACGAAAACCTCGCACGCGAAGAGAAAACATGCCACGATCTCAGGAATACAGCTTTATAATGGTGTTCTCTTTCCTTTCCCGGTCGCTGTGGGTGCTGTTTACTATAAATATAACGTGGCAACAAGCCCAACTTCCCGCATTCTTATAGCCAACCATATCCTCTTGTATTCTGTACGTTCAATCTATTGGGATTTTCTAGCATAGCTCGAGATTGTGCTCAAACTCGTTTCAGCTTTTGTCGTTCGTGTCTGGAGCGGAAACGGCAAAACCCTCACATTTGGGATCAGTGTGAGTGTCATAACGTTTGTTTTTTTTTACAGCCTTATTTTTTTTCCGACAACTCACCAATATTGAGTCTTTCGGTCGTTTTTATGATTTCCCGCTACCATTTCCGGACCTCTTTCGTTTCCGAAATCGATAGAAAAGAGTGTTCGTATACTTTCGATCCCTTCTAGCCGTTTCTTTTCTCTAAGGGTTAGAGTATCTCAATTTACAGTATGCGAGCTCTGCTCAATGAGTTTTACCTCGTTTTAAAAGTTTCTATTGTGTGGTGGTAAAACAGGAAGAAATTATTATCAAATTAAAGGTTAATAATAATTAGTACTTGCTTTTTTGGGGGGAAAGGAAATGGCGCAGTATCTGTCTCATATATCGTTGGACACCTGAACCGCGCCGTAAGGAAAGGGATAAAGGAGGGATTGAAAGAAGAAAGGAAGAGAGGTGCCGTAGTGGAGGGCTCCGGAATAATTTCGACCACCTGGGGATCTTTAGAGTGCACTGACATCGCACAGCACACGGGCGCATTAGCGTTTTGCCTCCATAAAAACGCAGCCGCCGCGGTCGGGTTCGAGCCCGGGAACTCCGGATCAATATCCGAGCGCCCTAACCACTGAGCCACCGCGGCGGGTAATTTAAAGTTTGGAATATCCTTTTTTGTGTGCATCGAGGGTTCGTGCAAGGTGCAGGTGAACGCATCCAAGTTTTCTAATGGAGGATGATCTCCCGATTTTTCCACCTATTGGTGGCGTAAAACCTCAAACGTCAACGGCTATCATTCTTGACGAGAGGGCGATAACGAAACACCCTATGCTACGCGGCCTGTTTTTAATGTTTAAAACTACGCCCCCCCCCCCCCCCGTTCCTCGTCCTCATCGTCCCTCTAAAAAGCCGACCGCGCCCTGATTTGAAAAGTTTTCAAAAGGTTCTCAATCCCCTTTTCGTAATATTATTTTGTAAAATAATGTTTGCGAAAATACGAAACTGCTTCTTTTTCTGCTTAGCGATCGTCATTTTTTTAGCAGTCTTCGGAAAGCTTTCTTCTTGATTTCTGCCATTGGACGGCCGAGTACGGATTCGCAGTTTCGCTGTCAATGTTATGCGCTGGAAAACATGGTTTAAACCTACGCAGGGGCCTGGTCGCGTATTGAAGGATGGAAATGTCAACCACATAACAAGACTTTAGACAAAAAGCTCGATACGAAACAAAACCGAAAAACACACACATCACGCTGTTCCCCGTGCGCGATAGGGTAAGGCATGAGTTATAATAGAATCAACAATATAAAAATCTTGAATACAGAATAGAAGAATACAATCGTGCTAGTAGATCCTGGCTGAGGGGACGAAAAGCAATCAAGCGTAAGTACCAAAATTTAGGCTTTCACGTATAGCTTAGTGATTCCAGGAAAAAAACTAGCTAAAGAAAATAACAGGAATGTTTTTAAAAGTATAGATTGTTAGAGACCCATACGGGCCATTTGTTAACAGTGAGGACAGATGGAACAGGCAGCTGGGCGAAAAATGCATTTAAGCAAGCGTAATGCGCGGATTTTATACCGGAAGTTACGGTACTTAACAAATGCGATTCCCGAAGCAGTATTTAAAAACGATTACGTCCAAGTACGCAGTTTTTAGTTTGCATGCAGTGCTATAAAAATATCAAAGCCTCTTACATAAGGAATTAGAACAAATACGTGAATTTCGATTGTATTGAAATTCTGGCGCCTGATGCTGCTTCCGCTGCAGAAGAAAAGTAGCCGACTCTAGGGCATTATATTGGTTATTATTAATAGTTTTCACATACGCTCAGTGTCACTGTTTTGAGGTATGGAGGACCATTCCTGCTTCAACAGGGCAACAGTCTGGTCAACATCTATTCTCCAGACTATCGCTGCAAATAGGTGCAAGACACGTAACTCTCGGTCAGTGCCCCTAAAAGCGATGCCATCGTAAACCAAGCCCCAGCTAGCATTATAGCCCGTTCATCCTCGCATAAGATGCCTGCATACGCGTTATTCCAGGGAACTGCGGTACGACCGCTGGGCAGAATTTTGTGAGCCTGCGAATTTCTTCGGGTGTTGTTCGCGAGCTCAAGTTCCACTAGCCCGAAGCGTGTGCATGATGCTCACGCTTCAGTGGTCACCGCTGCTGAGCTGGCAGTGTGCACGCGGAGCACGGGTCGACCTCGGTTTTACGACGGGGCTCGCGCGTTGCATTGACTTCCAGAGGGCTTGCAGATACCGACACCCTGCAGTTCAGCAATGTATTCGGGTTGCAACAGCTGTGGTAGCATTTACTACTGGAATTATTACTTTCAGCATCTATCGCAGGCTTACGTTATAAAAAAAAACTGGGTTTTTCACGCCGTTAAACCATATAAGACGTGCGAAAGCACTTGGTTTAGAATTCGCTTCACTATAATTCCTTAGCATTGCCTTAACTTGTGCTTCGAATTCGCTTGGTTCTTGCCTACTCATTGCCTTGCATTGTCCTCCGAGACAATTTCTTTTAAATTATCGTCCCACGTGGCCCTCCCCTAGCTATACCGTATCCGTCATTTCATCTCAAGGTCAAAGGTCACGAGTCAACGGTCAAAGGTTGAGTCTTCATAGACCCATCGGCTTTTTTCAAGATTGCTGGAGAGGCAGTTCTTTCGAACTAAAAAAAAATTCACGATGGCTGTCGCCGCCGCCATCACTTTACTTTTTCCCCCAAGAGGTGCCGCTCACATCTACTTGGACCACGGGAAGAACACGCTCCACCTACGGAACCTAGATGCTAAGTTTCATCAATTATAGAAGTGACAATGACGATGTCCTGTTTCACTGGTAGGTTTTTTCAGCGCCGGAACACTAAACTTCGAGGCCGTTTTATAGGCTGTCTGGGCCACAAGATCATTTACTACAGCTTCAGTCATAAACAGTTCACTTCTGGTATAAACCTATAGTGTCTGCAGCTGACCACACTCGTGGAGTTTTTTGCGCAATCGTGCGGTGCCAAGCGCGTGGTTTCCCACCGCTGGTGCAGTACCGCACGTTCCGCTGGGATCAGCACGACCCAAATGAGCGACACCGTTGTGAACGACGGTGCCGTCGTGCAGCGCACACTAGCATACGCAGCAGGAAGACGGTTACATCGACGCAGCAGAATTTCACTCTGCCGTAAACTTCGTTGAAGATGGAATATCTCAGGTCTGTATATTTTAAAACAAGTGCCGAATAAAAAAAGCAGTTGCAGTGCGTTTATTTGCACTGTACTCGAGCAGCAATTTCCGACCGTCCATGTGTGTTGCTCTTAAAAAAAAAATTAATGTGGGGTAGCTCAGCTAATCCAGGATATACAAAGCGAACGCGAGATTGAGGTCTCCACTGACCCATGGAGCCGGTTGTGCACCTTTCCTTTCGTGAAAATGAACGGTCTTTGCAAAGTTGTCAACGTCAATGAACTCTATGAACGCCATCGGCTCACTTGTTTTGTATGGTTTTTGAGGAAAGTAAATGGCACAGTGACCGTCTCACATATCTCGGTGGACACCCGAACCACGCCGTAAAGAAGGGATAAAAGAGGGAAGGAAAGAAGAAAGAGAAAACTGAAAATTGAAAGTTGGATTTTGAGGCCACTCGTGCTCCGACATACGCCGGCTCGCGCGAAGCGTGGTGTTGACTAGCGTAGTGAAGCTTTTCGCTACAAAAAACTAAAGGTCTATAATAAAATTTTCCGTCCAACAATTCATAAGTTATATGATACAAAGGACGGCTCAGAGACGTCAGTTGTATATCCGGCATGGGCGCACTTTATCGCATCGTAATTTGCGCCAACGTGTACACAGGTTGAACATTGTCATTAAAGCGACAACGTGGCGAGCTGAGTTCGAATTGAGAATCGTCGGCAGATTTTTTTTGGTAGTCATTTCAGCTGATGCATTACAACGTATGCATCGAAAGCGGCAAGCATAACGCCGTGGTATGATGTCTGACAAATATTTTCCACCATAATCGCATCATTTCACGAGCATGTCGGTGCGTTCAACGTTGCCCACTGTTTTACGAACGCCTGTTTCTAGCACGCTCTCATCAGTTCTTACTTAAGAGCTTTTTGCTAATTGCACAAACTGTAAGCCGCAGGCGTCAGTGTCAGCCACTAGTGAGGATTGCCTCAGCGATCAACGAGAGTCTCAGAGGCAAATGTGACGACGGGAAGAAAGCTGCGGCGCTATGCGAGTGTTCCGCCGCACGTTTGGCTGAGGAACACAGGGACGTCCCGCTCATGCCGTGCATGACGTCACTTCCTCTGCACCGGTGCTGGGCAGTGCGTTTCAACCGAAGACATCACTAGACACTCCATATCGGTCTACCGTGAATACTCTACAAAGAAAATGGCCTCTCCCAACCTAAGAAAATTTATCACTACCCTAAACAGATACGCTTGAATGATGGCACTCTGGATGTAGCACCCAAATTACGAAGGATAGTGGCGCGCCTGATTCACGCTATTTCATATATGGCGCGCCAAATGTCACCCAGTCACACAGCTCAGTACTTATTTGTGGCGCCGGCAAAGACCGAACGCTAGTGCCTCGAGCTGTTTAATGGCACATGACACCGCAAAACCAATCCAAGTTCTTTTAGATTTGCTCATTTCGCTCGCTAGGCTACGTCTTATGACGCTGCTGTCATCACCAGGTGGTTCACTTCAGACCAACTGTTTGTTGCCTTGTAGCTCAGCGCTAGCCGTTATCTTACAGCCCTGCGATGCTTGCCCTTGGCGTAGTGAGAAGTACAGGCTTATATAAGGCCTAGCCTCGAACTTGTGGCTGCTAATTCAGTTCCGTAGAATTTGTCTCAAGTGCACCCGTACAACTCTGGACCTCAATCGCTCCTGGACGTCCTTCAAGTTTCAAGTTTATTTTATTTACATCATAGATGTAGGTAGGTCCGAGAAAAAGTGATCGCAGATCACTTGAAGGACCCCCGGACCCCCCTTTACATGGCATACAGCAGGAAATATGAGTACTATGTAAAAGATTGCAAACATCGGAAGATCGGCCACCACTATAGACAAAACTCTTTACACAGACACAGATATACATACAAAGTATTTTTTACCCCAGAAATTATATATATATATATACTGAAACAGCGCTTTATTGCTTATGTAAAGATGGCTCTAATTTCACGCAAGCTGTTTTTTGGAATATCGACATTCATCGACTGTAATTGGTTTAATAATTTTGGCATATTGTAACATTTGATTCCCATAGTTGGTGCGGCAAAAAGGAATAAACCATTTTTCGGTATTGCGCAGGGTATAAGCCGGTACAGTTTGAGTGAGGCAAGTCACGTCTAGAAACCCTCGATTATTATATTGTAGAGATTTTTTGTATCTGGTTGCTAAGCGGTATTGGTATAAGCTATGATCTAGCATAATCCGATAGTGTGAAAATAAATGAATAAGGCACAGATCACATCCAATTTTAATCACGAATTTATTTCACTTTCAGTGTCAGCAAGCCGACACTGAATGTTATGCCGATACCTCCGTCAGGAAGGTATACCGGGTGTTTCTCCTAAGATGGTCTGCAATTTTTAAAATTAGGCATTTTGAGTTTTAAGGGCGCTTTTTGGACATATCATTGTCAGTTGTGTAGCGCATCAATATACTGTTGAGATACACTCTTTAGTGGGCTGGTTAACTAGTGTTGAATATTTAACTTTTTAAACCATTACTGTTAGTCTCTTTATTTATTCAAAGGCGTGTCTTCCATCGAAAGTAATATACAGATCAATTTTTAGAATCACGAAAATGAAGTTATCCTTGGCGCGGTGGCTCCACCTACGTCGCGCAAAACAACATGTGCTTTAGTAAATCTTGCACCCAAAGCAATATCTCCTTCGCACATAAACGGACAAAATAGCAAAAATTTGTTGGCCTACAGCTTCGAGGGTAAATGCGTATTTAAAATTCTATAAGCCTATATAGATATTACATGTGATGCGCTACACCCCTCTTTATAAATAGATTAGCATTAATAGTTCAAAAGTTAACTGCTCAGCATTGGTTTATCAGCCCACTAGTTAGCACATCATAGTTGTGCTCTGGTGAGCTTAAAAAATCGCGCTTCTAACTCAAAAAGCCTATATTTCAAAACTGCAGAGCATATTAGGTTAAACACCCGGTATGTTAACAATGTAAAAGCTTAAAACATACTCTCCTCTCTCCAACGTTTTGAAATAGAGGGCGTGTAAAAAATAGATGTTGGAGGGAAAGACTAGTACCCCCAGTTACCACCGTCTACGAAAATAAAAGCTAAATAACTAAGGCAGCAATTAACTTGTGTTCAGTACGTTTTTCCTATTCAGTCCATTGGCTGCGCTCAAATTACCCGAAAAGTATTTCACAAGAGGGCCCAGGAATCTTAAGGACGTAATATGAAGGAATAGTAAAATAAATTCCCGTAGCTGGATTCAGCGCTAACTTTGAGCATCCCCAAGTGATGGAAAGAAATCATCACAAATTATACGAATACATATATTAGAAAAATAGCGGCAAAAACACAATAAATATCGCCGTTGTATCAGCACACATACAAGAAAAGTTATTTTTTATACTTCCGTTTTTTTTTCTCAGCTCTAGCCGTTTTCTGACCAACCTTTTTCACGAGCCCTCGTTCAGGAGAGCGGTCCTGATGCCTGACCTGATGGCAGCCCATAGCCTTAAGTCGTTTTCTTTCGTTTACTTTCTCTTTGCGTCAATACTTATTTGTTGTTGCTTCTGACCATTTTATCGCCTCCTTTTTCTCAGACCGGCTTGTGTTTCAGACCAAGTGTTCCTCTGGGACAGCACAGTACCCCTCGGTGCGTTGTGAGAAATCTTTGCGGAAAAGGTCCCAGTCGGGCACTTTCGTTCTCTCTAGAATCTCCCAAATGGATAACGCAAGACACCAAAACATAAATAGCCGGCTTTCTTTCGGAGAGGTTTTCTTTCAGCACCGATGCCCGCCGTGTCTTTGGCAGGAATTCGCGAACATCACGTTGCATAACACGTAATTGCCGCGAGGAATACTAGCAGGGACAACTCTTAGACAAAAAATGCCGGGGGCCATTTTGTTGGCCTAAAGTGCAGAGAGGCAGAAAGTCTAGCGCAGTGTTGCTGCTTGTGTCGCCGGTGTGTGGGGAAGATTATGATTAAAGACTACACAGCTAATTTACTAATTTTCCAGCTAGCAATTAACTAATTATTTATTTGTATAAGCGGCTAATTAGCTGATTACATGATTAACTAATTGACGAATTCTCTAATCACTAATTTGCTCGTTACTGATTATTAATCGGCCAATCGCTAATTCCCGACTAGCCTATTGCTCATGCACTAATTAGCTATATGGTTAAATAACGAAATAATAATTAACTGATTACCAATTTCTATTTAACTAATCGCTAATTAACTCCGCATACTTAGTGCATTGAATATAGCTACGACGTACTACACCACTGATGACGTCATCAGTTTGACAGCTATAGTGTGACACTTTTCTGCGGTCATCCCCGCTGGCGAGTCATGAGCCCGTAAAGGCTTCCGCCTTAAGACGCGAACTGCCGCTGCTGCCATTGCTCTTGAGCTCAGCTATAGCCTAAAGATGTGGCGCTAGTAGAGACACGCTGAGAGGCAAGGCCTAACGACTGAAGCGTGGTTTAGTCGTGTCAGAGTGATAAAACCAGTTGTGCTTGATGAATATCGCCCGATCTAAATTTTTAAATCGGACATTAGGAACCATATAACCAACATCAGGAAATTGGCCAAACTAAGGAAAAAAGATTTAGGCTATCCAAGAAGACATGGTGAGAAATGGGTAGTACGTACAACTTGACTCAATCTAGGAAAAGAATGCTTTCTGTACACTCTTTCGTTTGTATTGAACAGTTATGCTCTCATTAATTTTTATTTGTTTTCCTGTAGTCGCTCAGAACTTCACACTATGTATTTAAATAACATGGCTTAAGTTTACCTGTGTGTACGTATTGCAGTTTTGCATATTGTTACGAAACACGGCCTCCATCGAAACATGGCCTCCGCGGCCGGGCTCGAACCCGACCGCGGCGGCTGCGTTTTTATGAGGCGAAACACTAAGGCGCCCATGTACTGTGCGATGTCAGTGCACGTTAAAGATCCCCAGGTGGTCGAAATTATTCCGGAGCCCTCCACTACTGCACGTCTTTCTTCTTTTCTTCTTTCACTTCCTCCTTTATCCCTTCCTTTACGGCGCGGTTCAGGTGTCCAACGATATATGAGACAGATACTGCGCCATTTCCCTTCCCCAAAAACAAATTTTAAAAAATATTGTTACGAAGATGAAAAAGAGGGCCGTGGCGCGGGATAGAGTGAGATGGCAAGCCAAGTAACAAGACGACACAATGACATATGATATGATTTAATGGCTGAGGGCCTAGCGCGAGCGCTCCACCCCGCGCCACTGCCCTCTTCATCTTCGTAACAATATTCTTTGACGATTCCTTGTTGATTCCTCTGTTATAAAATTGTGTAACTTCGAGTACTGGCTTCATGCTGAACGTTAGGTTTGTAGACTTGTCAAACTGCTTACGTAGAGCTTTTTTCTACAACCCCTCCATCCGTGTTATGAGAAATAAATTGATTTGATTTTACTCTCTTTCGCTTCACGCGGGAATACCTTCACT
This sequence comes from Amblyomma americanum, assembly GCF_052857255.1. Classification (NCBI taxonomy): domain Eukaryota; kingdom Metazoa; phylum Arthropoda; class Arachnida; order Ixodida; family Ixodidae; genus Amblyomma; species Amblyomma americanum. The sequence goes on from NC_135507.1 coordinate 48,683,762, forward strand.
GCTCCAAAAGATGGTGGGTTAGTCTGGGTTCATGCAAGAATTAACAGTGACCCATGCACACTGCTACACGGCATTCCTGTGGCGAGAAGATGCCTTACACATAGGTCTCCTTCAGAAATGTGGAATGAAAACACTGGTTGTAATCTACTAATAGTCACACGCGCCTAACACAAGTCATCGATCACATGACGAACGTTTTAAGCGGATTTGCTTCCTTGCCAGAGCTGCGGTTGCTTATGTTTATGTTCGATACTTTTTGAGCTCAAATATCCGGTTGGAGACAAAAGAAAAAGTGTGGCCTGGAGGATATCATATCTAAAAAAACTGCCTAGAGAAATGAAGTGTGCCCTGAGAAGAGATGTCAGAACTAGCGCAGCAGGTTTTACAAACCACTACAGATTGTCGTTACAAGAGATCGTTACAGTAAAACAAAAAAGAACGACATTAGGTCCCAGAGCCACGCGTTTTAAGAGCTAGCGATTTGTCGTGCTGCAGCGTCCAGTGTGTTTCCAATTTTTCATTCTATTATTGAAGAACTAAAACTATTGAAGAACTGACAAAAAATGACGGATGATTTAGTACGGTTAAGCCAAATGTTAACTAGGGGCGCAGCGCTTCTGTTTTTCACTTCAGGTTCGGTTCTAGACAAGTTTTTCAATGCCAAGTGGGCTTCTGGCTAAGACCAGAGCGTCACGCAAAGATCGGCCAAATCGGACTTACATTCCGCCTTAAGTGCATGCCGCGATAGCTTTAATAGGCTAATGCCCATATGTGCGGAATTAGTCATTATCTACTTAACATTAATAAATTCCTAGGAGTCCTCGTACCAATCCTGGCGCAGTGGTGCAGTGAATAAGCGATGCGCCACTGTCCTGCGATGGCAGGTGCTGCCACCGGTGGGGCTCGTGAGTTCTAGGTTAGGTTATTCTCCCCGAGCTACCTTAAGGTCACAGAGAGAGGCTTCGGACAGACAAAAATTGGCGAAATCTGAGAAAACGAGACTTTAATTCTCGAGCACTGAAAAATTACTTAAGGAAGGTGACACACGAACAAGCTCAGGCAAGCAAAACGCTTTCTCGACCACGGGACCTCTCACTTTATTATACAGAATCTTCTCTTGCGTGCTGTATCACCTCACGAAGCATCTACCGCAAACACAGGCTAAGCCCTCTAAAGAAATCACTTAACATAGATGACACAAGCGTAGGCTTGAGTAAGCGGAATGCTTTCTCGACCACGTGACTTCGCACATCAAAAGCTAGAATCTTCTCTTGCGCGCTATATCGCCTCACGAAGCACGTACCGCAAACACAGGCTAAGCCGTCTTTATTCCACGCGCTGCAGCTCTACGACAAAGTTGGTATAGGCTTTGTTGGGCGGCATCTCAAAGGGGTTCCACTATCGCCGAGTTTCGTGGAGGGGAATATGTTTGCAAACGCAAACAGCAGTTGTTAGTATAGTCTGTGCCTCCGCCACCGAGCGCAGCAAAAAGGTAACTTGGAGATAAACTCCTTTGTACGAACCAGGACGACACGAGCGCTTCCCTGAACCCTGAGTCAACACGAAAAGTCGATAGGAGAACCGAGCGACACATTCTCCTCCGTTCATTCTCTCTCTCTCTCTTCCACCCTACAGTTTTCCTTCTCATCTTACTGCATTGACGAGGTTGAGACGAAAGGCGTTAAGAGCGCAGGCGCACACACTCTCTCCTGCAAGACACGTCCAGGTAAAAGCTTACTTTGAGCACTTTTGTTATTTACCGTGTTAATACCTTTCCTTTGGGAAGCGTTTACCATTATAGAGCGTGCTGAGACTCTCCTTCCTTCCGACGGCCCGTAGTCTTCGCATCCACCCCGCCGTGAGTGAGCAGCCTTGCAAGCTCTCGTGTTCAATTTTGACTGTTTCTTCACCGGCCGTGTGACATGTTATGCACTTGCAAACCAACGACCTCCAGCTCTCTTTGCGATATTAGTCAACTATAGCACGGCCTGCATACACTGTTCTATACGAGGGTGCCAGCTATGCTTACAAAAAGCGGGTGAAAGTTAACGTGATAATCGTTTGAAATTGTTTATTACAGGGCTCCAGATGGGAAACATTCCAGTGGGCGGCCCTGTTGGTGGGACGCTGTTTTTTTTTTTAAGGACTTCAAGTATTTACTCAAGTATGGAGAAATCTGCCCTGCCAACTGAACACCTTAGGATCACATTGTGAAACCTTACACTTAGGGTAGCACGACTTACTTTGCAAAGAACTGATCTCCATAGAAGACTAAGGTGCCGGGCTAGCTGGTAAGAGCAAGTTTAATCAAGAGCTGAAGTTCACCCGTTCATACATTGCTCTTGTGAACTTCTAACGCTACAGGTCAAGCCAGACGTCACTGTGGTTCCTTGCAGTGAAAACAGAGACGTCACTGTTAAGCTGTGAGCTTTATTGTAACTATTAAAGTAACAATATGGATGTAAAAAAGAATTTCAAGTTTAATACAAACATAGAAAGACATCTCTGTCGGCCTTTTCATTTAGGCACTTAATCACACACCTCTCTGTGTTTGTTTCATAAACGTGCCTTGTTGTATTAAAGCTTCAGTGGCACAATATTAATGTGTCCGGAAAGATTCAGCGTTGCGGAATGGGGAGTAGAATATGATTGTAGCTCTCAGGTGTTTGTCTTGGTGGAGGGTGAACAATTTGAGTTTTTTTTCTTGCTCTCCCATATATATCATGCATTTTTAATTTTCCACACTTAACGACAGGATTATGTTTCCTTGCTTCCAAATTTCTCCCCTTCTGCACCTCTGCACACTTTTTCCCCTGCCAGGACATCTACTATCGACTTTTACTGCTATGCTTAATACACACGTGTGAAGCGCGACTGTCTGGAAAGAAACAATAACATCAAGGAACCAAACACTAATTATCGCCAACTTGGCGCAGCAACTTGGCTATGCACAAATAAGCAGTCTATCTTGCTTTCAATATAGTCAACTATAGCGAATGCTATACCTAACTTTATACGTGTATAACTAACTTTTGAGTTGAAATAAAGAATCTCTGGAAGTCTGGGATAAAGCTCTGGACCACCGTCTTGGTGCAGCCGTTCTGCCATTCAAGCTAACCAGGGCCGAATTCCACGAAGCGAAAGTACAGCCTTTGTCCTAAAGTTCGGAGACTGATTTATTTTCTTCTCTTGAAGTGATTCCCCAAAACAAATGTTGGTGCGTGTGTGTAGCGCCATCGTTTTGAACTAACCTGAGCTATTTATGTTAATTGCTGTGGCAGCCGCTAGATGGCACTACATGTAAAAAAATACGTTGTCACTAGTCGTGTGCGCATTCTACTGTGAGTGAATGTGGAGAGGTGGACGTCAACCTCGAACAGCGTGTAAACATAAAATTTTGTATGAGGCTTGGCAAGACAGCCGCACAAGCGTATGAGCTCATTCGTGACGCTTACGGCAACGAGACATTATCGTGGAGAAGAGTTTTTGAGTGGCACAGGAGCTTCGTTTTAGAGAGAACGTAGGTGGAAGACGACACAAGGCAGGGGCGCCATTCAACCTCACCGAATGAAAACAACGTGCCTCGGCACAGCGAAATCGTACAGCAAGACCGCATCATTACATTCCGCATGCTATAAGATGCTCTTGATATTATTAAGACCACATGCCACCAAATTTTGCATGAGAACTTAGGGAAACGAAAGCTGAATGCCAGACTTGTGCCGCACTCCCTCACACAGGACCAGAAGGACACGCGGGCATCAGTGAGCACTGATTTGCTCTAAAACACCGAGAAGGATGCTCCATTTGTCGACAGCATCATTGCTGAATCCGAAACATGGCGTTTTCAATATGATCCTCGATCAAAGAGGCAGAGCTGCGAATGGCGGCCCACAATCACTCCGGCGTCGAGAAAGATGCGGCGACCGAAGGCCAAAACAAAAACGATGCTGATAGTTTTTTTCGATTCCGGAGGTGTCATACACCTTGAGTTCATCCCACGAGGGCAGACGGTGAATCAGGAGTTTTATATCCGCGTGCTCCAACACATGTGTGATGCACTGCGACGCCGTCGCCCTGACTTATGGGCATCTGGACAATGGAGCATTCTCCACGATAACGCTAGGCCGTGCACTGCTCTCAGCGAAACAAAATTTCTCGCCAAGCACAGCATTACTGTGCTTGCCCATCCGCCATAATCGCCTGACCTCTCCTCATGCGATTTTTTCCTATTTCCTCCTGTGAAGAGAGCCCTAAAATGTCGCCGGATGGGGAGCGTGGAGGCCATTCAAGACTCCACGACAAAGGAGCAGACAGCCCTGCCAAAAGAAGCGTTTTCCAACTGTTTCCAAGACCTCAAGAAGCGTTAGAAGGCGCGTATTGACTGCAAGGGAGACTATTTCGATGGGGAGCTGCACAAATGATTTCAATGTTAAACGCAATCTTTTTGATGGACTCAGTCTCGAAACTTTACGGACAAAGCTTGTAGAAAGTCTAGTTCGCAACCTGCTGTAATCGGCAGTCACATTGCAGTGCTGACTGTACTTGGGCAATACGATCGCATGCACGAAGCAGTCAGGTTGTCAGGACTACAAAATGGACTGTGAATTAGACTGCGAACTAGACTCCACACTGAAGGCTGCTCGCTGTCTGTTCCTACTTCAAAGCGGCTGCACTGTTATTGCTTCTGTAAGAACAGCTAACATTGCCCTTGAATTGATCGCCTCCAAGCGGCAAGAAAATCAGTCCAATGTCACAAATCTAAGCCGTTCGTAGCCGTATATAAGCGCTCTGGTTTAAGGTAATGAATAATCAATAATTTGATTACATTTAACTAGACATTAAATTATTCCCCTAATCGCACTGCACTAGGCAATGACGCATATAAACTATGGAGCTGCAGACGATGCAGATTCCTCGATGCGGTAGCTGCATCAAAATTTCGGTATCGAATGCCGAAAGAGGAGGAGACCACATTTCCATTACACCCATTTGCAAGAACATGCGTGCACGTCAATACACACCTGGGGGGTGAAAATTATTTCAGAGTTAATTAAATTAACCCCCTCTTTCTCTCAGGCTTATATGATTACTCTATTTGTCCTCCCCGCCGCGGTGGCTCAGTGGTTAGGGCGCTCGACTACTGATCCGGAGTTCCCGGGTTCGAACCCGACCGCGGCGGCTGCGTTTTTATGGAGGAAAAACGCTATGGCGCCCGTGTGCTGTGCGATGTCAGTGCACGTTAAAGATCCCCAGGTGGTCGAAATTATTCCGGAGCCCTCCACTACGGACCTATTTGTTCCTCTTTTCTTTCGCTCCCTCCTTTATCCCTTCCCTTACGGCGCGGTTCAGGTGTCCAACGATATATGAGACAGATACTGCGCCATTTCCTTTCCACCAAAAACCAATTATTAATTATTCTATTTGTCCTCTCGATCCCGACACGGCTTTGGTGCCTACCCTCAGTGCATTAATATTAAAAGCAGAAGCTTTAGGCTCCCGTTCTGCTGAAAATCCGGCGTCGGCGTTGTGAGCGGAAATAGTGGATTGTCCACCTGCCACCTAGGTCACGTGGCTTTGTGACGTCATCACAACCTGCTCAACGTGGCAAGTGGCAACCTGCCCACCGGATTGTGAGCAAACTGCCCATTATAGCAGGTAACATTAATATTAAACATTGGTCGCGAGAGTTTGGTCGGGAAGAGCAATCTTGGGTCTCACAAGCCCAACGTGTAGCTGCGCTTCAAACAGCCGCCAACCGGGGCTATGACGCACCGCTTAACCGCTGCTCTACTGCGCCAGGAGTGGTATGATGAACCCCCGCGATTTATGAAATTAAAGTAGAGAACGACTGTGCCTACAAAGCGATACGAAGAAAGGACCGTGCTGAAAGGTTTCATTGACGCTATTGCGTCACGCCCTTAAGGCGGATGTTAAGTTTCTCTTTAAGCCTTTTCGTCCGTCCCACCAGACGTACTTCTGCAAAGGTTACGCCTAATCATCCTCTGTCCTTATTCTCTGCTCGGGTACGGTCGACAAACATGTGGTACAAGCCAGTGTTACTTATACAGCCTGCAGCTGTGTAGCACATGCGCTATTGAGCGTTCACCGCAGCAATGCAGCTCTAACATCACCCGGGTAAAGGAGGAAAAGCCGTGTACATTGAAGTGTGGATAACAGGGCGTGGATAACATGGGCCTCTATGGGAGTCCTGAAAAAAAAACGCAATAAGAAGGTGCCTTCCTGTATAACAGAATACCCTATACCGCATTTCATGCAGACCAGTAATCCAGGCGTAGCACGGAATACCCTAAGCACTTTGCTTTGTCTCTTTTGGCTTCCTAAACTCGTCACTGAAATCAGCTTGAAATATTTCTAGCATTGCGTAAGGCCAACACAAGATGGAGGCAAAAAGAGCGTACCTGCAAAGTTCAGACTGCCTGTGTTGAGCGGCTTGAACTACAGTGCGTGGAACTCCTTAAGCAGGAACAGGCATAATCCTAATGGAGGGAAACAGATTGAGAAATCTTCTCGTACCCTTCACTACACCCCTCGCATGGAGATAAAGCGTCAAAAACTTCATTTCAGCGCAATCTACATTCCGCACACATTTCCTCTCCTCAGTGATTTCACCTCACTTGCCTTGGGTGAGTACGCAACTCTCGGAATTGGAGTGGTGCTTTTGCCTTTCTTGCTTTAGGTTGCGGGGGTGGTTTCGCGTAATGACGGCCCAGCAAGACGTGCAAAAACTAGAGAGAAGAACGGAAAGTCTGGCGAGTTGATTGCTAGTTGACATTGTCGCAACATTGCAGAAGACGAAGGGCACCGAAGAAAAGGCACGATGAGGTCGTGTTGTCTGACCCTTTTTTTTTCATTGTCCGTCGTCTTCGGCGCTGTTTCGACAACGTCAGGAGAAGACTGACGCGCCGCGTTCTTCGGTTTAGCAAACGCCAATGGACTTTTGTGGGTGGAAGAATATTTATTCGTTAAGCTGCCTGGTAATGAAATGGTATTGTCCGCAGATGTGATGAAGTGCGAAACATGCGCTGTGCAACATGCAGTGTGATGTAGCAGGAGCGCAGACGCCTCTCGGATTGTCGTGATGTATGGCACCTGGGCGTTTTCGGTGCCTTTGTGAACTAGCCGCATAGAGTAAGAGGTCGGGTGGAATTGAAGGAAAGAATTAGGTTAAAAAATGGGCCGGAAAGGAAACAACAAAAGGCTGAAGTAAAGAAAATGTTAAAGAAATAGAAAAAGGTAGCATTGAAAGAAAAAAGCGGAATGGAAGTAGTAAAGAAACAAGATAGGGACACAGACTGGAAAAACAAAAAGGGCGCTTCGAAAAACCAAAGAAGGACGAAGAAGACAAAAAGAAGGAAAAAGGAAAGATTGAAGATAGAAAGCGGCAAATGAAGGAAGAAAGAACGGAAGAAGGGTGGGCAGAAAGGTAGAAGGGAGCAAAGAAAAACGGAAAAGAATTTAGAAGGAGGAAAGAAAGACAGAAAAAAATGGTAGAGGGGAGGAAAGAAAGACAGAAAGAATGGTAGAAGGGAGGAAAGAAAGATTGAAAGAGAGGTAGAGGGAAATAATGCAGGAAAATGGAAGAAGCAAAGAAGGACAGGAAAATGGAACTAAGGAAAAAAGAAATGAAAATGGAAGTAAGGAGGAAAAAAAGCGATGAAAATGGAAGTAAGAAGGAAAGAAGGAAAGAGAATAAAGGAAGTAAAAAGGAGAAAAAGTGTAAAGAAAACAAGAAATGTTTGGGAAGTATTTGCGAGGAACAATTCTCTAGGTACGCATTTTTTCAATCACTCAAACTGGTTTTTCCGGGCCATAGAAACAGCGGCTACTCAAGCTCCAACACTTGGACAAAGGAAAATCAATGCACGTGGCTGGCGTCAAAAACGTAAAGGAAAGAAAAAAAAAGACGCTTGCACGCACTGCACTCCTCCGGTTAGGGCGTGTGCCATTTTCTGGTTAGGACAACAACTCTCCGCGCTCAAAACACACCTGCTATACGCGTCAGAAATGGGGCGGACGTCTTTCCATACAACGCTAAATCCTTAACCGTCGAATCCAACAGAACACACTCACAAATGGAATGCTTTCACAAGCTGACAGATAAGAAGTTATTCTTCTTGTTTTCTTCTCGAATATCTTGCGAGGTATTCTGTGAGCTTGCAGAATGTTTACCTTTCGCCTTCTCTTGCGGCTGTGGCTCACGGTGAAATCGCTGTGACAGGCGCGCCAGTTGGTGAAGGCAGGTAAAACCCTTCCGTCACCGATCGTTGAAACGAATGTTTCCAATCCTCACTTTCTTCGTTCCTAGCCAACAACGTCTCTGCGATGAGCTTTTCGCGTCTTCTCGCAGACGTGTGGATTTCGTGTAGGCGGAGCGTGTTTCGTCATTTTTCAATCTCGATGCGTCCTCGCCCATTGTTTGCTTAGCGGACTGAGAAACAAGAAAAACTTTGGGTTTTCGGGTTGATTGATTCATGCAACGGCAAACATACCTGTCGGGTGAGACGCGAAGCAAGCGGGCGGATGCAGATCTGTCGAATACAGCTGCCTAAATAAGGATGCCGTAGCACACGTGGAAATAACCGACTCTTTCAATTTAATTCAATTCAATTCGATTTATTTGCTATCATGGCAGAAATGATGGCGGGTACCCGTAGTTTGACAGTGCCATGGGCCTCCACTTTGGTATCAATGCAGTAGTCTGGCTTGTAGGAACAAATGCAAACTACATCAAAGGTACATTTCAACACAAGCAAAAGCAACAACACAGGCAAAAGCTACAGAGAGAATAAAGCTCTTTACAGTTCGTAGCAATTATCACACCAACAAGAACACCGTGAAAACAAGTGGGAAGAAGCCCACAATCGTTGCGAGTTAAAATAAGTTGGTTAAACAAGTCACAAAAGAAGAGGTTTAGAATGAATGCAAAAGTGCCTGATCAGGTTCCGGCGTCTAGCATTTTCAAGAACAATCTTTCGCTTTTTTTTTGTTCGTTGTAGTAGACAGTTTTAGCAAAGCGGTTTTCGCGGTCCGCTCCACTTAGCTGACCCGCTCAGCATGGACATCGCAGAGGTGCAGGAGAATATTTCAGCGAACCTTTTCACCGGTAGGACTAAGTCTAACGGTTTGGACTTGTGGTGCCATCTGGCACTGACAAATAAAATCACTTTGATAAAATTGTACCAAAAGTTTGGTCTTTCCAGTTCATATCTCTGTATTGTTGTTTCCTAGTACCTTAATAATGTTAAGTCAACATGTTTATTTGAAGGGCACTTGGCAATGCAGCTAAATTAACGAAAACTAAGCTTCCATTGTGAGTTGTCTGATTCATCTAGACCAATTGCACGCTCCGCTGTTCGTTCCAGTGGCCGCTTACACCCGCTATTTGAGTGTCCGGCCGTGTTCGTTTCCTTTGTCACAACTGAACTGGAGATAAATTGAAGATCTCTCCGGTAAGGAACTTTTGCATGCAGCGTGTCGAGGTGAACTTCTTTGCTCGTGACTGCGCTAATAGCGGCTCGTCAGCAAAACAAATTGATACAGGCGTGAAGGCAGCGACGTACTTTCTCAGATTTGATTTGCTTCCTGCCGAAAGTACCCGGTAAGAAAATCTACGCGGTTCTTCACTGCCCGTAACATCATACCGCGGTTCACTGCAACAAAGACTTTTTCTGGCACCCTTCTCCACATGTGCGCACAGACACTGGTAAAAATTCTCCGCGACTGTCATTGTCAATCTTGAAGCGCTTTTAGGGACTGTAGTCGAAGAAATGAGCCCTTGAGGCAGTGCAACTTGAGTGCGCTCTCAGATGCGACCATCAAGCAGGATAATAATAATAATTGGTTTTTTGGGGAAAGGAAATGGCACAGTATCTGTCTCATATATCGTTGGACACCTGAACCGCGCCGTAAGGGAAGGGGTAAAGGAGGGAGTGAAAGAAGAAAGGAAGAATAGGTGCCGTAGTGGAGGGCTCCGGAATAATTTCGACCACCTGGGGATCTTTAACGTGCACTGACATCGCACAGCACACGGGCGCCTTAGCGTTTTTCCTCCATAAAAACGCAGCCGCCGCAGTCGGGTTCCAACCCGGGAACTCCGGATCAGTAGTCGAGCGCTCCAACCACTGAGCCACCGCTGTGGGGTGCTCATTTCCTTACGATACGACACTCCGCTAAGACGGTGCCCCAGCGGAATGAAGGCGCCGCTCCGCTGACCCGCTAGCGGGTCAGAGCACCATCAGCGCCCGCTCCGCTCAGTTGCGGAGCGGAACGTAAATCCGGTCAACTAAAACTGTGAAATGTCTTCATATAAGGTGACTTTTTTTCTGAGATATGCTGCCTTAGTGAATGTCAGCGTTATTACGCCACTATTAACACTGTAACCGAGACCAGCACATAATGACCTGCCACGGTTTTCACGTCGCAGAGTGAAAAAAGCGTAATTCCTTTCACTCCATTTGATGGCGAGAGAAGGGAGGTGTTGGAAAGTGGTTGCCAGGGGAAGAAGCCATAGGGTGGCTACTGTGGACTGAGGCGGTTCTGACGTGGGCAGAGGAATGCGCCATCTGATGGTGGGTACCACGTGAGCAGTCCGGTGTGCGGCTACCATGAAAGGTGGAGGGGGAGCAAGAGCGTGAGCTGAGAAGAGCAGCGGACATTGCTGGGCGGCGCCCGCGCATCGCACGCTACTCTTCCCTTAAAGTGGTTCTGTGCGCGCTTGCCTTAACGAAAAACGCCGCTATGCCGCGCTTGTGAGTGGGTCTTATAGAAGCGGGACATTTAACTAGTTGTGTGCAGAACATCAAAAACGTGCGGCGTGTCCGGCGAGCCAAGACCCATTGCCTTCGGAGAGCGCGTCACCGGTAGGCGGGAAATCCGGCTCTAAATGGAAAACCAAAAAAGACGCATGTGAAGCTAGAGGAGGGTTTCCTCTCGTATACCCTTAGAGCAGATACGACACCTAATGTGCAACTAGCTTCAGTATGGAATCAAGGGGCCTGTAGCTAACGTTGCAGGTGCATGTAAAGAAATGTTGTTCAAGTGTCCTGTCATGTAAAGGGGACTCAGCCTAATGCGACGCATTTACGTCGGATCGGTGCATCGATCTCCTGTCGATTTTTTTTTGTGGCGGCGATGTACGTGCAAACAGTGATGTAGGCGGGGCGTCCCGAAACTTGGACGCCTACACGATAGGCATCGGCGATGCTGGAAGGTGTGAAGCACCTCTTGTGTGCAAACAGCGATTTCGCCTCTGTCAAGCGGAGTGTTATCCTCAACAACAAAAAAACATTGCTACAAAGCAAACTCAGGAACATAGCACGCCTGTATGTGCCGCTTAGATGCTTTGGGGAAGAGCGACGAGTATTGGCCATTTTTTATATAAATTCTTCCCGCTTCACAACACTCACGATTGAAAAGAAAAGATTCGCGGAGATTCGCTGCAAGCTGGTTTTATATTTGTAGCTTGTCTGTACTTTTTGAGTAAGTGTGTGTGCTGTGGGAACAAACTGTTCTCCAGAATTGTGCTAGTTCAAAAACTGGCTTGCCTCATATTTGCTGCGAACCTTCGCCTTCGAGCGCTCATGCAGCGCTGCGTTAACATTACTCCTGTGATGGAGCACTCGAAGCTCGGTAGTGGAACTTCACGTTCCTCAAAGCGGCTCCGCCAGATTCCGTCCAACTCATTCCTTCCAAGAAACGTTCTTTACACCTGAGAAGTGGGCCAAGTAGAAGTTGCTGGACTTCGGCGCTGGATTGAAGTATTCTTTAGAAGTCTGTCACTGGAGCTGAAGGTTGTTGGATTAGCTGTAGGCAACGACCTTCATTTTAAATTCGCTTTCAGAGCGGACGAAGCTCTTTTAGTGCTGGTTTTGGTATTTTTCTATGTGATGAAGAGCAAGATGCATGAAATTGTCTTTGGCATCGAATCCAAAGCGCAAACCGATTTCCAAGTTACCGTGATTCTTACGGGAGAAATTATGTCAGTCTGACCGTATTCCCTAGCAAAAACGTGTTTATAAAGTGTATAGACTGCCCATAGACTTCTATGGGCTATGGGCTCTCTAGAGACAAAACCTAGAGTACAGTCTATAGGCAATACAAATCCTATAGACGGCCTATGAAAAATCTATAGATTTATGGCCACACTATTTTAGCAGACTTTTTTAGACAGTCTACAGACCTGGAATGGACAAAAAGAAATATCTATAGGAAGGCAGTAGAGTCTGCATGAAGTCTGTAGACTGTCTATCGACCATTTCTGTAACGGTTTATCCATTGTGTATGTGAACGTTTCAGAATTTGTACTGTTTTCAAGATCATCTTGACTGATAGCTGCATGCGATCCACAGTAAACAATAAAACAGTAAGCACTTCTTGAGTTTCAGGAAACTTTTAGGAAGAGAGTTAAGTAATATATCTACGGGCAAGAAAAGACGTCATTTGTGTCCTCGCACCCAAGCAAACCTAGTCCTCGAAGTTGTTACCCTGTTTCGAGGCGAATGAATACATGTGCATTTCTTTGTGTGTCATATTGAATTCCATTTTTATATTAATGCTTTTGTAGAAAAAATTACCATGCGAAAACCAATGGAGTACCTACGAGCGGCTTAGGTAGCGATTTGGTGCAGCGATAGAGGCCGCGGCGCAATAGGCTTAAATTGGAGTTACGTAAAGGTGTTCTTTTTAAACCTGATGCCTCTATTTTGTGTCTGCTTAACTGTTCGCGAGGCGTTCTTTTGAAGGTGCGACTCATGCTCACTTTTCAAACATTAATATGTAGGAATAGGCTTCAGACTGCTCCAATAACTGAACTGCTCTAATTATGAAAAGGCAGCCAGGAGACAAAGCAGACAAAAAATTTTTTAAACGTGAATAAAAACCTACAAAACAAGTTGAGAGTTGAAAGAGCGCGCTCTTCTTTTTTCTTGCAAAACGACACTCATTTGAGATGCGCGCTGAAAAAACTGTATATGCAAGATTTAATCAAATTCGTCTGGGTTGATCTTTTGTGAAGGACTGCCCAAGAAACTAATTTAAACGTAGGCAACACGAAGTGAGGAACTAGCTAGGAGATTTTTACTCGCGAAACTTTCCGAGGAGCTCTCTCTTCCTCACTTGCTGTTTATGTAAGTGATAGGATTTGAGCGCCATTCGAAATTTCTTTTGTTAGGCTCAAGACCAATATCAGCTAGATTTGACTTTACTAAGAGCAAGCTTACCAGAATGGTTTGGTCCTCGTCGACAATATTTGTTTCTTTGGAGCGGCTTATGAATTCTTCACTAGAGTTCGCTGGTGGAGTGCTCATGAGCATCGTGATTCTGCTTATACACGATGCTCAATGTATGATATTAATTTCCGTATCCAAAATTGCACCAGAGGCGTATGATAAAAAAATTCTATGGACGATTACGATTTTCCCTGATGCAAAATTTGAGCGCAGCTCGGTCAGTGCACTAGGCTCTGTAGGCTCATTGTTTTGCTTTGCTTGGTCATCGGCACGTCTGGCGACGATATTAGTTCGATAGTAGTATTTGTTGTTGAAGATGACGATGTGCAATGCACGGCGCGAGAGTGTGTTCCAGTTAAACACGAGATATGAACAGCTGCGGCTATAGCATAAGTGCTTTCGTGCAGTGGCCAGCGAAGGTGATTTCTTCACGGGCACTGACGGCAGTGACGCTACGCAGACCACGATCAGGATAGCCTAACAGCTGTGCTCTAAAAAAACGCGAAAAGAGCGTGTCTAACTTTTGTTGCTAAAGCGTATTTCCTTCTTTCTTAATAGGCAGCACAGTAGAATCTCTAAACAGTCGCGCGACCATACTTCTCTATGGGTTTCTTAGATGATGTCTCATCCTGCTGGCAATCGAGCGACCTGGTTGGGATTAATTGTTACTCAACGTATCCCCTTCAGCAGAGTGGTATTACTCCACCATCTCAACCTAAAAGCAAAACACCTTTCTATCGTCGTCATCAACCGTGTTACGTTCATCGCAGGATGGCTTTCCTAAGGCTTCCTAATTATCACTGTACAAAGATAGATGCTCTACTTCTACCGTTTTCAGGCGGCCGCGGTGTCTGAGTGGTTATGGCGTTCGGCTGCTAGCCATGAAGACGAGTGTTTGATCCCGGCCGTGGCGGTCGAATTTCGATGGAGGCGAAATTCTAGAGGCCCGTGTACTGTGCGATGTAAGTGCACGTTAAAAGACCCCAGGTGGTCGAAATTTCCAGAGCCCTTCACTATGGTGTCCCTAATAGCCTGAGTTGCATTGGGACATTAAACGCCCGTAAACCACACCAAACCAACTCTTCCGTTTTCAATGCCAACACTCTACACAAGCAGCACACTGCACTGTGCCTGCAATTTTTTAACTGATACATTTTTTACAAGACTACTTTAAAGGAATCACTTTAGGTTTGGGTGTGGCTAAGACGGCACCGTCCAGAAGACCATGTTTGAACGACCGTCGAAGTTCACGAAAAACTCACTCAATGTTCCCTGCCTCTCTCCGCAATGATAATGGTCCGTTGAAAAGTAATCGAATCCTTGGGCGATCTGCGAGGACCTGATCTGGAACTGTAAGAGCAATTAATCCCTGTAATTACATGTCGTTATCTGCCTGCGTTGCGTTTAGAACTTAACTCGAGTTTTTTAAAAAAACCACAAACTGTAGCAGTCTATTTCTCTTTAAAGAGACAATCAGGATGATTACGCCTATTTTTTCAATACTCAAATTCGATTTTTTATTCTATCGGGTCTCTTTGGACGGTCATTTGTCAGCAGAAGACTCATTCAATGCTGACAAACTCGGAGTATAAAAAGGATGTAGTATTTCTGCCTCGCGCAATTTTTTTAAATATTTCATGAGCGTTTCTGGGGTTGAAGAAAAAATCACGGGATACTTACACGCTACATACTTCTGGTTCCAATTTTTCAAAAATGCTTGCTTCTTTCTTAACATTCGCCCTCCATGCTAGTATCATTTAATCGGTAATTTATTTTAACTACGACTTCAGTGAATGCACTGAACCATCAAAAGGCCAGCGAGTGCTTGGTACATGCATGAAGATAAGTCTTTTATTTTCCATCAAGAGCGCAGAAATAGGCAACCCCGTGTAGTGAGCGTGCCCAGTAGTGGTTAATATGCTGACGTAGGCTTTTCGTTGTAGAATATTGCAGCCGGTTTAACATGTATTTCGAAGAGTGTGACGCATCAATCCTTGATTATTTTTTTGCTGCAATGTGACGCGATGAATCCTGCAATTTTGATTAGACGATAAATATATTTTCGGCACAGCCGTGCCTGCCAGTAGGCTTGCAAACAAACGCTATAAGCTATAACCCGAACTGTGCGTCTCAACATCTTACATGGTGGGCTCACGCTAAGTCTCGCTCCAGTTTTTTAATGCGAAATCATTATACAGCTCATTAGTCAAAATCCGGCTTTGACCGACCGTCCACGAGAAACAGACCGAGAACCTACGTCACCTCATTACGTCACGAGCAGGGCCTACATCACCAGAAAAGACGGGAAAAATTTTCTCCGAAGTGAGTTTCGAACCCAGGCCTCGACAATTCAGTGTGGTGTCATGACACCGGAAGCTACTTCATCAGAGGAGATTTGAAACAGGAATTAACGCCAACAAACAGGTACTCACGTGGTTGCTCGGTTAAAGCGACTCTTTATGTGTGCGCGTGTGTCGTGTGGTCTTTCCTAAAGGCCTTCACCGGAAACGTCTTCATGACATTAGTACTACCTAGAAACTATTACTAGGTAGTAAACGAATATGGTTACCTAGTAGCCCATGATGACACTCAAACGCTTTCGCATTCGCAGCACTTAAGTAGTCTTAAGTTCCCTGTAATTTTTGGCTGCACTGCAGCTCGGATTCCATGCGAGAATAGACCCTAAAGAATAGTAGAGTCGGCGTCTCATTAGTGTTGCGATTACGCATTGCAATCAACAATAGCGTGGCTCAAATAAATTAGTATAGCAAGTGATCTCAACACAATGACTGTCATGGGGAAAGCAGGCAAACGGGGGGGGGGGGGGGGGACGTGGAACAGGAAGTAGCGGAAGCGGACTACTTGACTTGATCGTTTGCGTTGATTACAATAACGCAGCTCACCCGTCCAAAGTCGAGGCATTGAGGTCGACGGTGAGATTATTGTGGGCTCCGTGATCCCTGAATGTATGCAGAAACGTCGCCTCCTAAGAGAGCTGAAGTACGCATCTTGGTGAGGTAAGAGCTACGTTCAGCCACATTCGATTTCAGACTGCAATTTTTGGGGTGTCTAGGTATGACTGGACGACAGCGTTGAAAGTAAGGCTTTCTGACGGGCTAGTTGGCAGGTGCTCATTTTTGAAAGTCTGTGCGCTATATACATTCGCAGAGAAAAGGTGGTGGAGACGACGGGATAGAAGCGCAACTTTCGACTTGAAAGTTGATAGTTGCGCTTCTATCCTGTCGTCTCTATCCCTCTTTTTCCTGTGAACGTCTATTTAGCGCACAGCCTTTCAAAAATGAAGTGTTGAAAATGACTCAAGCTGATTGCTCAATTCAGTTAAATGTGTGTGACTAGCGGGTATATCAGACATAACATAATTGTACTCCTAGAGAAGAAGTCGATTAATTTCTGAATTTCTTGGATAGACTCTGAAACCTACTTATGTGTCGCTTTGAATTGCAATACTTTTTTTTCCTTTTGCCATCAGTGATCAAGAGGGCTGTTTCGCTGAACGAATTTATTGTTGACAGCTGAAAGCTGCAGTGAAAAGGAACCTTCATCAGACAGCGAACACTTTCATTCGCATACTTTTCTGTGCCAGGTTTGCATGCTTGACAAGACCATGTCCCACTACTCCCAGAAAACATTTTTGAGAATGTAGCACCTGCTGCGGCAAAGCAGAGGCTGAAGGTTTGCCGTCGACAGATAAAGTTCTGAAATATGCAATACGCGAGGCTGCGGTTATTGTTGCAGTCAGCGGCAAGGCTCGAAAAGTGGGCGGCTATCCACCGGGGCCCACTTAGAAAAAAAAAGGCAAGTTTGTTCTCTAGCAGTTTTTCGTTGCCGACTGCACGGGATCCTGGTTAAGGCAGGCAAAAGATAATCCTGGGAAGGCGCCTTGTTCATGCGGTCGATGGAAAGAATGCTGACAGTGCAGAGGCCGACATGTGGAAGATCAGGCGGCGGGTAACGTCTGCAGTCAGCCTTGATCAGAGTAGCGTCTGCGTTTGGCGGCACACAAGCACAGCACCACCGGAAGTTTCAGCAGATGCCCTTTGATCCTTGGTGAACCTTCCGACAAAAAAATAAAAGACCGCTATTTCACTGTCATAGTCTCTATTTGTATTCCTTAGTGGGAATCAACGGCTACTATGACTACAAGCGAAGATGACAGTTTTAGGTAGATGAAAACTTTGCTGCTTTCTTTGTTGATACGAGCTTACTCTGAATAATAATAATAATAATAATAATAATAATAATAATAATAATAATAATAATAATAATAATAATAATAATAATAATAATAATAATAATAATAATAATAATAATAATAATAATAATAATAATAATAATTATAATAATAATTATAATAATAATACTTTATTGCGCCAAATGTTAAAAAAAAGTACAAAAAATCCGGCCTGCCAAAGTCTCATAGAGCTTGAGTGGCAGAGCCCGACAGGCAGCGGAACCGCGCAAACATACCCACAGGCATAAACGCACATTAAAAATTACAGAATATCAAATTAGTACAGAGGCAAAATAAAAATTAGACATGAAACCAAAATGGCATCACATTACCTGAAATCCATGCAAAAACTGCAGCAGTTACCAGTGAAATCATGATTTACTTGACAGGTTGTAAAGCATATGTACAAAGTCGAAAACCACTAATTAGTGTAACGCAGCATCTTTTTTAGTTTAGAATGTAAGTAGAAGCTCCAAGTAAAGAATTTTTCTGAAAGCTTTTCTCGATGTTTCTGTCGAACAGTTACAACTGATTTTACTTCTTTTTTTTAAACAGAAGTTGACTTAACATGTTTTATTGTACCTGTCTGTAAAGGTCCACCAGGTAATCTGTAATTCAACTAATTTTGCAACTTCTTTCAACACTGGCACTATCGTGTTGTGCGATAAAGGTGGACGAAAAATAAAATTCTCAAACCACAAGCTTATTCAGGATGAGATGAGCATACCGGCCCATGCAGGCCGACAAAGAGCCGTATAATACCTGCTTGGAAAAGCGGTCACGTTTGAAACCGTGTATTTTTTTATTCCGAATCCATGGGTATCTACTTAAACGAGCAAACCTGGCGCGCTTAAGGTACGACCAAATCCCCACGTTAAGGGCAAAATGAGCATCCTTTACACTAACTCCTCGGCAGAACGTCCTGCGAATAGACAAAGAAAGAAACGTTTGTCGCAAATTACAGTTTCTCTTCTCGCTTCCATCGCAACCCTGCGTACCAGGAAAACGCAGTAAACGACGAAATATTCTCGTAAATTTGTCGGCTGCATGAGGAGAATTTTGCGCAGCGTAGCGATTCTTTCCTCTTAGCGCCCTTGCGTTTGTTCAATTCTTTTTTTTTGTGATTTGTTTGGTTTTTATCTCATGCTATCATTCCTACTGTCGCCACCTGCAGAGCTAATCTGGGACACATTCAAGCTGCACCCTTAAGCGACCATGCGTGTCGTCTAAGTGGCGCTATTATGGTTCTCTAGGCACCGACGTCTTTCACTGAGATCCCCGTCTCCTCTTTATTAAGAAGAAGGAAAGGAAACACCGTTTGTCGGCGCCTTGCGCAGTATTAAAACCCATTGGGACCCGCACAAGCCCAGAGCAAAACAGAGAAAGCAGCGGCAGCTGCTTCACGTTTATGGGCGACTCGCTTTGCACTATATCTTCAAAAGAAGATGTTTCCGTTCTTTCTTTTTTTTTCAGCTGTTTTCGTCCTTCTTCAGACGCGAGAGAAGGAAAAGAATTCTATAATGCGTACTTCGAATAGCAAGGAAATAAACACTGCAGAAACCATACAATCCGATTAGAGTAGTTAAAAAGAACGTACGCAAACAGTTTCTCACGTCGCTTTCGCAGAAAACACACAGCCGTCTATCGCCTTGGCCAAACATGGAATACGACTCGTGAGTTGACTCCAGTAAAATTGTTTTCGCCAGGTAAACACTACACGTGGCACCATTCTCCCAGCTACCTGGCAACTAGGAACTAGTTGCTCGCATTAGTGCCGTGAACTCCCTTTCATGACAGCGTAGGCACACATCAAGCTAGGCGCAAACATAAGGCACGAAGGTCAGAAGTACGTGAAGGTAAGAGGTGAAATTTCAGACAACACACTTATTTCAGCAATATACAGGAGCTGCAGCTCTTCGAGTAAATAACTCATCTGAAAATTGAGCACCCGTCATAGAGCGTTCCTGCCGTCTGCCCTGTCATCGGACTTCGCTTACCTTTTAACGCGAGAGCATTAGACTCGACATCACACCCAAATACGACCGATGTTTCCTGATTATCTGATTAGTCGAGAGAGGTCACGTAACCTTGTGACGTCCTCGCAACGTGCCCTGATGAGCCACCCTAATTGGTCGAGAGAGATCAAGTGAACTTGTGGCGTCATGACAACCTGCTAATCGTTGCAGGTGGCAATTGAAATATTTATTGGTCTAGGGAGGCCAAAAGACCTTGTGACGCCATCATAATCTGCCCATTGAATTCTGAGAAACCTACTTTCTAAATTTCAACCTAGATAGCATTGTAGTTTAAGTCAGGAGCAAACCGGAGCCGTCTGGTGTCACGAAAGGCGTTGATTAGTCGAGAGAAGTATGAGGTGCCTGAGTTCAGCAAAGAATGCAAAAAAAAATCGGACTAAAGTCATAAAACTCTGATATATGCAAATGCTGGCACAGCCACAGCCTAGCGGATACCTGCTACCTCAGCTTGTAGACGGAATATCGCGGTTGATGGACCGACAATTACAGAGAAACTGGCCAAAACACGCAGAAGTTTGAACAGAAGCTGCAACAAATGTTAAATGCAATGCTACAGCATTCCGCTCTTAAGGTAACTTAAGCACCCCCATAGTTCTTATGTGATGTTCTGACAGTCTCTCGCCCCGCACCAAACCCGCCAAAAGTTCACTTCGTGGAAATTTGCTGATTATCGGAACGCGTACTCGCTCAAAGCAGTCCAGCCATGGTGTTTCTGTGTATGCGCGTAACCTCTCGGGTGTCAATTCAGGTTACTGCGGGGATGCTCAGTGCCGTAAATGGCTAAAACTTGTATTTGTAACCGTTTGCGCCTATGTGCGCATTATTATCTATAGTCAGTCTTAAGAAATATGCGAAGAACCTTGCTATAAGTTGGACGCCTTTAGGTTTTACGGTTGCCCCAGTTGGCTTCCGGTGAATGCACGTTTTAGTGGTCATGTGGGCAAGCATGAACGCTATGCCTGGTCTCGATTGTCGTAATTTGTTCTTTTTTGACAGTGTTCAGTAAGAATTTTGAGGCTTTGTAGGCAGTTTGCAGCAGTGTCGGTATATAAGGAGCCAATGCTAGAGTGCACAATGATCAGGGAGGACGCGAATTTTTTCGTCTCCATTCAGTATGACGCACTCCTGGCAAAAATAAGGTAATTAAAAAATTTCGCTCAACAAGTTAACCAATGACTGAAGGAGCAAATTATCCCTTTTTTTTTCTCGGGGAATTACTTCCTGCACGCGAGGAACACTATGCATATTCAAGGCAGAAGCCGAGAGAATACTAAAGTTGGAGAATTAGAATACTGATGTTTCTATCCGGAAATTCCTCTTTCGCCTCTTCTGAAATAAGAGCGCTTCCTCACCTAAAGGAGATATTGAGAAAGCGACGAATCCAGTGAGTTGTATGCTGCTGAGTCCTGTGCTTTCCAAGACAAGACTCAGCAGCCTCCAACTCACTGGGTTATTTGGTTTCTCTGTCTCACACGCCTTTGCAGCTTCAAGCAGGGATGGGCGATTACTGGCTCGGCGGAAGAGTTTGCCTAGGCGCATCCTGTGCAGTGTCCTGGCAATCATTTAATTTTTTTCTATTATGTATCTTATGTATGTGATATCGTTATTGTCACAGCTCATTGATTCTCTTTCATTTCTTGAATTTGCGGTTTTTATACGGGCACCTCTTTCTTCCTTTCTTCTTTCACTCCCTCTATTTCTTCCCTTACGGCGCGGTTCAGGTGTCCAACGATATATGAGACAGATACTGCGCTATTTCCTTTCCTCAAAAACCAATTATTACTATTATTATTATTTACACCGTTTACTTTAATTAGTTCATATCAGTTCTTATAGTGTACCCTCATTTTATGTCATTAGGTCATCATTACTTAGAGTTTATTTTAATATTTTATACAAGCTTTCCTGGTGTGTCCGCTACATTATTTTTTATGGATCGTGTGTGTTGTAGCTGTGCTTTGTTAAGCGTTATCTCCCCAGTTCAAGTGGTTTTCTTTCATTATGTGCAAAAGGGTAGCCGAAGTCACAGTCAGGAACCAACATCTCCTTTTATGTCCATGTCAATAATAGCAATAATCACAGAATGCTTTTCATGAACCAGAATCTATCTTTACTCTCGACACAAGAAAGCACTTCTGGTTATCGGACTTGGGAGTTTCAGGAGGAAACAGCGGTTGCACTAATGCTTCGCTTAGTTAGGTCAGGTTAAAAGAAGGGGGGGGAGAGGTGAGAGAAGGGTAACGGAACAGAGCAGCCGATTGTCTCGCCGGTTTTACTTTTTTTGCTGTCATACGCGTGCCTTCGGTTGCTAGTCGATCAATACATCGATGAAGTTCGATTCTGCGCGATTCAGGCTCTGCTGTAGTCGAAGAAGCCAGGGCAGCAGGCGTAGCACTCCTAACTCACGCAGCCCACCGCCTTATACGAACCGTAACACGGAGCATTAGTTCTTAACGCAATGTGCTTAATGACTCTATTTTCACCTATCTTTCTCCTCAAATCTGTCTCTCCGTCGACCCCACTAGGAAACTCGCTGAAATACACGCCTTGAAGTATACGCTTGAGTGGGATTCTAACAAAGGCAACTTAAGCACGCAAAAGACTTTTCTAACCACTCGGCTATCAGCGCGTGTGCTTCCTTATGCTTTTCCCTTTTTTATCGTCCTCAGAATCAACCTTAGCTATGAACCAAGCAGCCCAAAGCACAGTACAGAGTCGATCACACTTGTCTAGCGTGCTTGAGCGGTGTGCTGTGTGGCAAATAAATTAAATCTTATAGCAGCTGCTTTGCTGGGGATAAGGCACTGGTGCCTGCGCGGTTCACATGTCTCTTAGGCTGCTCTCCAAGGTAATTATATTATCAGTGAAAGTCAATACCTACTTCGAAATTTCGCTTTTTTTTTCACCGGGAGGCACCGCCCGAGCGCTCTAGACAAGTGTGATCGACTCTGTACTTCTTACAGAATGATTGTTTGGGACGTTTTTGGTTAATAGCTCTGTTTACCTAAACCCTTGGCACTCAAAGCAGTGGACCGAATTCAATTGAAAAGAGTTACATTTTAATAATAATATAATAATAATAATAATAATAATAATAATAATAATAATAATAAATTTTTCTTGCAGCAAATCAAATTTTACATACATTCGTCGGGTCAACCGAAGCCGCAACGGCCGCATCCGGCAGTCAATTCAGCAAGCGGAGAAAAATATTTACAGCAAATTAAATACACATAAAAAATATCAACTGAGATTATCTCGCGGTTATGGTATCAGTACAGTTTTTGAATGGGACAAAATAATATCGTTAGGAAGGGCATTTAAATCGCTAGGAACATAATAATTTCTCACGAAAGGACCAAAATTTGTAAAACACTTTGGAACTGAAATTCGAGGATGTTACCTTAATCTACGAGCGGGTGTGGCATCAATTAGAAAATCAGAAACAGACAGCGACTAAATGCGGGGAATAGCCCCTATAACTGCTAGCGCACTAACAATAACTACGAAACGCAGCCTCTTCCAAGGAACGTGGCCATGTGCCTCGCTATATAAAGGCAATGTGGCCGGAACAAAGATGGCGCTCAGACAGTATGCACTCTAGACAAATGTTAAGGAGAAGATGAGGGTGAGAGGGCTAAAAAGATTATTTGCTTCAAAAACAGAACAACGTTTTGATGCCCGAAAATTTCCACTCAAAGTGTTCAAAATGACTGGCACGTGCCATTAAAAAGCGATTCTTAGAAGCAGTTTGGTTTTAACATTTTCCCAGATTTAGTAGCGCGAGCAGCCGCATCCAACGTCATCGCCCACTATTGGGGAGACATGGGCTATGGCTGAAACACAGCTGAAAAAAACCTATTCGTAGCCACCATACGCTTGTATGTCGACATTGATGGGACAAGATGGCAGCCGGTGGCATAAGGCCAAGTTATTTGCAGGAATGTCAGACATGCTTCTGTCCCGAAGTGGAAGTAATTAGGCTAAGGTCTATGCGAATACCCGACCACCCTAGAGTCTGCTAAACATGCGCAGTGCCACATTTGGTCACGTGAGCTAGGTGGCCTCTGATGTCTGTAGACTGATGCGCACACTGCAATGGGTGGGTGTGTGCTATACCTCTCACACTTCTTTGCCTCTGGGGACGCTGAAAGTTGTCGGAGGTCTGTTTTTGTTTTAACTATACGCGTCGCACGTGAAACTTTCTGTGCTTGATCTTTCTTGAAGAATCGTATGTTTTTAGACGCTTCTGCATACTTCACACTTCGACGAATGTGGTACACACAGTTCAAAGCTGACCCACGAGCAACACTACGGCTTACTATCGCAAACTTCTGACCGTTCACTCAGCCCAGTTTTTACTGAGCTGGTCTGAGGGCAGCCAGAGATCTCCAGCGGGAGGCGGCCAAACTACTTCTCCTAATACGTGCAACATTATTATGCAGATTCTGGCGCATTGGAAAGAGTACCCATGTTAGTCTTGAAATTACCATGTGAGCCCCTGTTCAAGCTCGGCAACGAATTCACTTCTATAGCGAAAGCCGTAAATATCAGATGAGGCCGACGACCCGCAAAATTTACAAAGTTCCTGTGGTTTTTAGCGGATATCTTGTGTAGTCGAGGGAGTAAGGACACCGGAAGTAATTTACGACGCGCTTCCGGGATGGCTCTACGGTGCATCTGGGTCACAGCTTTTCGGAAGACAAAAGGTAAGCCGAATGCCGTGACCCCATAAAACAAGTCTGCAAGGCAACGTTGCACCAAAAAACATCTAAAAAATATATGAAGAATTGGACAAGATTCCTTTGCCGCGCGTAAAACAAAGCTAGGCTTGGGGAATTTCAGAAGCCCGCTTTGCGGGGTCAGCGCTATAGGCAAACTCCCTCTAAGGAGCTAGAATAAATCAGAATAAAAATAAAGTTCAAATTTTATTGTTTTGTGCAAATCACGAATACCGAAAACTTATACACCTTCTAGTAGACTCACAACAGCGGAGTTTTCGAAGCTGAGTGTGAACGCGCGATTTTTTTAGAGATTCCATTAATTCGCTTTTGTGCTGCGAAAAGCTATGTCGAAAGCAAGACTTGTAATTTCGCTAAAGTCAGCTAATTGTTTGTAAGCGGGAAAAATACAAGTATATGACATACTTTCTTAAATGCCGGTACGTTTAACTTTATGTTTATCTAACCTCGAGTGTGATGCAGGATTTCCTCACTACTGTGATATCATGTGAAAAGTTTTCTTTCACTTCTGGTTGGGGACTGGAAATAAAACAGGCGTGCGGATGTCTGGGCCACGTATTTGAACGTGCTGTTCACCGACGGTGATCTATGTCAAATTCTGTGTAGGAAATACCCGTATAATGTCTGTGCATAGAACATCGTGATAATGAAAGCGCCTTTTTGCCACAAATCAGTTCTTCTCGCGATTCCGACAATTTTACGCGATAGCGCAGACGGTCCTGTTCAGTGCAGAATGCAGCGTCGTAGTTAACGTGTCAAGAAAATCCGGATTGGTTGATAGGGTCGCGATGTCACACGTGGAGCTGCCACAGCAGTCGACTGCCCTCAAGGCATACAGGGCACCCTTTGCCTACTTGAGAGCGACTGGATTGAGTGACAAATTGTGACAGCGTTGTGCGTGTGTGTGTGTGTTATGCCTTTTTTTCCTTCTCTCTTCCTCCTTTTAGTCCCCTAATTCCTCTTCCCCAGTGGAGGGTAGCCAACCGGAACCCCTTTCTGGTTAATATCCCTGCCTTTCCCTCCTCCTCTTTATCTATCTGTAGAATTTAAAAGTGATTAACACATTAGAAATTGTGGTTATAACTTCTCAACATCACATCAATATCATTACGGCATGTAATAGTAAGGCAGTAATTCCCCTAAACTTTTCACTGACATGTAAGCCTGTAAAGCCGCCGCGGTGGCTAAGTGGTTATGGCGCTCGGCTGCCGGCCCGAAAGACGCGGGTTCGATCCCGACCGCGGTGGTCGAATTTCGATGGAGGCGAAATTCTAGAGGCCCGTGTACTGTGCAATGTCAGCGCACGTTAAAGAACCCCAGGCAGTCGAAATTCCCGGAGCCCTTCACTACGGCGTTTCTCATTGCCTTAGTCGCTTTGGGACGTTAAACCACCATAAATTAAACTAAACTGTAAGCTAGTAAAGTAAACATCACGCTGAAAAGAAAAATTGGAGTGATTAGATGGGAGTCCAACCTGCGACCCTAGGGCCCTGAGTTAGACACGCTACTGTAGGGCCATCGAGGCATGTTTGCTCGACTAGGTCAAATGGAGGCTTTGTGTGTCTTGTCCGACAGCGTCCGTGCCTGCGAAGCGATGTGCAAAGAGAATCCCTGGCTGCTCAAGCGACCCATTAATGCTCTCACGTCATTCTCTTAAGGCGGAGCTGAAGTGTTCCTCGAATTCTTCCCTGTGCAGAGCTTAGGCAAGAGCTTCTCACGGGCCAACCAAAAACGCCGCCCAATTCCTAAAACCCGCCGTTTAAGAGTGCGCACTAAAGAAAGCCTTCACTAGAATGCATATATCCGAATCGCCTCCTTCGGCGCAGTTCTAGCGTTCAATGACGGCGGCACGGTCTGAGTAGATCCGCTGAAGCCATTTTGGGACATCATCGAGGCACTGCGCCATGATGTAATTGCGTAAGGTGGGCTTTCGTCGGAAGCACTTTACTTGAAGAGATGTAGAACCGATCACAAAGCAGTCCACAGCAACAAAGGTACAAGTAAAAAAGCATAAACAAATCAATCATTATTGGGAATTACTTTTAATTGTAAGGTACTGTTATGCGAATATGAAAGGCGATGGCGCATTCTTCCGATACGTACCAAAATTTTTCCTTTAAAGTTTGCCCATCGCTCACGTCAGGTTAAGACCGCATTAGAAAATCAGTGGGGAATGTGCTTAACGATAGCGAAAGCATTAATAGCTAAAAAAATGCAAGCCAGGCGAGAGGAGTTCTGTGTATATATTCATTTTTGTAGCGGATTCTTAGGATATGTGAATAAAGTCCGTTCATAACCAACTTTCATTGAAAAATGTGCTTTTACATAATTACGGGGTGTGTTAATAATTGATGTTTCTGGGAAAAATGACGCAAGCGGGTGTTTTTCGTTGGCATCGGCCATCGCAAAACAGAATCTTTCATCACACTTCACCGGTTATTATAAAAACAAGACGAAAATGACTGGCGAATTTTTTTCTCAGCTTTATTGACGCTGAGATGAAAAGCTTTTGATTCAGCCTGCGAAACATCTGAGACTAATTTTTAGGATAATCATAACTAACGCTACTGCAAAAATTATTTTTGTAAAGCTGTTGTATTTAATCCTTGTACTTATTTTTGCAATTTCTGTAAAAGAAGGCAAGAAGGAATCAATCAGGAAAGGAAGCAAAAAATGAAGGAAGGACTGTAGAAGGTACGAAAATAAACGAAAAACGAAAGGAAGAAGGAAAGAAAAATCAGTAACACCAGAAAAGGAATTAAGAAAAAAAGAGCGAATATTTGACTATCAGGAAATGAAATTCGTGCCACCTCCCACATATCTCGGCGGCCACCTAAACCGCTCCATAAGGAAAGGAAGGAAGGTGAGAGTGAAAGAAAAGAGAGACAAAGAGGTGCCGTAGTGGAGGGCTCCGGAATAATTTCGACCACCTGGGAATCTTTAACGTCCACTTACATAGCACAGCACACGGGCGCATTTTGTGTTCCGCCTTCATTGAAACCGGTCAAACGACGAAAGTAAGCTGCACATACAAGAAGAAAGGAAGGAAGACAAAAAGAAGTGAAGCAAAAAAGACGGGAAAAGAAAGAAGAAAAGGAATCAAGCAATAAAGAGCCGAAGGAGCAGTAACGAAGGAAAGTCAGAAATTAAGAAAAGTAAAGAAATGAAGAATGATAGTGGCAATTGAAGTCAAGAATAAGAAGCAAAGAACGAAAGAACGAAAGAAAGGAGAATAGAAAGAAAGAAATAGCACAGAAGGAAAAGTAAGAAAAGGGAGAAAAAGGAAAGCTGGGAGGAAGGAAGAAAGTGAGAGGGGACGAAAAGACCGAAAGAGGGATGGAAGAAATAAAGAAGGAAAGCAAGAAAAAAGTAAAAAGGAGCGAAAGAGAAAAGGACGAAAAACAACACAGGAAGTTACCAGGTATAGGTCGATGGACGCGAGATATAGAGCAGGTTTTCAAAATTTAGCTCAAAGCAAAAGGTCAAAAAATCTTTGGCGGGGTTTAATGTGCAAACTTTTAATGTTTAATTCCCCACTCGATATCAGTGGTACCTTGCGTGCTTCATCTCAGCCTCAATCAACTTCAT
This sequence comes from Amblyomma americanum, assembly GCF_052857255.1. NCBI lineage: Eukaryota > Metazoa > Arthropoda > Arachnida > Ixodida > Ixodidae > Amblyomma > Amblyomma americanum. Next base: position 48,711,630 of record NC_135507.1, read on the forward strand.
TCAGCATTTTTTGTCCTGAAGAACAGAAAAAAAAATGCTAGGGTAGGAGCAAAAAGCCACCAACTCAGTAGCTTGACGAGGCTCCCACCCCTGATTGACAAGGCCAACAGACTGTCACGTTATTACATATATATATACACAAACACATACACACACATACATATATATATATATATATATATATATATATATATATATATATATATATATATATATATATATATATATATATATACATGCAGGACTTAGAACCAGCGAAAAAAAAAGTATGCAATGGAATGTGCAGTAAGACAGGTGCTATATCTGAAATAGTTTTGATGTGAGAAATGAACATGTATCTGTGTTAACTCGTCGCAGACTTTTTATACATATGAAGATTACAATTCAACGCACAGAAAATGAAAGAAAATATCTAGCAGGAAAACAAAAAAAAATTGCAGCTGATGGCTACAACAGATGCTAGTAACTGCCTCTTGTGCTCAGTTTTAATCGCATTGAGTACGTGTATTTGTTTCTTTAACGTGCGCTGTTAATAGGATATGCGAAGAACCTCGCAACGTAATCGATAACAAGTTAACAGGTTTCTCTTTATGCGCGCAGCGCGACCGTCACTTAAATTGTACTAAGCAGAAATGACTCTCAGCGAAGGCTTCTTATGCCTTTCCACATGCAAGGATGTAGTATAGGTGTCTCCTACTTAAACATACGTGGTTAGGGTTGGGGTGACAAATATATTTCCACATGCAAGTTGTGTTATCTTTTACTAGTCATAGTATAGTGCTTGCTACTGAGGTTTACTGATAGGTTTAGTTTTTGCTACTACTTTAAAGCATTCGTAAATAATACCGCCACGTACGTTACTACCTCCAGTTAATAACTGGCTAATAACATAGGTAACAAAGAGTGGCTAATTTTAACAGCGAGATCTGTTATCACGATTTCCCGAAAGTGCCGCTTAGTCCTGTCGGTGTCCGCAAACCGAAAGAAGGGGAGGGGAAAGCACAAGATAGAGAAATGTGAGAAAAAGGGGGAAGGCAGCGTCCATTGGTTTGCTATATTCTCCCGCGGACTTGCACCCCTTTGTAGTAGTGTGGACTGGATGGCGTAGGCCATTCATCGGCGATAGGCGACTATTGCGCAATTGCTTCCCATTTCGCCTATCTCTTTGCCAGGGCTGTGTGAAGAAATGGCCCTTCAAAGAAATAAATCTATTACCACAAATTACGCAGAAGGCCTAATTACATTAAGTGTTGCATGCAGCCGCCGCGGTGTATTAGGGGATGTGGCACTCGGCTGCTGACCCGAAAGTCCCGCGTTCGATCCCGGCCACGGTTGTCGAATTTCAATTCAGACCAAATTCTAGAGGCCCGTGCACTATGCGATGTCAGTGGACGTGAAAAAACCCCGGGTGGTTGAAATTTCCGGCGCCCTTCACTACGGCGTCCCTCATAGCCGGAGTCGCTTTGGGACTTTAAACCTCCAGAAACCCATAAACCAAACAGAAAAAAATCACCATAAAAGCGCAGAACGGTATCAAGAAAAGCTGCACTAATTTCAATGACGTACTTATAATGCCCCTTTCCATCTATTTCCAACATGTAGAGACGCCTGTGTGCATTGTAACTCCCACTTCTGACATATTGCTGTAGAAACCTCGTCAGGCAGCTGCGTTCATTGGCAGTTTCAACGTGCATTAGTGCTCATAAGCATAAATGGCCTTAGAAAAAATTACTACCAGCAACAAACGGCATCTAATCTCCAGACCATGAGCAAGCAGCTGATTAAAAAAAAAGCCCCTCGCCACTCTCCAAGGGAGATGAAAGTGTCGGGCCGCCATTCCTAGTTGCCTCCAGAGAGCGACAGGTTATTAATGGCCTCGTCAGCTCCTCAACTACTGCCACCTATGCTCGGCGGGGTGTTACTTCATTCTCAGCACACTTTACGGCGCCGAGCTTTTGGGCTTTGCTTGTAGCTTGTTCGCATGTCTCGAGTACAACTCGACAGATGCCCATAATGTGACTGCGATGATTGCGATTGTCAGCTTCTCTTTCCCCTCCCTCTCCTTCTATTTCTTTACCCCGTGATATTTGTTTCCTAAATGTCAATAACTAGTACCTGCGTTCAGCTTACCGCACAAGGGCTACATAGACTTGACGCCTTCTTAGAGGTCACACGTCGTTTTAACTGTTTCTTGTACATCTTAAAAGCCTTTTCCATGTTCCTCGGTCGATTTTGTTTTGGTGACTGAGCCCATAGCCGCGGGATTGAGTTCGAGACGTAGCAGCAGTGTTTCATCAACAACCTGACTACGCCCGCTGCAGCACAAAATCCTCTCTCATGTCTGTCCAATTAACCCTGTCCTGTGCCAGCTGCGGCCACCGTATCCCCCCAAACTTCTCAGTCTGATCTACCCACCTAGTTCTCTGTCGCACCCTGCTAGGCTTCCCTTCTCTTGAAATCCAGTTTGTTACCCTTAAGGACCAGCGGTTCTATTGCCTTCGCATTGCATGCCTGGTTGGGCCGATTTTTTTCCTTTTCGTTTCGACCTTCTTGAGTGAGAATATATATATATATATATATATATATATATATATATATATATATATATATATATATATATATATATATATATATATATATATATATATATATATATATATATATATGGAAAAGAAGACACAGCCATCGATGTTTTTGTGTAGCTATTTCTCAGTGGAGCCTGCATTTCTGAGGCAACGAAAAGGCGTAATGTCCACCTAAAGTTTCGGCTTTCTGCGCTAAAGACATTCCTGTTTACGAGCTCACCAAATCTACTTCTAACGGTAAGTCTTAGCAGTTTTTCTTGCTAGCCTAACGCGAAATGTGCGTACGTAATACAAGCTTAAAATAAAGAACAAGCACAATCGTACCATGTGCGCGCATAGAAGCCCTCTGCCCTCCTGTATTTTGCGCTCTCGTCCATGTTTCTTTTTTTAGTTTTAGCTATGCTCGTTTCTCTTATCTTGCTCTGCTATACAAACTAGCTCAAACGAGGGAGCTGCACTAATCCTCCCATCACAGGCGCAGCCTCAGCACGTAAAGATGCATTCCTTTCCGGTGTCGTTCCGGGCCATAAAACAACTCAGACTCGTCGTGACTGCCTGCATACCTTGGAGCCGTCTCCAGAATTGCGGCTTCCGCGTAATGAAACAAAGAGCTGCAATGCCTGGATGCCGAGAGGGTAGCTCATAGTTCTAGAGCGGAAAACGCGTGGGTGCGAAGAAAACGAGTGGTTGTTTCAGCGAAGCAAAAGTACGCTAACGATTATAGTAGGGAAGAGTGCGAACACATACACACTTGAGGCTAGAAAAGCCATCTCGTGGCAGTAACGTTTGTGTGTCCTCGAATGATTAACGACCCACTCGGACAGGGCAAACCATTTCGAGTGCCATTTTTTGCGCCAGCGATACATACCCTTCGAGGCGACTGCCAAGGTGGGTGCTTGAGTGAAGGGATGCTTAATTTTCCGCCGGAAGCGGAAGTGGACACGAGGTGGCCGTCTCGAGACGCGTGTGCAGATGGAGGAAAACTGATGGGGGAAGAAGTGAGTGAAAGGAAACAAAAAATATATTTGCAATGTGTTTTATCCTAACTTTTGTGACTCTCGCTCTCTAACACGTACATCTGTTTATTCATCATTTTCTGTGTTGTTAACGCGGAGGTTGTAGAATTTTCTGAGATTTTTCTTTGCATGGGTGTGTTTTGTGTTTTAGCGTAAGTGTACATCGAGCATCCATCTCTAACTATGTATATATGGCGTGCTGTTAGTAACGCTGCTTTAAGCTGCCTTCGTCTTTCCTTCATGCCTTGTCCGATTGCACGTCACACTCTTCATTAGGAAAAAAACATTAACTGCTTCTTCTCTACCTCCTAAGTCTTTTCTGGATTCTTATGGTTTCCAAAGCTTTCTCGAACTTTACACAAAATCGCGAAGAAGACTCGTCTAGAGTGCCGGAGCAATGCTCCGCGGAGGAATAAAAAAAAAATATAAAACAGGTGCTCTGTTGAAGAGATAATAATTGCGCTCGAGCGCAGCCGACTGAACAAAACGCGCAAGCATAGGCACATTTCCCTAGCAAATCGCCTGCGTACGCATTTCGCTGCATTGTGTCCTCAGCGCACTGCTCGAGCGCTCTACACTCTAAACAGAAAGGAGTAGAAAAAAAGTCAGCTGTCTTCTAGTGATCTCCCTTTTGTGAACGGGTGTGCACTAGAGGACAGTTTACTCCCTTTTTACTCCCATGTAGGCGTATTTATGTTTAGAGTGTAGACAAGCATGTTCATGTCTCTACGAGATGCAGTGGTCGAGCTCCGGAAAAAATCCTTCTGTATTGGATGTCGGATGCGGTGTAGCATTACAGAAAGTCACAGCATCACGTAGGCACTGCGGACCGAAAGAAATGAGTAGAGTACAGCGTTCAAAATTGGATCCGAAGGTTGCAAAGGGTCAAGCATGAAGAACACACAAACATAAAGAGGCAGCTCATCAAAGCAGTGACAGACTCGACACTGTGCGCTTCAACGCAGTGCCTCAGAGGTAGAAACTCTATCACATGCGTTCAGAATTCTGGTGTTCGTGAGCACTCTGATAGCACAATAACGTGAAGCAAATCAGCATGTTCAAAACAATTTATTTTCAAGTCCAAGTCATTCAAAACTCGTTGTCAGTCATTCAGGTCATTCGATACTCTTTGACAGTCAGCGCTGGCAGTCATTCAGTTGTGTTCAGTGAACTTCGAAGATTCAGATGGAAGGAAAGTCTCGATGCTTGAAGAAAGTCGATTTATTTGTCGCTGCCGCGATCACGGACTAAAAGAGGCGCTGAAACAAAGCCCCGCTACATATTTTTCCTTTCTTTTTCTCCTGCCGCTTCTCAGCGGACGTAGAACGCGGCGCAACCCTCGCGTCGTCTGCTTGGCTCCGGTCGACATCGAATCCTAAACCAGAAGTGACGTCAGGGCAGGCATTGACCTCACTTCCATGCGCGCGCGAGGGTGGCGCCACCTGCGGCGCGTGCCGCGAGCGAAGGCCGCGCGCACCGCGTCTATCCGCCAATCTGGCCCCAGCGCCGCGTCTGGCGAACGGTGTCGGGCGCGTCCAAGTTTTTAGTTTTCGTTTTTCAGTTCCGTTCATCGCTCGCGGCAGCCGATACATCGCGCTGCCAGTCTCGCTCTTGTATAGGACCTTCTGTTTTTTTCATTATTCGCTAAGCGCCCGGTGCCGAGAATTCTCCGTCATACCGTAGTGCTACAACGGAGTAGGAGTTTTGCATTCGTATAAACTTCGGTTCCCGTAGCGCGCTTGGGGGAAAGTGGTTTGGAGGAGCGCTGAAGTTTCCTTGGAACTTTTTGCCGAAGCACACTACGTTTCAGCCTTCTCGAAAATATTAGTGGACCCAGCAAGCGTGGTAGTTTACCCTCGCACCAGCGAGCTTGCATCGGTATCATTTCTAAGCGGCAACTTTGGTTTTTCGCTATATTGAGACGTCTCCTACGGCAGCATACGACACGTCCACGACTACGAATCAACGCATCTTCTTCAAAAACCTTGCCAAGCTTTGTTTCTTCAGCGGGGAGATCCTGTCCTTCCCTCACTAGAAGCAGACGACGAGCCCGCGGATTTATCGTCTGCAGACGACGGGCACCGCATCTTTTCGTCTGCTGCATCGGTGGTGGCCATCTGAACTCTAACTCGATGTTTATCTTATCTGTTCTGGGACTGCGTGGACGTTGAGGCGCGGACGAAAATTGTGTTCCGCTCGGTGTTCTGCATGAACGACGCTAAGTGAATTTGTGTTCACGTAGGAGCTACGGCGGTCGTTAAGTGCGGTAATGGTGGCTCTCCAGGTGGTTGCTTTTTTTTGTTGTCATGCGAGTGAGTGAGTGAGTACGCTTCGCTGCGGTGGTTAGCTGCACCGACGTGACGCACCTGCTCGACGCACCTGCTAAGCCAGCCGTCGCGGTCGCTAACTGCAAATCGACCATCCCCCGGCTCCACAGGCTACGGCTAGCATCGACCGGTAAGTGCATTGTTTATTCATGCGGCTCGCTTGCGCAACAAGCACCCGACAGAAACACAATGAAGTAGTTCGCGGGTGCATTTTTTTCTCCCTTTATCTACCTCTGCTTATATTTGTTATATTTCTTACTACAGAAGAAAGAAAAGCTCAGGTACCAAATGAGTTGCGAAGGAGATTGCCGTCTCCCCGAAGATTATTTCATTCATATTTCGCATCGGCCGACCGACAGCAAAACAACTTAAGTGCACAGCAAGAAAAATGGGAAGTATCATGAGCGCACAACTAAGAGTTTTGATACCAATGGAGAAGTTTCTTTGCAAATTAGTGTTTTCTTTTTAACAGGATGACAGTAATCTCGCAGTATGTGATTCTCTCGAGCGCTGGTACAAGAACTTCATGAATAAATTTTGTTCGAAATCATATTAAAAGTGTGCTACTAGTTTTTCAATGCATAACGGCTCGAAACACATGTGGGAAGCATGCCAATAAAGTTTACAAAATATAAACTAAACGTAGAAACGAAAAGACGCGATTGGCTATGGCCTTAATGTGAACACCTGTAACACAGATAGATATTTGTTATTTTTTCGGAGCGTGCTGCACATGATAACGTTAGTTCTTCGTCTTCGCTCTAATGGCCACTTCAGGTCTACATTGAAGTGTACACACTGCAAACATACCTCTATGTGGCTGAACAAAACAACAAAGAGACAATTGCGAAAGGGAGGCTTAGGAGGGAGGCTGTAGGCCAGTTGGTTACACATAATAATCCCTGAGAACGAAAAAAGAAATTACATCATTGGAAGGCGAAAGCAAAATGCGGTAAGAACAGCTTTGGGCTTGACATCTCCTTTCATTGTCCTCAGATTTTTTTCCCCAGTTCTTGGCACCAATTATGTAAAAGGTGAAGTTCAGAGCTTACGTTGTAACAGAAAACACCAGTGATGCTGACATTGTTCTGCCGGCTCAGCCTCTGTTTATCGGAAGAATCGTAAAATATATACCACTACATGACTCGTGGAGCCCAATTGGAGTTTCGTAAATGTGTCCCTGACTATTATAATTAACACCATTGATTGTATTTGAAGAAATATTCAAAGAAAAGGGGTTTGAAGTAACTTATTGAATATTGTGTCTATTAAATAACTTTTTTTTTTTGCATACCTAGCAAAGAAACTCAGGTCGCCCGAAGGGTAAACAGTTTCCTTTAGATAAAGTCGCCAATCCGAGCTTTTTTCCTACTAAAAAAAACGAAAACAACACGAATTGAAACAAAATTCACACTCAGCAGTTAATAATGTCTAAATAGCGAAACAGGGCGAAATAGTTTGCGGAGAAAAATGCGCAATGAATGACAGGAGAAGGAAATTTGCAAAAAAAAAATTTCTGCGCTAGTTCATGTCCACACTGTCAGTCTAGCGCTCTTTTACAGCCATATTAGTATTAATGGCAATCGCGACAATGAAATTAATTACGTAAGCTTTCTGCCCACACGCACTCAAGATTTTTGGTCACCACAGAAGCAGCGTTGTGTCATTTCTGTGCCTATCTTAAGTAATATCCGAATGCTTAACTGTGTCAAAAGTTGTATGCATCGCGATGGGAACCTATTGCGGAAATCACACCCTGTTACTATGTTTAGGACTGCGGAACGCGTTTACAATGTCAATAATACACTTCATCGTTAGAAAGAAAAGAACTTCTTGCTCGTGGTCTTTCCAGCATTTTCCTGGTAAAAGATGCGTTCTACGTCGGAAAGAAGCGAGCAATCTCTGACGAAAAGGTTGTTAAAGTTAGCATCGAGCAGAGGGCAGCTATATGGCTAGAAAGAAAAGTTATGCAGTCTAAGTACCTGCTATGACCACTGAGTAGATACTAGCTGCAATTATTTGCTCATTTAAATTTTGCAAGAAACTGAAATCGACCAATACCCTCCGCTGCTTCCAAATTGAAACGATAAGTAAAAAAACAAAATTTAAAATAATAGCGACCTTTCGGTTCTCATTTTAAACGTAGCAGTTCCTTGAATTAGAAAAATATACAGCAGCGTCGCATTGTGCCTCAATTTCATAGTGCGCTAGCTGATAGCATCTCCAGAGAAAGCGGCGCTGAAGCTTTTCTGAAGTCCTCCTTCTCATAATAAGAAAGGAAAAAGAGCTAATATTTATCCTATGTAGCAAGCCATACTTTTGCCGTCAACCTGCCCCCTCTTAAAGCTGAAAAAGTTTATTACGTTTCCCTACCGCACCTCGCCATTTCTTGCAACGAGTCATTTCGATACATAAATTTAATTCATCCCGACCATTTCTAAAGCGATGCACCCATATGCAAAGCCAGCGGCAACTTTTTTTCACAAATAATTTCATTGCGACCTTCATGATTTTGCGGTAAAACTTATGACATGAACGATAATGAATGGCATTTTTCATTCATTTTTTGTTACATCAAAGAGAAAAAATGTATGCGGCGATAGTTTATCCAGTAATGTTGCCGTCATTGTTATGTTGCAGACGTCTGAAATCTCATGCTACTAACTGTGTAGTGCTGTCTTAGAGTTCCACATTATTTACAAATTTAGAGAAAATAGGCTCGATAGCTGCTGATTAATTGAGAGAACGACGTTAGAAATGTTTGTGGCGTCGAAGTTGCCTCTTCCCTTGGAAATGACTGCAATCTAAGATTTTAAGGAAAGGCCTGGCTCTACAACGTTTATGACAAAAGTAATGAGTAAATTTGGTATTAATGAACTTACACGCGTCGTCTAATCTCGTATATATAATTATGACGCACATTCCAAACCGTTCGTTGATGTCAAGCATCGATTCAATGTCAATGCTTAATCATTGTGAAATTGTTTTGTACAGCACAACATACGAAATTAAATTCCCAAGATTTTTCTACTCTTTTATAACCTAAATATCACCTATTAAGCTCTAACTAATCACTTCACAATCGCTCGACGCCAGGGATATATCTTCAAAATTACGTTCTTATGTCAGCCAAACACTTTTCCAATACATTTTCCTCCCCCAGCAAGACCGAGAGCATTAGAAAGAATAAGACAGAGGAGAATAACAGCGAAGATTGCCAGATTGCAAGTGCTGCGCTGAAACGCGTTAGGAGATCGATACAGTACCTGCAAAGACGACAGGGCGTATGGCTTATAGTTCGATCGTTCCTATTCTCGTGTTCTGTTGAGTGCCTGTCGATACTGTCACGAACTGCTGCACAAAAGTTTCCCTATCCCCATTATCTGCGCTTTTCTATTGATTGACTGGGAGTCCGATTGATCGAGGAGAATGAACGCGCGGCGCGCTTCTCAAGTCTAAACTCGATGATTCGACGCGAACAATAAAGGGTTCTTCATAGATCGATCTGCGCGGGCTTTCTAACGATGCGAGAGGGTCCATACCTAATAACAAAACAATAACATTGTCTGCGTATATACGAACTGCCAATTCAGGTGACGATTGTGCCGGAGCATCTTAGCAATATGCGGCCACATTGAAACGCTCTGCTCTCCGCTTGATGACAGCTAGGGTGTCAATGTCACTCTCTTGCAAACCTAACGATGACCTCGACAAAGAAAACGTGACGTTTATGATTGTGATTTATTCGCATTCAGATATTTGGACAGCCCCGCCGCGGTGGCTCAGTGGTTAGGGCGCTTGACTACTGATCCGGAGTTCCCGGGTTCGAACCCGACCGCGGCGGCTGCGTTTTTATGGAGAAAAAACGCTAAGGCGCCCGTGTGCTGTGCGATGTCAGTGCACGTTAAAGATCCCCAGGTGGTTGAAATTATTCCGGAGCCCTCCACTACGGCACCTCTTCTTCCTTTCTTCTTTCACTCCCTCCTTTATCCCTTCCCTTACGGCGCGGTTCAGGTGTCCAACGATTTATGAGACAGATACTGCACCATTTTCTTTCCCCCAAAACCAATTATTATTATTATTAATATTATTTGGGCATGTCTACCCGCAGTTTTATTAGAAAATAACATGCACTATTAACATGCACGCGTACTATTTAATGCCCCTAAGCTGCTGTGCTGCTTAGTAAAATATATGTTAGACAGAATTCGTCCAGTCAGGAGAATATGCTTAAGGAGTCTCAAGTACACACACTTAACACTTACTTGCACTCTTGCAAAAATGCGTTGCTACTGATTTCCGGTAGAATACCCTGTATTCAGTCGTGGTGAATTTTTTCGCCTGCTTATTCTCGCTCCTCTTCTTATTGCTCTATTTCCTCCAAGCAGCGTGTTGCGCGTGTATGTGGCGCCACCAAACGAGGGCGGCAAGGAAGCTAACTAATAGCCGACGAAACCTCGAGAGAGTCGCGCTCGACAGGCTTCCGTAGTTCTGTTAAGAAAACAAAACTGCGATGCAAAGTGAAATGAAACAAGATGACGACCGAAGGGTGACTAACGAATGCACGTCTTATGCCAGTAGGAGATAAGAATAGCCCAAAAAATAAGTAACACTCGCCCAGATCAAAACACACATCTCGGGAGTGGAGCGAGTCGCGGAGTAAATAATTGGTGTGCCTACTGGGCGGCTGTTGCTTTCAGCTGCAATCTTGAAGGAAAATCTATTGGCTTTGCTCATATCTAAACGACATCACAGTAGGTATTCTCAAACTGCATGCACCTACTCAACACGAACGTGGACATCGTCGACAAGTGGTCATGTTGGCAGACGTCGGCATGCATCGATCCATCTCTCACACTAGATAAACGACGACGGCACCACGACCACTGCAACATCCTACTGGCAACATCGTACAGCTTCAGCTACAACCTCAGACGGCTCCTACGGGCTAGCAGTGTCAGCGTATGGAGGCGGCGCAAAGTGCCGATGGCGATGACCATTGGTTTCGTTTATGGTGTGGTTTGGTTTTCTTTTACGGGGTTTAACGTTCCAAAGCTATTAAGGCTATGATGGATGCTTTAGTGACTGGCTCCGGAAATTTCGACCACCTGGTGTTCGTTAACGTGCACTGACATCGTACAGCCCACAGGCCTCTAGAATTTCGCCTCCACCGAAATTCGACTGCCGCGGCCAGGATCGAACCCGCGTCTTTTGGGCCAGCAGCTGAGCGCCATAACCACTGGGCCATCGTGGCGACCGCTACCATTGAACGATCGAAAACAAAGCTGTAATGGTGCTGTAGTCCTTCTGACGATTCGCACCTCACATTGTCGTCTGCTACGCTGCCACCCATCGTTGCTCGCTTAGGGTTGTCTCATTGACCAACAGACTCGCGCGATCGTTTTTCCTGACACGTCAGCTCGTCGTGACGCAGACTTCGTCACTCAAATGATTGTACCGGCCAAGTGGGCGGGAATACTAGGCAGCGGTGGCGCTGTTTCAGTCGCCTACCATGTGTTTGCTCTGCAGGCGGCGAGGAGAAACGCTGTACTGATGATTCCCATCGCTCTTAGCCAGGATTCTACGCATGCGCAGATCGGACACCCAAATACCCGGAACGCGCCCGAATATCAATACAGTTCCTTATTCTTATACGTACCTAAAGAGAAACCTGGGGGCGCTGCCCTTTATTCATCAAGGGCAAGCCGGAGAGATGATATTTCGTATCCAGCTTGACTAGTGATCGGCCGAAAACGTGGATTTAATCGGCAACAATACGACTTACCTGAGACATGCCGCAAAGATTGTTTTGGTAATTTAGAGACTACAATAGCGCGGAACCTAATTCACGTTAATTTATTTAAGAAAGAATAAAACATGCTATTAAATAACTTAATCCGCACACGAAGGAAAGCATCGCGGTTGTTGAGGATGCATTGTGGGCAGCCATAATCCTGAGGCGGGAATCAGGCTTCTGGACCAACACTATCCAATCCGAATATGAAGCTTCATCTTCCCGGCAAGCCCTTTGGTGGATGAAGCGTGGTGTAAAAAGCGCTCATAGGAGTTGGAGCCCTTCTTCCTTCTAAGTACTTTTGAGAAACTTTGTCTATATCGTAGATAATTTGTGCCCCTGCCTATAGGACCATGCATGAAGTATATGCTATTCAATAGCATACACAGCCTTCAATACAAAGACGTGTGTTGTCTCTATTGCTAGCCAAGTGAGATTCAGCAGGAATGTTATCCAGAGAAACTGCGTAAAGCGCAAATAGAAGAGGGCAAAAACCTCGCGTGCAAGCTCACGAATACATTTCTGCATTAAAAGAAAAAAAATAATCCTCAGGTGATTTCTGACAGGAAACCTATTGCGTGCGAATCATAGTCGCTTACGACGCATGGAACGAATGACAAAGCTTGCCATTTAAAAGAATCATGATAGCTTGAATAATAGGAACTCTTATTCGCTACCTGCGGCGAAGAAATACGCGGCAGGCGTTCATTGGGAGCTAGGCCTCATCAAGGCTCGGCGCGGTAGCGCGAGGTGATTGGGCAACGTTTCACGTGATCTTCGTTAACGCCATACAGTATCCACATCTAACTCCTTACTAAGAAATATTCGTTTGTCACTCAGCTTACAGCAGGACACAGCAAAGGCGCTCCTAGAGGGACCGAATTCTCACTGCTCTCCATAGTCACACTTCCTTCTGACTTCCTTTACGCCTTTCTTCTTGCGACAAATGCTCCGAAAGTGTGTAGTAGGGACCCTCTGAGATCTTTCCGCACAACTTTACAACTCTGCTGTGAACTTTTTAAAAACAAAAAGGAACCTTTATCAGAAGGAAACTTGTATATCCTTGCGAACAAAATTGGCATTGCGGAATAAACTCAAAAATTTATTGTCTCTCAGTACATTTCATTTATTACGATCTTAAAGACCCGAAAGCATTGCATAATTGGCGACATCCGCCCTCATATATGTTTTAAAAAAAACAAAGAAGTAAAGAAGTAGTCATGCGGAGATGACAGAGGTGGTCCTCCCCCTGTGTGAAGTGCCATAGACAGACCTGCGTTAGTTTCTGGTGCAATTAAATGTTCTGATGTCTTCGGAAATAATACTAGCGAAACTTTTGCAGTACCGCATGTCATAAAGAAATCAATGTGCGAAGCTCTCAAGTACACGCGTTTATATCCGGCAAAAACCTCTCATTTTGTATTGTTCAGTACGAATCCCCCTTGAGGGTAAGTGTCGGCTCTGCCGCAATACGAGTGCTGCTGCAGAATAGCACGCTTTACAGGGGCAAACTAATTAATATGTTCAAAATAAAATACTACACAATCTAAAAGGAGAGACAAGCTTCTAAGCTTCATTGCGAGCGTTTAGTACACTGTCTTTAGTACACTGCCGTTTATCACAATTCTGCCTTTTCGAAAACCCGACAAAAATATTTACGTTGATTTCAGGCAACGCAAATAAATGAGAAACTTCGTCAACCAATACCAGGTTCCAGCTGCACCACCTGTAATTAATCCAGCCTTCTTTTGTCTGGTTGACGAAATGAATAATTCATCGGCGTGCTCACACTGGAGCAGTAGACCTGCCTATCCGCCGATTTTTTTTCTTCTAGCCCTTCACGGTGCCTTAGTGGCTATAGCGTTCGCCTGGTGAGCCCAAGACACGCAGGCTTGATTCCTGCCTTGACAGCTGCATGTAAATGGAATACAATTTCAGATGAATCAGCCTGCAGTCTCAGTTTGAGCCATAACTTTGACGAATGGTGCTTTTCAGCTTTTCGCTTACCCTAACTCTTTTAGTGCTTTATATCTTGATTTTGATGTAGTAGTGTGCGGGCGAATAATTTTTATCAACAGAAAAGGTTTTCGCGCACCAGCTGCAAAAGGAAATATAATAACCCTTATAATATTAGATATGCGTCGACAGATTTTCTGATTAGTGTGAAGAAATCTTGTCGCCTAAGCTTTGTTAACGTTCAGGCTTGCGAGCTCCCTTCCGGATTTTACTTTGTGGCAGCATTGAAAACTTTGTAATAATTTGTGTGAAGAAAAACTAACCACGATGCGTCGAAACCTCCCCGTAAAATAATTAAGGTTTACAAAAAATTTTGCATCTGTCTCAGAGTGGTGTTTGCTGTTCCTAATTAAAGTGTAAAGCATTCTCTGCTTTTTATCCGCAATCTGGGAATGGTAGACGCGTTTCTTGCTAAATGCTTTACGCTGTCTCAGTAACATGCTTATTTTATCACCAGTTATCTTCTACTGGCAGACAGCAGCTGCAGTAGCAAAAAGTGGGGTGCAGCGTTTTCATGAACACCCAAATGTAGTGCTTTTTGCAGGCTTAACTCAAGTATATGATAATTGGAGGCAAATATGCCAGGAAATCATAAATCCACCCTACATTGCGTGAGCGAGCGCAAATCCTTTCTTTTGACATTGTAGCAGCTTCCGCACCAACTATATTTTAAAGCGAACGCAGGTTTTTTGTACAGTGAGCAGGTGATCTGGACAGCGAGCCCGCATATGTTATCTGCGAATATAAAAAGTCACAATTTAGTATTTGAAGTTATACTTCCATATACTCTATCAACTACCTAAAGGTCTTGAATAGCTAAAAACCATGCGAGCTTCATATCTACTTTTTTCCTTTACGCCTGAGTAAATAAATTGGGGTGAAACGTTCAAGATTGTATTGTGGCTCCGACACCTAAAAACCACTTTATCTTAGAGAAGGTTGTGCCTATATATCGTGCAAAAGTGACCACGGTAAGGTCTGCTCAAAAACTATTCCACCAAGCATAACTGCAACGATGAGTTCGCACCTTTCGCTTTCTGACCCGGGAATAATCCGCAGAATTTAATCAGTGATGTGCTTGTGCAGTGATTACTCATTATCAGAACTGAGCTCTGGTGCCTTTCGTTTGTTTTTTTTTCCTGGTGGCTCTGGCACCCCATACAAAGGGCAAATCTATAGATTTGCGCACTATTTGATATTTTACAGGATATTTTGCAATTTCTATTGAGTCAAGTGCCTTAACAGTCGAAAACAAAAATATACGTTATGTATCACACTCCCACACTTCGTCGCGTCCTAAATGGCAGCAAAAGCTGCACCACAGTCCTGCTCTCGCCCGCCCCCTTTATCAACAAGCGACGCATATTTCAAAGGTCCCACGTAGTTCAGGCTTGACCTGTAACACGTGGCTACAAAGTAGTTTTCGTTCTCAAGCGCACGCACTCACCTGAGCATCTTCCTTTCTGTACGTTAAAGAAAATTTGACTGTCTGTACATATCCTTAAGTCTTCCGTTTGATTTTCGCCGCGATTACCTAGAGTTTGCACATGTTCGACCCGCCGCGGTAGCTCAGTGGTTAGGGCGCTCGACTACTGATCCGGAGTTCCCGGGTTCAAACCCCACCGCGGTGGCTGCGTTTTTATGGAGGAAAAACGCAAAGGCGCCCGTGTGCTGTGCGATGTCGGTGCACGTTAAAGATCCCCAGGTGGTCGAAATTTTTCCAGAGCCTTCCACTACGGCACCTCTTCTCCTTCTTTCACTCCCTCCTTTATTCCTTCCCTTACGGCGCGGTTCAGGTGTCCAACGATATATGAGACAGATACTGCGCCATTTCCTCCCCCCCCCCAGAAAAAAACAATTAATATTAAAACCAATTGTACATGTATGTACAAGAACCCATGAGCGGCCCGCAACTAGTTTGATTTCTCTGTACACGCTATTGGTATACTTTGGAACTCTCCGCGTCTTTTTGTGAGTCACACAAAAAACATGCGCCGACCGTATTAAATTTTATGGCAGATATCTAAAAAACGTAGAAAAGCGTTATGTGTGAAGCGTTTCACTAGATCTCCATGATGTCTCATCGAGCAGCAATTTAAAGCAAAAATTTTGCGTTATGACATACCACGGTGCTGACGGCGACACTTGCGGCGTTTACGCTAAGGGAAATTCTGTGCACAGCTTCCGTTATGAGGATAAGTCTGGGATTGTAGGAAAATATTTCTACCTTCAAATCTCAATGCTTCGGGCTAGCTGAAACTTCATATTATTTTTGTTAGCGCCAACTTTGCCAAAGAAAGGGACCAAAGAACAGACTACGAGGAAAATGTTTATTTGAGGGAAAGACGTTGCCAGTAAGCGCTCATTCTCATCGTAGTCTATCTTTTCGCTCCTATTTTCGTAAAAGGCACCGCTATCCAGTGCAATATCTTCTACCTGCTTTTAATCCTCACGTTCAACGCCGGGCGAGTACCAGCAAGCTGCTGTTGCTCAATAAGAAGCCCTGGAGTGCGGAAGGGGATCACCAGCGTCTCTACCGATCTTCTATAATAACGAGTAGGAGCAGGAGGAGGAGGGGCAATGTAGTAATGAAAAGGATGCACAGCTCAGAGAATCCCTCAAAGAGTCCCTCCTGGCCGACCCCTCTATTGCGGCCCTATTTTTTGCCCTTCCTCCGTTGGTCCCCTTTTCCTGGAATTCCCCCCCTCTTCGAAGTCTTCTTCGTAACCGAGCCCTTCAGCTACACCCCATCGCAGCGATGCCCGGCCAGGCAATAAGCGAGCCTCGCTGCGCCATGAGCGTTGTCAGGTCCGTGCGGTGCCGTTACGCCGTCCCCGCTAACGTTGCATCGTTCGCTGATCGCTGCCTATAGCTGTCCGGCCCCGGCAGCCCGGGGAAGATGGAGTCGTCGGTGGGAGGACACACTCCAGACTGCCTCCAACCAAGATTTTTTTCCTCTCACCATCCTTCCTTTTTTTATCTCCTTTCTTTTTCCGCTTCCTTCACGCCGGCTTCCCTTTATTCTTCCTCTGATTACCTATTTTCGCTTTGTTAGGCTTTTTCGTTCTAGCTTCGTTCCTAATTTGGCGCAATAGCTTAAGAACTCTTTGCAGCGCTGAAGCATCTTTTCGAGCCTATTGATTGTAGCACGTCGGTATTTTACAGTTCATCACTCATTTTTTTGTTTCCTATCCCATTAGCATTGTTTCATTTTGTTATCACCTTAATTTTATTTTCACTTGGTTCTCCAGCCAGTTCATTTGTTTTTGCCTCCCTCTTAATTTCTCACTAGCTCTAGAACTCATTTCATCGCTCAGGCATCCCTTTGCACCAAGTAATTATACCGCGTCATTATTCGCAGCGCGTAATCACTTTTCTTTCTTCGAGCTTTTTTGCCATTCAGGAATGCCTTCTCACCTATCTTTCTTCTATGTTCGCTTAGACCTGTTCTTTTGTTTATGAGTGAAAGTCTGACTCGAACTCTCTCTTGTTCTAACCACTCCCTATCTCCCTATTCATATCGACCGTCCATAAGTATGAGAAAGGTCGAACCAGATGTAGCGCATTGTTCAACAGTAGATATAGGTATTTGTTTTACATCGGCGCCGGTGATAGCTTTGATAGATTTACGGGCATTTTGTTAGGTCTGGCTTTCCTTGCCTCTTCCAGGGCCCATGTTGTGGAATTGCTATGTCGCTGATACTCTTTATTTACCGCTTGACTGTGCTTATCCAGAAAATCGATTAAGTTAACTTTCAGCGTGCACACATGGGTTTCACACATTCATTGTGCAGCCCACAAGACCATTACAGCCTCGAAACTCGAACTTCCCGTTATTACATCCAAACTCATCAATACGAATGTCCTTGCGAATGTTCAATACGAATGTCTTGAAGGTAAACTTTTCAAAAATGGCAACATTATCAATATTTAACCCGCGAAGATCTTCGCAAACATGTATGACGCGATTACATTCCTTACTTTGTGACCTCCTGTTTAGGTGGCTAGCACTTGATCCCGTTAATATCATTCCCCAGTGAACTCTGCTCTATCCACTTCACATACCCAGCAATTCTGGACAAAAGCATTTTTCAGCGGGAAATAGTTTAGTTTACGAACCCAATTTTTTTTTCATATATTGTATGACTTTCACTAAAGCTATCAATACATACTGAGATCTATTGCCGACAGGCTTACATTGCAAAAGCGTTCTGCATTCGTTTTCTATTGCACTCCTAATTGCTCGAAGCGAGCGATGGAAAAACATTTCGCGAATGAATTTGCCACACGTCGGAGGAATCGACTATTACCGTAAATATCTCGATAATAATACCTTAAAAGTTTCCAACATTGGAGTCAAAATTTTTGTCCACGAATGTTGTACATGGATGCATGTTAGCAACGCTTGTTAAGATGTTAGTGGGGATGCTTCTTTTCCTTCGCGTATTGAAGATCCTCTTCATAGAAGTCTGTTAAAAGATCACGTTTCCTCTGTTTGGTTTCCTCTATGAGCCGTGATTTTGTTTTTCTCTGTTAGTTCTTTTCAAAATTGCTAACACTAAGCGTAATAGGCAAATAGGAAGAACTACGATGTATTCAAGCAATAAGTGCGTCGGTTAGGAGGTGGACTACCGCAGCGGTGGCCAAGTGGCTGAGCATCCGCCTCGCATGCGGCAGGTGCGGGATTCCATCCCGCGTGCCGCCGTGTACCAACCGGTGATACACTAGGTACAAGCTTTTTCCTGCCTGGTGTTCGGCTTCTTTTGGGTGAAATGCTTGGGAAATGGGTCTTTAACCCCACCTTGTGAAATGAAAACTACCCTGTGCCATGGCGCTCTTTTGCCGAAGCTGTCATTGCGCCATGAAAATTCATCATCATTCATTCATGTTAGGTGGAGCGTACAGATACTATTGGATACAAATCAAAGTGGCTTACACTAACCGTAATAGGCAAATAGAAATAATTCAAAATACGACTACAAAATCAGTATCAGCAGTATAAAATCATCACTGGATCTTCTCTCATTGGTCTTTCGCCGCAAGATATCATGACTATGCCCCTTTCAGATGATATTCTATCATTTCACGCATCTGCGCCAAACTTTTCTTCGCCCACCAGCACGTTCATCTCGACGCTTATTGAATAGCTTAAGTATACAGCGCCTGCATGAATCAGCATCTGCTTTTAATAAGTCATTGCTACCAATCGCAATACAGGAATGGAATGAATTGCCAGATTCTACTGTCATGGAAAGTGACCCTGCCAAATTCAAAGACCGGTTACTGTCTTTCTTTGAACATTAAATTTGTCTATATTTCTTTTCTCGCCCATAGTTTGATCTGCTTGAGCAACTCGTTTTTAAATCCCCTTCTCTACTCGATTGATTTTTTTTGTAACTGTTTTAATTGTGTTCTCATTTGATGTTACTTATTGTATTTGTTGTCCTAGTTGCCCTCATTGTATGTTTATATATATATATATAAATATATATATATATATATATATATATATATATATATATATATATATATATATATATATATATTTAAGAGAAGTAGGCACTTCTACAAAGACACTTTTATTTATCAACGTTTCGACCGCGGTGCGGTCGAAACGTTGATAAATAAAAGTGTCTTTGTAGAAGTGCCCACTTCTCTTAAATCTTTATTCTGCGGAGCCAACGCAACCTACGTTCGTAACACACACACACACATATATATATATATATATATATATATATATATATATATATATATATATAAATATATATATATATATATATATATATATATATATATATATATATATATATATATATGTACATATATAAATATATATATGTTTTACTAGATTTGTTTTTTTTTCAACCTCTTTGGCTTTGTTCTTGTATTGTCCTACGTACGTCGCCCCCCCCCCCTTATGTAATACCCTGTGAAGGGTCCTTAAGGCATCAATAAATGATGACGATGAATTACGACGCATGCAAGCAGTAAGTGCGTCTGTTAGGAGGAGCGCACAGATGCAATTGGATTCAAATCGCGGTGTCTGATAATAAAACAAGCCACCAAACCGAGAGCACAAATTTGGCGTAAACAAAGATTTCCATATTCCAAGAGGTCTAACGTTACAGTAGGGCGATCAATGGCGCGAACGTGACCGTGGCGCCTCGCTCCTCTCTGCGGTAGCAGCTACTCACCGCGCCGTCACAGCACGCGTCGCCGATACGTGCCTTGGTAAGCAGCGCAGCCCGCCGCTCCTTCATTGCCGTGCGCGGCCAGGAGAAGCGCTGCCGCCACGGCGCCGACGAGTGGTCACGACGCCCCTGGGAGCCGTGCACGGTCGATCGCGGCCGCCGCCGTAGCGGAGCCACGCGCCGAGGATTCCCTTTCCCCCTCACTCGCAAGGTTGAGCTGCGGTGCCTCTCAGGGAGGGAAGGGTACGCCGGGGCTACCGCTGGAGGAAGCCTCGACGTACACTGTTCGTCGCCTCGTGATCATGCAAGACGCGCGAGACTGGATTCTTATTCCGTTGTTAGGTGCCCACTGCGGTGGCTGAGTGGTTAGGGCGCTCGGCTACTGATTCGGAGTTCCCGGGTTCGAACCCGACAGTGACGGCCGCGTTTCGATGGAGGCGAAACGCTATAAGCGCCCGTGTATTATGCGATGTCAGTGCACGTTAAAGATCCCCTGGTGGTCGAAATTGTACCGGAGTTTCTACTACGGCACCTCTTCCTTTCTTTTTTCACTCCCTCCTTTATTCCCTCCCCTACGGCGCGGTTCAGGCTTCCGCCGATGTGTGAGACAGATACTGCGCCATTACCTTTTCCCAAAAAACAATTTTTTCGATCACCAGGTGGTTGAAATTATTTCGGAGCCCTCCACTGCAGCACCTCTCGCTTCCTTTCATCTTTCACCTCTTCTTTATCCCTTACTTTACGGCGCGGTTCAGGTGTCCAACGATAAATGAGACAGATACTGCGTCATTTCCTTTCCCCCCATACCAATTATTATTATTATTCCCATTATTAGACTCTCCACTACGGCACCCTTTTCTTCCTTCTTTCACTCCCTCCTTTACCCGTTTCCTTACGGCGCGGTTCGGGTCTCGACCGAGCGAAGTGAGACACTGCGCCATTTCCTTTCCTCAAAAACGAAGATGTCGCGCACGGGATTGGCATGCTCCACCCGCACAGACGCCATGTATGTAGACGTTGGAAGGATTTGTGTGGGCTGCATTACCAGTTTTATTGTCTGTTCCATTCATGTACAAAGTGACTAGTGTATTGATGAGCACTCGATGAACTCAATACTTTCACGAATTCCCGCCACATGTACTATTAGGTGAAATTTTGCAGAATATTTTTTACAAACGGACGTCAAAAGCCACGGTGGCTCAGTGGTTAGCGTGCTCGTCTACTGAGCCGCACCACCCGGGTTCGAACCCGACCGCGGCGGCCGCGTTTCAGGCGACACACAAAAGGCGCCTGACGGCTGTACGATGACAGTGCACGTTAAAGATCCTCAGGTGCTCAAAATAATTCCGGAGCCCTGTACTGCAGCACCTCTTCCTTTCTTTCAATCCCTCCTTTCATGTCTTCCCTGACGGCATGGTTTTGTCTACCAACATAAGTGACAGTCACTGCGTCATTTTCCTTCCTTAAAATCAATGTACCTAGCGCCGCTACCAATTAACGATTTTTTTTCGGAGGAAAAAAAAGCAAAAACAAGACGCTCATGGAAGAAATGACGGCTGATAAAGCTAGCTATTCAGCCCTTCGCGACCGCACGCCTCTCTAAACAGCGCACATAAACGTAAAGCCTTAGATAACATTCCTTGACAAATAACTAAAGATGCCTGCCACAGAAGACCCTTTGTTGGAGTGATCCACATTCTGCTAAGTATTCACCATCATGTTGTTTATAAAGAGAGAGAGCCACATCTGAAGTAAGGGATGTTCCAGACGTTTTGTAGTTTTCCAACTTAATTGCTGCTTCGAGTAGCGCCGCACGGCTGGCGGCACCCAAGTAGACTGCGTACTAGAGTGCGTACGTCCTTTCGCTGTGCTTATTTATGAGCTAAGCGGCTCGAGAGCTAATAATATTGGTTTTTGGGGAAAGTAAATGGCGCAGTATCTGTCTCATATATTGTTGGACACCTGAACCGCGCCGTAAGGGAAGGGATAAAGGAGGGAGTGAAAGAAGAAAGCAAGAGAGAGATGCCGTAGTGGAGGGCTCCGGAATAATTTCGACCACATGAAGATCTTTAACGCGCCAGCTAATAATTGGTTTTGGGGGAAAGGAAATGGCGCAAAATCTGTCTCATATATCGTTGGACACCTGAACCGCGCCGTAAGGGAAGGGTTACGTAAAGGAGGAAGTGAAAGAAGAAAGGAAGAAGAGGTGCCGTAGTGGAGGGCTCCGGAATAATTTCGACCACCTGGGGATCTTTAACGTGCATTGACATCGCACAGCACACGGGCGCCTTAGCGTTTTTCCTCCATAAAAACGCAGCCGCCGCGGTCGGGTTCGAACCCGGGAACTCCGGATCAGTAATCGAGCGCCCTAACCACTGAGCCACCGCGGCGGGGTCGCCAGCTAGTCCGAGTTCTATATTTCGGGTAGCCGTAGAGACCCCCCCCCCCCCCCCCCCCGAGTATTGGGAGAAAGAGGAGCGCCTGCAAATTTACGGGCAAATTGTTGACCATTACAAATTGGGACGTAGGCTGGCACCCCCACCAGACCCAAATAAATTGGAAAACGCTTAAGCTTCGTCTTTAAGAGCAGGACGCGACAGCGTGCTGCAGCGCTGCCAATGGATCCCTGGAACGCCATCATCCGTTCGGCGCGACGCCTCCCCCGGACATTTGAAGGAAAGGAAGCATATCCCGGTGGACACCCAAACCATGCCGTAAGTGAAGGAAAACCACCCTTATAAGACAACACCGTATTCTTTTAGACGCGGTTGTGTTCATTCCAAACCATCGAGCTGGCGTGGCGGTGTGGTTAGCGTGGTCGTCTCGCATTGCGGAGGCCCTGGTTCTGTTTTCTAACTCGACAGATTTTGTACTCGGTTTTATTTATTGATGCTTCTGGAATTTTTCGCTCACGGTCAACTCCGTCGACGCCGACGAAACCGGGTTTTCTGCGACATGGGGCCCTTAACACTGGCGCTTTAAAATTACGCAACACAGGTGGTGGTGGTAGTAGTTTTTTTATTAAAATAATAGTAAAAAGGAAGGAAAAGATTTTTGCTAACCCCAGCATCTGCCATCAATACTGAAGCACCTGAGCTGGGCCAGTGGAAATAAAGGATAGCAGGCAGAATCGAGAAATGAAATGAAACAGGCGAGGGGACAGGAAGAGAGGATAGGGGAAGAAGTAATACGTACAAACTATTTACACAATAAGAAATGTGTCCAGGTTGTGCGCGTGATTAGTTCATTCTAGAGGAATTAAATCACACGCGCACAGCACTGTGTTGGTTTCAACTGGAGTGGGGCGTCCAGTTATTAATCGTTCAAGGTAGAACTCGCGGAGCAAATAGCAAAGTATCTCTCTCGCATATCGGCAGACACCTGAACCGCCACCGTAAGGGAAGGGATAAAGGAGGTACTGAGAGAAGACAGGAAGAAAGAGGTGCCGTAGCGGAGGGCTCCGGAATAGTTTCGACCACCTGGGGATCTTTAACGTGCACTGACATCGCACAGCACACGGGCGCCTTAGCGTTTCGCCTCCATCGAAAGGCGGCCGCCATAGAGAGGAGAGGGAAGATAACTTCCTCACTCCCGGTTGATAGACGGACAGCTCTTAGAGAAAAAGAGGAAGCCCGATGTCTGTGCGACGAGCGATTGTCCGGACCCGTAGAGTATCTGTTACGGGTCCAAGTTGTACTTATTTTTGGAAATGTGGCGGAGAGTTTGAAGGATGCTTCACTCCCGCCACCGGTTGGCCCGATATTGCACTACCTCCGGGATCGGCCTTGTCTTAGCGCGTCTTTGCTAGCTTGTCTTTCTATCCCCCCTTACAACTCTCCTACTATCTGCACGTGGTAGCGATTGTGGCTCGGCTTGAGCCAGTGAGCAGGCCTGTGCACTTTCCTTCCTTTCTTTCTTCCTGCAACAACGGACAGACTGTGCGACGTTAGCGCACGTTATAGATCGCCGGGTGGTCGAAATTATTTCGGAGCCCTCCACTACGGCACATCTTTCTCTTTCTCCTTTCACTCCCACCATCCTCTGTTTCCTTACGGCGCGTTTCGTTTGTCCATCTAGATATGCGAGAGAGGTGCTGCGCTTATTCCCTTCCTCAAAAACTAGTTCTCAAAAGGACGAAGCAAAAGAATTGTCGGTACTGGACTCTATTCGGTACAAAATAGGAAGGCCCTCTGAGAGAGAGAGAGCGAACGTTATTTGCCTCACGTGTCGTCGGAAATTGGGGCAGGTGGGTCCTGTGTGGCCCCCGGGGGGGGGGGGGGGGGCGACATCCTGGGCCCACGAAATCCGTGCGTGTTGAGTGGTTTTGTCTGACTGGGCAAGGAGCTTCTTCCAGCTTTCCATAGAGGAAGCTGGCAGGAGAGCCCGTTTGGCGGGTCATTTTCGCATCACCAAAGGATGTGCGCCCGAGTTGCGAGTTCTCCGCGCGAGTTCGAACCCGACCGCGGCGGCTGCGTTTTTATGGAGGCAAAACGCTAAGGCGCCGTGTGCTAAGCGATGTCAGCGCACGGTAAATATCCCCAGATGGTCGAAATTGTTCCGGAGCCCTGCACTGCGGCACCTCTTCATTTCATTCCATCCTTTACCCCTTTCAGTACGGTGCAGTTCAGGTGTCCGTTGATATATGAGACAGATACTGCGCCTTTAATTTCGTCAAGAAACCAATTACTATGTTCTATGTTGGTGATTAGTAATAGCCTGGAGAGGCTAAGAATTGAATGCGTCTAATTCTGCGTTGCAGAGTATTTTGAGCTCTTTCGAGGTCGGGGTGGAGAGGCGGGAAGCGGCGTCTCGTCTATTTATGAAAATTGGTGATGTTGTCAAAAGTCTGGGGGGCTTAGCGAGGTCATCTGGATCAGTGGGAAATTCTGCAATGGATAGTTGCAGGTGTAAGTTAATAGTACGCAGTATGATAAACAGAGCCTTGATTCATTAGTGTGGGGTAGGGAGAAGGCAGGAAGATGTGATTCTTGAGAACGCAAAAAAAGGTGAAAGAGGATTGAGGGGAAAGCTTTTGTGCTTAGCCGCAACTTCAACGAGAGGACTTCTGTTCGTATGGGCAAAGTGTTTGTCATTGACTGTGAGGAAGTGGTTTCTTCTCTGTGGGCAGGAACCCCGGTGAGGGGGAGGAGAGTGTGGAAGGGGGTTAGATTGGGGACTGTGAGCTTGAAAATATTTTTCCAGCTCAAAGACAACTTATCTTACACCTCATGGTCCCCATCCTACCACCCTTCCTATATCTAACCCTCCTCCCATCACCGGGGATTCCTGCCCAGAACGAAGGCCCCATTTCATCACCGTCAATGATAAGCGCTTTGCCTATGCGAAATCGTTTGTATAAATGATGGTGCCTTAGCACACTGAACCTCCGCCGTATACTCTTGTTCAGTTTCGTTTGCCTAATGTAATGATGCTAGGCGTATACCACGGTCGGTCAGTTGCTTTGGAGTTGGGCTCCTGAATCCAAGGTCGAGGGTTTGATCCCGGCAGCGGTGGCCATAATTCTAAGCAGCCTAAGCACATAAAACGGCCTTGTGCTGTGCGATGTCTTCGCACAACCACAAACCCTGGGGGCCTAAGTGAGGGCCGTCCGCTACGACGCCCTCTTCTTTACCCTTCATTCACTTCGGAACGTTTTGTCCCAGAATTTATCATGTTACACGTAGACTTGAGTGGAGGTGGATAACCTTGTTTTGTATTATTATTATTAACATATTGAGAATAACGATCTGAACAAGCCCGTCAGCTATGAGCGCCGTCATAGTGGAGGAGTCTGGTTCAATTTCTCCAGTTGAACAAAGCTTTACTTCAGCGTGAACTGACATCGCACAGTGGAGGGTTGTTTTTTGCCGTTTGTTTCCAACGAAATGCAGGCCTGCGAAACTTGAATTCAACCCCTCAGCAGCCGAACGCCAGAGCTACTTACCCACCGCGGCCGGTGAACATTCTTAACATATTTCTTTGCATCTGTCTTTTGTTTTCATTGTTTCTTTCCCTCAGAGTCCTGATGTTTGCCTTAATGGCCACTCCTTGCAGCTGAGTTCTATAAGTTGCCTCCCCAAGTATGCTCGTAAACAAGGCTAGCTAATGAACACGATTTCTGCAGCGGAGCCTGTTTCGATGGCTTACGGGCGGACCTTCCCGACGATCGTTCCTTGTATCGCCTGATTAATGACGACCCCGCTAATGAGAACCTCATCATGAACCTTTCTATAGCTTACTGCTTGCATTACTCATATTGCCTGCCGTACAGGTGAGATAAACAACCGTTGGTACAGAACCGAAACATGCATACACGTTGTTTGTCTAGTCATCAGGCCTGATGAGACCTTGATAAGGCCTTGATCAGGCCTTGATGGCAACACGGTCATAAACACGCAGCACCACTTCCTTTCGGAAGACGGTGTTTACCAGGTACGCTTCACAGCCTATGCACTCTTTCGGTACATCGGTTGTATGCATGAGCATGTGTAAATCCTTCGTCAAAAATAATAGACCCCAGGGATTCGTTTCTAAACCGTGTTGTACTGCTCATGTGCTATCAAATAGAAGTCTTAACTTTTGGAAGCTGAGAGCAAGAGCTTCTCTCCCCCTTCATGTGAATCGGAACCATGGTGACCTCAATCGAGTAACAGAGGGTGGCCCACATTCACATTCCTTACACTTCATACTTTTGACAAAAGCTGTACTTAGATGCAGGTGCAGATATAACCATACAGGATACAATACTCTGAGATGGTCCACGCTTGCACCAGGTATTATTATGACTGGCGTACCCAGGAGAAACTGCACCAAAGGCCGTACGATTGTGGTGCTTGTGGTGATTGTGATTTATGGGGTTTAACGTACCAAAGCGACTCAGGCTATCAGACGCCGTAGTGAAGGGCTTCGGAAATTTCGACTACCTGGCATTCTTTAACGTGAACTGGCATCGCGCAGACCACAGTACATGGGCCTCTGGAATTTCGCCTCCATCGAAATTCCACCGCCGCAGCCAGGGTGGAACCCGCGTCTTTTGCGTCAACAGCCGAGCGCCATCAGTACTGATCCACCGCGGCAGCGAACTGCCAGTACACTTCTGCAGCGCCTGTTAAGTTTCGTTAGGCCACACGTTAATTACATAAATAAGACAGAGTGTGTTCCACTGACTTCTTTCAGCGCCTTTACGCATATCTCGTCAGCGTCAAATGAAAAGTGAACGGACACCTCAGTCGCGAATATTAAAACATCAAAATGTTCCGTCGTGAAGGAGAAAAGCAGTCGATTTTCATTAACATTTTCAGTCGACGGTCATCGCGTCTTTGAAGTGAAAAGACCCCTAAGTAAGATCTCCTCTTCCTGTTTGTGGTAAAGTCGTTTTCTTCGCCTTTCATTTCAATCGTTTGGGGTACATTTGTACTTCATGTGCAGGATTATTTATCTACCACATCCGTGCTTAATTTACCCTTTTAGTTAGCATCTGCTGAGCGGTACTTCGTCAAGCGTGCGGAGGGCTGTTTTTACTCTCTACGGTCTGCACTATTTTTCCTCTTGTATATCTTGATTCGGAGTCCGTTTTCTTTCGTTTTTTTTCGTTCTGAAAGTTGTGTCAAAAGGCGGCTCAGTTTCCCTTGATTTTCTTTCCGTCTACGGTGTCTTTATATTTATTTGTTTAATAATCTATCGCCTTGAGTTGCCTATGTGGAAAGAATTTGTCGGTGCTAATATACTTAAACAATATTTTCATATGCATTCACTGTCGGGCAGCAAGCAACTATTCTTTTTTGTTTTACACTACCAGAATGATTTTAAACGTATTATTACATTTGCTTAAGGCAAGTTAGACTGCTTTCTAGCTAACTTGCTGGCAGAAGTTTGTATCTTGCGATGCACGCAAGTGCGGCGGAAGAGACAAACTAACCGCAATGCGTGAAGAACCAACTGCGATATCTAAGATGCGATGTACGCAAAAACTTTTTCACGTTTTTATTTTGGAACGAGCCCTGCGTAGATAAATAAATGACATCGAAGCTATCCTAGCTCGTTGAAGAATGCTGTGTATTGCAAAGGCTTCGCGGCAAACAGAAGCACCCAGGGTAGGCGCAAGGAAAAAAATTAACACAAGAAGGTTAGACTATACCTTACTAAATGATACTGTTGGTATGATAGACTGTGCACGTAAAATAACAAACAGCTACAACAGCACAGTTCTTTATTTCCATTCGTAACAGAAACCTTACCTGCGTCCTGTCTCTTCCATTACAGGCCTCTGTCTAGCTTACTCTATTATTAACGAACACTCGGCACGGGTATCCGAACGCAGGTAAGGCTCCACCTTTTCCTACCGCCTGCACTTGCAACGCCGTTACGGCCCTCCATTCTCTCTTGGCGCTGATGGTGGCAGCGCGAGCCTCACAACATGAGGTAGAGCTGAAATAAAAGTACGAATATAGGAAGTCCGAGTAGCCGAACCTGACAACTAAGCCTCGAACGGGAGAATGCCGCTACATCACAGTGCTCTTCCAGTAATGTGGCAACGGCGTAATTCTCTGTTGCGACATTGCCAACAACCGGGGAACCATTAGTTTCAATTTCCGTTCCCGTGAGGAGATTAGTTCTAACGTGGTTAGTGCATTACGAAAGCTTATGCAGTTATGTGGCGAGGTCGTTCACGTTGACCTGACTAGTTTCCAGGAAGAAAAACAGACAATACACCGGCAACCGGTGAATCGGCTTAAGATGAATTAGCATAATTCGATGTTCCTAAATCGCCGAAGCCGCTTATGTGCTCTGTAACTCCTGAAAGCATTTCTCCTTTTTTCGTCTGCAGTAATGGGTGCACTCTACTCCGTTATTAAATATGGAAGCTAACATTCAAGTTGTTTAAATATGCGGACGCGAAGAAATATATTTGTTTTTCTCAGCAACCACAGAACTGAGTTTGATGGAGTGGATTTAGTAGAGTAGCTGAAAATGAGTAGCAGATGGGATCAATTTTTTTGGTAAAATTATAGGTTTTGTCTGCAAACTATCAATATTAACGCACTTCATGCGCAATACATTCGATTGTCCACAGCCTGTGTTCATTGATTCATCATTAGTAAGGCCCCAAGATATTACAGAAATTTGTGGTATGTTATTCCACGGTAATGGAGTAAAACAAAGGCAAGTGAAGTCGTAAAGCATTTGAGATGGTGACCTTCAAATTACCGGCGTCAGAGATGAAGACTGTGGAGGCTGGTTTCAGCCAGAGCTAATTTTTTGGGATAAAGTCTTTATGTAATTAAGATCCGAGGTAAGAATTCGTTAATTGCATTTATCACAGTCTTCTAGGCAGCGAATAAGAAGGATATGCTTTCAGTTTTAGTTTGCGCCGTTGTATTATATAATTATATAATTGGTTTTTTGGGAAAATGAAATGGCGCAGTATCTAGCTGTCTCATATATCGTTGGACACCTGAACCGCGCGGTAAAGGAAGGGATAAAGGAGGGAGTGAAAGAAGAAAGGAAGAAAGAGGTGCCGTAATGGAGGGCTCCGGAATAATTTCGATCACCTGGGGATATTTAACGTGCACTGGCATCGCACAGCACACGGGCGCCTTACCGTTTTTCCTTCTTTGCCAGCCTGGTGAGTGCAAGAAACAAGTAGAATCGTCTTAACATAGCAGATGTGCAATGCTCTGCGCGAGAGTGCGTTGCAGTTTAACACGAGGAGTGATCGGCTGCGTCAATCACGCCAAGTGCATAGTGAGACCATTATGATCTCACGCCTAGTGAAGGCATAGTATATCACGCCTAATGAGAGCATAGTGCCCTTGTGCACAGCCCAGTGAAGTTGATCTGTTCACGCCACCGCGGGTTCGAAACCCGGTCAAGGCAATATTTACTGTAATTTCTTCATTTCTTCAGCACAAACCCACACACATCGAAACATCTTGCTCGGGGTTTACCCATCGCAATAGTGATTTCGTACTATCATAGCGAATGTCCAGACCCCGTAGAGTATCTGATACGGGTTCAATTGGACTTATTTTTGGAAATGTGGTGGAAAGTTTGAAGGTTGCTTCACTACCACCACCGGTTGGCCCGGTATTGCACTGCTTCCAGGATTGGCCTTGTCTTTAGCGCGTCTTTACTATCCGTCTTTCTATCTCATCTTTCAACTCTCCTACTATCTGCACGTGGTAGCGATTGTGGCTCGGCTTGAGCCAGTGAGCAGGCCTGTGCATTTTCCTTTTCTTTCTTCCTGGCAACAAGAACAAAAGCAACAACATTTGGTACTAATATCTGTTACAACGTGCTTCGCGTATGCGTCGGTGACGGCTGCACCGTCTCACCCTGAGAGGTAGCCCCAGATCGAGTTGTGGTCTTAACCTTGAACCGAGCATTGTCGCTAAGGAAGGCACTTGAGTGAAAGCTTAAGCACGTGTCATAGTATAGATTGCCTCTTGGGAGGGACGCGGCAAGCCTCTTTCTTTCTTTCTTTCCTTCCTTCTTCTTTCTCTCTTTCTTTTCTTTCTTTCTCTCTTTCCACATCTGCCTATTATCACCGTTTCACTGGGGACACGCAGCGTTTTCAGGGTAACCCGGCTACGGAGGAACGTCGCACGCAACGTTCTTCACCGCGTCAGCTGTGCTGGGCGCAGCTGGCACCCGTCGACGAGTAGGGTCGATCGCTTTCGGCGTTCAATGGCGACCCAAAAGAGGGAAAGGGGGAGAGGGGGGAGAAGGAGGTTCTCATCAAGGGCGGCAACCTGCGTCGGAATGACGGCAAAATGGCCGGCTCGCGTGACTGGCCTGCGGCTTGCCTCGTCTCTCCCCTTTCTCCTTGCCTACTCTGTAATGAAAGATAAGGAGAGAAAGGAACGGGGTCGGTAGGGAAAGAGGTTCCCCAAGCCAACCGGTGAATTGAGAAAATATGGGGAAGCGGGATGGACTGGCCGAAACTCTGGGAGCTGGGTCGGGTATTGAACGCCTCGGACATCGTCTTTCTCCAGTGTGTTTCGTCCTCTACTGTGAAAACCGACCTGCCTGCAAATTTCGTTGTTTTTTTTTAATTTTATGTCTTTTTCAAGCTTCAGCCTTGCGTTCCTCCTCGGCGTGATTAATAATAATAATAATAATAATTGGTTTTTGGGGAAAGGAAATGGTGCAGTATCTGTGTCGTATATCGTTGGACACCTGAACCGCGCCGTAAGGGAAGGGATAAAGGAGGGAATGAAAGAAGAAAGGAAGAATAGGTGCCGTAGTGGAGGTCTCCGGAATAATTTCGACCACCTGGGGATCTTTAACGTGCACTGACATCGCACAGCACACGGGCGCCTTGGCGTTTTTCCTCCATAAAAACGCAGCCGCCGCGGTCGGGTTCGAACCCGGGAACTCCGGATCAGTAGTCGAGCGCCCTAACCACTGAGCCACCGCGGCGGGTCGGCGTAATTCCCATTTTTATTTTTTTTTCTCTCTTGTGGCGAGTATCGTCATGGTTACTCTACTTGATAGGAACAAGTTCAGCTGATCAAGTTTTAGGGTACCTGCGCCGTAATCTTGCCTTAGCACCGCGTTCCATAAAATTGCTTGCTTACTAAACATTTTTACGGTCAAAATTGGAGTTTTCATGCTCCGCCTATGATCCTAGCTTTGCTAACCTGATTGACACACTCGAATTAGTCCAGAATCGCGCTGCAAGATTTGTTTGCTCTAATTTTTCATACCACACTAGCGTTTCCGCACTAAAGTCTCAGCTTAATCTCCGCACATTGGCCTGTCATCGCAAGATCGCCCGTCTTTCCTTATATCATAAATTTTTTCATACCTTTAATCACGAAGTTATTCCTATTACCTGCGTTCATCGTATTTCCCGTAATTCTCACCCTAACGCCGTCTACCCTGTGAAAGCCCGCACCGAAACATATCACCAGTCTTTTTTCCTGCAAACTGCCCGAGACAGGAATTACCTCCCATCCGAAGTGGCAACCATCATCGACTACAGCAGGTTCAAAACCGCCCTCGAACATCATCTGCATTCATGCTAATTGTCTATTCAGCCCACCCCTCATGTAATGTCACTCGTGGACCTTTGAGGAACAAATAAATAAATAAATAAAATTAACTCCAGTAATGTAGGCAGCGGCTGGGGCAAAACAGGGATACTGGCGGATCAATAACAGGAAAAAAATGTTCATGCAGGGTACTTAACTGGAGTGATGACGGTGATAACGATAATGATAGTGATGATTACGCCCTTTAAGTGGAGCTCACGAGCTGCGTTTGCAGCACTAATCTCCTCTGGTTGATCGTTATTTCAGGGTCTCACCCATCGCAGTGGCTCCTATTGATTATCATGGCCCGGGAGATTGTGTTTGTTCTCGGTGTTGTGCAAATACGCTCCCGGGTTGCGACGCTAACGCATAGATGGTACAGCTACTAATGACAAGAACCACAAATGCGTCGGGCTAAACGTGGACTCGGGCTTCCTTCGTCGAGGTTTAGGTAGCGTTAAAATCGGCTCTACCACTGCTGACCCGCTCACAACGAGAATCTCTTGCAAATGAACAGCTGCTCGGATCGATAAAAAATACACTTAGGCTTGAAACTTAACGATCCTGATTTTGCTTTCTATTTATTTTCTGAGACGCTGTAGCTACAAAAATGACTTTCTCGGGTAGATGACAATTTATTCAGAATAGTCAGTTATGAGACACCGGACTTGTTTCATTTTGTGATCTTTTGTGAAGGTCTTCAGTTGTAAAGCGTGTTCATTGTTTCTCTGAAGCCATTCAGGAAAATGCGTCTTCACTTACATTTTGAGCAAATCAGTCGAGCATCTAATCGAGGTGACACGTCAATTCCATAGACGAAGGTGTGTCTTGTATTCGTTCGAAACTACCCCGTTGTCATGCCGCTCTCGATATGGACGTCATTTCAGATTGCGTGCTGTCATAACGGCCGACGATCCCCCGGGGCTTCTCATTTGTGGTGCGGCACACTGTTCGCTTTTCATGCAATGTGAACAGGATGATGGTTCGAGTCGAAATAATATTCCAAACAAGGTTTGAATTTACCTCTTTCGGTTTTTTTCATCCTTTCGAATTTTCCCACTCCATTTTCTGGAGCATGCAGGCGCCTTTCTAACTTTTCATCTGCCATCTTTTAACTTCACCGTTTCATTTTTCATCTGTCCTTGTAACAAATAGCATAATGTTATACCGCGCCACCTGATTGGTCAGCGTTCAGTCACGTCACTCGTGACGCTAATTCAACGTTCCACGCTGACTTGTTGGAACGTAGTAACATCAGGAGGGACACCACCGGGACGATACGCGCACTGTAGAATAAAATAATAAAAACAACAATGAAACATAATATTACATCAACCACCGCGAACAGGCCTCGTTGCATATTGCGTTATGAAATGGTAACCGCCCTGTAATCTTTTTTTTCAATTTTATGCATGTCCTTAATTTGATGGGCACCATTCTTTGTGCCCAGTTCGTCCTCAGTCCCCTTTTAACGCGAAAGTGTGAACTTTCCTGTTGACTAGAAAATTCGGTGTCGACGTTGTCGTCATCGGTGTTGTGAGCGAAAATTTGCGGACACGGCTCTGGCAGGCGGTCCCACAGAGAGCAACTCAGGAGGCAGGTGGGCCACCTAGATCACGTGACATTTTGGCGTCATCGCAACCAGCCCGCTGGATAGCGAGGAACCTTCCCACCGTGGCCAGTGGCAGTTAATGACTGTTCGCGCAGGAAGAGCTACCTAGGCCGCACGAGGCCTACCACTGGGAGCACCTACCATCGCAGGGCAGTGGCGCATTGCGTAACCGCTGCACCACTGCACCATTGCACCAGGAATGGCATGATGACTCCTAAGAATCTATGAATGTAAAGTAGAGTATGACCTTCTCTATATATGTCAATTCCGTTAATACGCTGTCGCTTCATGTCTTTCAGGCGGAAGTTAAGTGTCCTCTACAAAATCTTTCTTTTTTTCAGTAAGGGGAGGGGGGGACTAGTATTCGTCGCAGTGAGAAATTTAATTTACAGCAAGCGACTATGCTGAAACAGTTTAATCCATAAGAAAGTTCTCTATACGCCTGTCCCAGTAAAAGGTTTTTAAGCCACCTTTGTCTCAAAGACTAGCAGAGCTCTCGCCGCTTTTCTGACCTTCGCCAGTTGCTCCATCTCTGAAAAGAAGAAGACCTTATATATGTGGCAGGCGGCAGCAAGTCCGTGATATATCAACGTGTCCAGAGACGGCGCTGCGTCGCTTTCAAAACTGCTGTGGCTTTAGCTTTTTGCTTCGGGCTCGGTACGCGAGCCGAGGAGAAATTCCGAGAACGGCGGGTAACTTGTCTCTATCGCCTGTGTTCTTTCCTCGAAGTAAGCAAGGTGTCAGGTAAGAGGCGCCTCCTTGGTGTGTGAAAAAAAATATATAGAAACCTCGATAGGTAGAAGCTCGAGACAAGAATGATCGCGTCGTCCTCTGAAAAGCCAAAATAAACATAAAAAAAGATTTAGGCGGAATGAAAGGAAGAAAGAAGGAAGGTAGCGGCGCTTCTTTGCTGCGCCAAATGTCGCCATCTGGTCAATTTCACGCGCCCACGCTTCCGAAAGAAAAAAATCAAACGACGACAAAATTTCTTGCTCTTCCTGTCTTTGGTAAAGCGCACACAGTTTCACTACAAGGCAGAAACGTACGCACCTGGCGTATGTCGATTCATTTCGGCTCTTTTTTTCTTTCTTCCAATGCGTCCAGGTACTTCAAGCTTTGCCCCTTTGGGCACCAAAAGTGCAAATATTTTGTTAGTTTTTTAAATCTCCGCACTTGGGAATCGCACTCTGGTGAAGTGATTACGTTTTTTATATTAGGATCGTTTCATTATTGACCACCCTTTTTGACGTTGTGGCATTCCCTGTACTCTAGAGACGCCGCGGTGGCTCAGTGGTTATGGCGCTTGGCTACTGATCCGAAATACGCGGGTTCGATCCCGGTCGTGGCCGTAAAATTTCGATGAAGGCGAAATTCTAGAGGTCGATATTGTGCAGAGCTCTCCACTACGGCATTCCTCATAGCCTGAGTGACTTTGGGACGTTACACTCTGCAAAAGCAAACGTTTGGTTCTAATAATAATAATAATTAGTTTTGGGGGAAGGAAATGGCGCACTATCTGTCTCATATATCGTTAGACACCTGAACCGCGCCGTTAAGGAAGGAATAAAGGAGAGAGTGAAAGAACAAAGGAAGAAAGAGGTGCCCGTAG
This sequence comes from Amblyomma americanum, assembly GCF_052857255.1. Taxonomy (NCBI): domain Eukaryota; kingdom Metazoa; phylum Arthropoda; class Arachnida; order Ixodida; family Ixodidae; genus Amblyomma; species Amblyomma americanum. Next base: position 48,746,818 of record NC_135507.1, read on the forward strand.
TGGAGGGCTCCGGGATAATTTCGACCACCTGGGGATCTTTAAAGTGCACTGACATCGCACAGCACACGGGCGCCTTGGCGTTTCGCCTTCATAAAAGCGCAGCCGCCGCGGTCGGGTTCGAGCTCGGGAACTCCCGATCAGTAGCCGAGCGAGCGCCCTAGCCACTGAGCCATCGCTGCGGGTTCTATAATTTAAATTTTGTCCAATCTAGGCATTTGTAGATGTTCAGTGGCCGGAGCGCACTCTAACATAAGCATAGAACCATCTATTTCATGCATAACAACCCGCTCGTTTATCGTGCTTTCTTCCTCGAGCTTTAAAGTACTCCCTATAAATAGCGTAACATTTCGCAACACCCCCTTTCAGTTCTTTTTTCCCCCTCAAACTTCAAGAAAGCGGAGCTCATAAGCGCACCTTGCTCGGCTGTGGCGAGAAAAGCAGGTGCAAGTGGCTCTAGCTTCGACAAAATAAAACAAGAAAAAGAGTTCATTCCCCGTAAAAAAAGAAAGGAAAACGGCTAGAGAGACTTTTTACCTTGCGCGCTTGTGTTGGCAGAGCGAGCAGTTTCATACGCGCACACTAATAAGACTTAGAACGAGACGCGATTAACGTTTCGCCGCGCAGGTTGAAACGGGGTTCTAAAACGGAGTAAAAAAAAGGAGTAAAAAGAAAAGTAAACACCGTCACCTGAGAATAAATAACGCGAGAAAGCCCGTGTAATGATGTGCGCTTAACTCTGTCCAGAATAACTCCATGGTCGGTCCACGCAGCTCAGCCAAGCTCTTGGAGCGAAGCTCGGGCCGCCTGCGTATGATACGCTAGAGAAGTAACGAATAAAAGCAGTAAGAGTAAGGAGGGGATTTTGTGAGCTGAGGGGACCATAAACGCTCCATTCGGGCGATGCCCGCGACCGCTTTTAAGACACGCCTGAATGGTTGCTGATTAGCTCCGCAGGTGGATAGCCGAGACGAAAGCAGAAACGTAGAACAAAGGAGAGGGAAACGCGCAGGACTCTGGATGAAGCGCAAGTTGGCACGCAAAGTTCAACGCGAAAGGGCTTCTTCTTTGCTTGGTGAACTGAGTTTCTTGACTGCGTTCAGGCTGCTGGTCGTGGTTAGGTCGATGCGGTCGGGTGTTCGGTCTGGTTGTGTTAATACTCGCATGCCGGTTTGTAACCACAATGGTGGAGGGGAAGATTATGTTATAGATTATGCTGATGATGCTATTTATGGTAATTTTGATCGTGAGTCCAGGATTATCTTGCAGAGGTTTAAGATAAACCCATCGAATCCAAACCAAACGAACGGAGAAGTTGGCATGTCATTGTAAGATGATGCACTTCTAACTCGCCAGAAGACCATGTCTATGCACTGCCGAAAGAATCGATGAAGCAATCACAAATGGGCGTTAAATAATAATAATAATAATTTGTTTTTGGGGGAAAAGAAATGGCGCAGTATCTGTCTCATTTATCGTTGGAAATCTGAACCGCGCCGTAAGGGAAGGGATAAAGGAGGGAGTGAAAGAAGAAAGGAAGAAGAGGTGCCGTAGTGGAGGGCTCCGGAATATTTTCGACCACCTGGGGATCTTTTACGTGCACTGAAATCGCACAGCACACGGGCGCCTTAGCGTTTTTCCTCCATAAAAACGCAGCCGCCGCGGTCGGGTTCGAAGGGCGTTACGTCGGAAGCTAGGTTCTGTATGAAAGATGTTTTCAGTTTGTCTCCTAACAATAGCTGCCTTGCTCCTGCATCTCTTTCTATTAACTATATAAACCTTGATTCGATGTAGTGGAAAGCTGTGGCGGCTAGGTATTCCTTACATCAGAGCTACCCCAAATAACAAAGCTCGATCGGAGATAAAAACCAAAACTTGGGCTTCAGCATAGATCGCGAAGAAGACCCAGTGCGTCAGCAGCGATGATATCTACACAGGTTGACTAATAAGTTATACGGCTGCTATTCGCATTCGCACCAATTCCTCGTTGGTGTCAATCACTTCACTGAGGTCTTGAGCGGTGATAGTAACAATGCTTACAGTGATTTTCCTATTATCGTAAGCGCGACTGAAATCATCAGAAAAACAATAAGTTTTTTTTTTCAGCAACATTGGTTGTCTGGTGAACTCATTACTTTCTCCGTGCTTTCCTTCAATGCACACAGCCCTAGCTTCTCGGTCGGTCTCCTTGCTGAAGGTTCAAAATATTTTGTTTTGCTGCCACAGTGAATACATATGCAGGACTCAAAAAGCAAAACAATTGAAGCTTTCATGAATCCTTCCGCATATTCTTGAGAATGGTACCGCACAAATAAAGCCTGTAATGAGACTCACTTTACGTGTGTACCTGAGTAATTTTAGCGACCCGCTGCCGCGGTGGCTGAGTGGTTATGGCGTTCGGCTGCTGGCCCGAAAGACGCGGGTTCGATCCCAGGCGCGGCGGTAGAATTTCGATAGAGACGAAATTCTAGAGGCACGTGTACTGTGCGATGTCAGAGCACGTTAAAGAACCCCAGGCGGTCGAAATTTCCGGAGCCCTTCACTACGGCGTCTCTCGTAGCCTGAGTCGCTTTGGGACGTTAAACCCCCATAAACCAAACCAATTTTACCGACCCGTTCTTGATTCAGGGACCTACAAGGCACGCCCGATTCACGACCGATTCAGGTCGATTTAGAGCTCTGTTTGTTTGTTTTCTATTCAGGAAATGAAGCGATAAACTCCTCTTGCTGTTGCACAGACCAGACGAGTTTGCGGTTGCGAAGACACGTGCCGACAATCAGTGAGAGGAGGAAAGCGGCTGGTGCGTTTGCTTAACGATGATCGATCGAAAGTCCGGTGAAGCGGGCATGATAAATTAACACCATAAACAGGGAAACAAGGAAAAGACTCCATCATATGCACGGGGCAGGAAAAAAGAAACTAAAGAATTCCCCCGGCAGCGCTTAATTCTTCAGACTTCTTCAAAGGGGAGGCATATGCGATCAGTCATCCAAAAACTATAGAAGTGTCGTGCACCTCTTCGAGCAAACTGCTCCTAGGGGCTCCATTAACGCGCATTTAGGCTCTCTTTCTGTGATAAGTTTTGAGGGCACTTGAACTTAGAAGGGTCGCTGCATCGAAGTAAGGATTCTTTAATTTTTTACTTGTTCATGTTTTCTCCGGACCATGGGCCTCTAGAGACGAAACATGTGGAAAACATATATTATAGGTTTGTTAAAAACCGGCGAGAAAAAATCATTTATTATGCCATGTTTTTCTTGCTGCAGCTGTTTTTTACTTCTTGTTCTTACGTTGCAAACAAATGGGATGCCTCATTCAATTTCCTTGAAAACGGAGCGTTCTTTATTAAGCTACATGACGCGCACATACAAACATGCGCCTGACCTCACGCGAGCATGCGTGCATATGTTTCGACGACCATCGTGTCAGGCACCTTCTCGTTACTCCTGACCACAAAGCAGAAATAAACTTTTTTTTGCGAGAGCGGCCCGCAAAAGCAAGCTTTAAGCTTAGCCTCTTTTTAGTATTGTGTGCAATACACTCTTCCCAACACGCTCTTTCCACCCTTCAGAACCTGCCCATCTATTACAACCAGCCCACCGACTCGAGCCTGTCGTTGCGCGCAATTTTGTAGACTGCCTTGCCTCTACTTAACTGCACTCATAATCATCATCATAATCAGCCTGACTATGCCCACTGCAGGGCAAAGTCCTCTCTGTTATCTAAGCAATAACGCGGTCCTGTTCCAGCTGCGGCCACCTTATCCCCGCGAACTTCTTAACCTCATCCGCCCAACGAACTTTCTTTCGCCCCTTGCTAATAATAATAATTGGTTTTTTGGGGAAAGGAAATGGCGCAGTATCTGTCTCATATATCTTTGGACACCTGAACCGCGCCGTAAGGGAAGGGATAAAGGAGGGAGTGAAAGAAGAAAGGAAGAATAGGTGCCGTAGTGGAGGGCTCCGGAATAATTTCGACCACCTGGGGATCTTTAACGTGCACTGACATCGCACAGCACACGGGCGCCTTAGCGTTTTTCCTCCGTAAAAACGCAGCCGCCGCGGTCGGGTTTGAGCCCGGGAACACCGGATCAGTAGTCGAGCGCCCTAACCACTGAGCCACCGTGGCGGGGCAATCGCCCCTTGCTACGTTTCAATAAAACTTGCTGCTGGGCTAGTTGGTGATACCTACTTTGCATAAAAAGGTAGCGCAAAAAGGACGACCAAGAAGGGAGAGCTTACTCCTTTGTCACGTTTTTAGGTTTAGAGTGTCATTGAGGCTTATTGCCTTTGTAACTTTGAAAAAAGTTTGAAGTTTGAAAAGTATTTATTTGAAGTGTGTTTCATACACTTCAGGAAGGAGGCCAAAAGGCGTGGTGCCTGACGAGGGCCTTCCTCCCTGGGGGTAAGCAAACTGCACTCGGCACATACACACACAAAATAAACAAATACAATAAATGTAGCGGTCGCCATTACACTTGCTGGCATGTTAAAAGAAAAACAAAGGAAAAACTGTACAACAATGTTAAGGTATCTTCGAAGTTGTTAAGATGCGTGCTGTTGGGTTACAGGGAATTATAAAAGGAAAAAATATATATATATACAATCATGTTGACTGTTATCAATTTATAATATGTCACAGGATGTACCGGTTAGTCATGAAGTCAACAGTGCAATCACTTTTCTCTTGTATATTTTTTGAGTTCTGCATTGATGGAGGAGGTCATGAAAATTTCTGTTTTCATTCAAAAAGGTAGTCATCTGATATCTAATCGTTTGGAATCCGTAATTTGTTCTTGATTTTGGTGCTCTTATTGTCATGTGTCGAAGGGGATATGGGTTTTGCGGTAGTTCTGGTGTTGCACAAAAATTAGTTTCAAGATGAAATCTGTTATATGTTTCAAGTGCTAGCCGAAGAGTTTTTAATTGAAAAATTGTCAGTAACCCCAAGCTGTTCCACCACGAGTTAGTGCTATCCAAGTAGCCTAGATTAGCAATTGCTCGTATGGCCTTTTTCTGTAGTAAAAACAAAGCATTTAAATTAGTCTGTGTTGAGTCTCCCCATATCAGTAAACAATAGTGAAGATGTGAATGAATTAAACTGAAATAAAGTTGCTTTTTGAGCCATACTGGCAATAGAAGTCTAAATTTATTTAGAAGGCCCACTGATCGCGAAATTTTTTTTCTTACTTGATTAATATGGTCAGTCCACAACAGGTGTTCATTAAATATAACTCCAAGGAATTTTATTGACTGTACTCGTTGTAAAATATTCGAATTGTATAATATGATTGGCTCATTATCTATGACTTTATTTTTAGCTCTGAATATTACATACTTCGTCTTCGTGATGTTTAGTTCTAACCTGTTGGCCCTCAACCATAATGTAAGGTTTTCTAGCCAGAGATTAGCTCTACATTCTATTGCTTGTAAACTCGCGTCATGAAAGAAAATATTTGTGTCGTCAGCGTATAAAACTGTTTCGGAGGAAGGAAGAATATTAACAATGTCATTTATGTGAACTAGGAATAGAATAGGACCCAGTACTGAGCCCTGTGGCACACCAGTGCGTATAAGGCCGTGGCTTGAAGGTATGTCGTTAATCATTGTGAATTGTACTCTGGATGATAAGTAGCTCTGAATAAGATTAAGTGTGGAACCTCGTATCCCATAGAATTGTAATTTGCGCAGTAAAATTTTGTGACAGACCGAGTCGAAGGCTTTTCTAAAGTCTAAGAATAGCCCAAGTGTAAAAATTCTGTTTTCTATATTGTTAATTATTTTATCCTTTATGTGAAGTAAAGCTTTTTCCGTAGATTTCCCTTTCTGAAAGCCATATTGTTCTTTCGCAATAGCTCCGATCTTAATGAAGTACGAAGTAAGGCGGGTATTGATGACTTGTTCAGCAATTTTTGAGAAGACCGGTAAAACGGATATTGGGCGATAATTGTTAGGATCATTATAGCTTCCTGTCTTATGTACCACACAAACTCTTGCTATCTTTAATTTATCTGGAAACCTGCCTTCTTTGAGCATTTGGTTGCATATATGGGACAACAAAGGTGCGATAATATCAGATACGGCTTTTACTACCTCACCCTTGATGTTATCAGCTCCAACGGAGCAGTTATTTTTTAGACGTATTATATACGAAGAGATTTCGGCTGTAGTTGTTGGGGAAAGAAATATCGAAGGCTTTGGTATGCCTTTAAGATATGACATTGGATCAGTGCATGTTGTTTGCGCAGACTGATTGTCACCAACCGTCAGGAAGTGTTCGTTAAACATGTCTGATAAGGGACGACCTCTGAGTGGAACGCCATCTACCACAATCTCTATTGGAGTTGGCTCGGTTCGTTTTGATACTAAATTGTTGTATGACCTCCATATCTGATTAGGGGCAAGTTTATTAGCGAACGCTTTTGCGTAATATTCCTGTTTTGCGGTTTTTAGATCAGTGTTGAGCTTATTCCTTACAGCTTTATGCAGGTTTAGTATATTGATGTCCTTGTGCTTCAAAAAATCAGCAAAGAGATTGTGTTTTTGCCTTATTCTTTTGTACAGCTCTTTCGTAACCCACGGTTTCTTAGACTCTTTGTACCTAGAGCGGCGGACTAGAGGAAAGGCTTTATAATAGGCATCTTGAAATTTTTTTTCAAAGACATCGTAACAGCGACTAGGATCTTCTTCATTAAAAACGAGTGACCAGTCCACCTCTGAAATCATGCGTCGAAAGCAATATATAGTTTCGTCATTAACTTTCCGATAGAAAGTGTTAGCTGTGCTATTAGAAAAAGTTTTCCTCGAATGGGGCAAAAAGACAAAAAATGGAAGATGGTCGCTAACATCGCAGGCCATCACACCCGACTGTACATCATTTGGTAAGAAATCAGTGAAACATAAATCAAGAGCAGTTCTGGTACTTGTGGTAATTCTTGTTGGCAGGTTTATAACATTTGCACAGCTGTAGGAAGACATCATACCAATAAAACTCTTAGAAACTGTATTCTCAGTCAATATATCTATGTTAAAATCACCCAGCACGACAACAGATTGGCTATGTCCTGTAAACGAGTGAAGTACACTGTCAAGGTAGGAAAAAAAGCGTTCAACTTTACCAGACGGGGGTCTATAAACAAGAATTATAATAACACCACAAGATTCGGCAACAAGTACCTCAAAATCACAATCAACAACGGAAAACGACTCTAGGGAGGCGTGTGATACGCCATCACGAAAATACAGAGAGACACCGCCCCCTTTTTTGTTGTCTCTGAACAAAGACACATGAGAATAGTCTTCAAATTGAGCAACGTCTGAGGAATCAGTGAACCAGGTTTCTGTAAATGCTAGAACATCAAATTTATGGTGAAGTAAGTTCAGATAAGCGCCAACGGCATCTCCTTTGTTTCGAAGACTTTGTGAGTTTAAACAAAACATAGAAAGAGGCTTATTTGAATGAGAAGGTAATTCCATTACTGTCTCGTTAAATTCATGTATCGCGTAGTAACTGCGGTTTTGTGAAGATGCTTCGTAATCCATACTGCTAGAAAAGATAAAGAAACACAGAAAAAAAACAACTAAGTTGATGGACGCTCACGCCTCCGAATCATCACTTTCAGCCTGCTTAGTTTCCTTGATATTACACAGATCTGCCTCACACGAAATCCGCAGAATTGGTTCACCTGGGCCCTTGCGGACCATCACCTTTCCATTCTTTTGCCACGTGAATCAGTAACCCATCTGCTGTGCCCTTGTGCGTGCCAGCCACAAAAGATGCTTGTTTCGACTGGTAAGGTTGTCGTAGAAGCGGACTTCTGATTCACTGTCAACCAGTTGCTTATTCTTGCTCTTCCAGTTCTCTTTTGTTTTTCGAGAAACGAACCGCACTAGTATGGGAGCCTTTCGACCTTTTCTTGTGGAAAGACGGTGAATGCCATCAATGTCGTCTTCAGCAAGCGAACGAAGGCCAAGGGAAGCAGCCAACTCATTGATTTTAGGTAAAAGGTTTTCATTTTCTTCCCTTTTGACTCCATGAATCTCGAGATTCTGCCGTCTACCATACTGTTCAAGTACGTTAACTTGATCCTTTAAATCAGAAATCTCCTTCGCACTGACGGAGTCTTCCACTGCTGTAATACGCTCCTTAATGTCTGTTAGTTCACGGTCCTGCTTGGTTAGGCGCTGTAGCACTTCATCATACTTATCCGACATGTGTTGGACAGACACTTGTACATCAGTCACTATTTGCTTTAACTCGGGAAGTGCATTCATCGCCTCAACTAAAGGCATCAGAAGGCATAGCTTTTTTTGCATATCTGTCACGATGCCCATTAGTGCCTGTTGAGAGAGCTGCTGCTGTTCGTTATTTGAACAGCTATGCGTAGAGGAGGAGCCACGTGAGCGACATTGATCGCTGGACGGTCGAGAAGTGCGCTCTGACGCCACTACACATGTCCGACATTTCCACTGCGCAATGCTGCTATCGGCCTTTTTGCTATTGTAGCTTCTGGCTGTTAGACCTGAACATGCTTTTCCATCATGGTAGTTGAATTCGCACGCTACACAGGTTACAAATGGGGAATCGGGTGGGATAACAGCATGGCAGGAAAGACAAGGGTCAGGCTCTTCTTGAGCTGTATGATTAGGCATGGCTATCACTAAGCACCAGCACCCGGCAGCAGCAGCAGCAGACAATGCAATAGAAAAAAAAAATAAAGGAAGCAAAGCCACCAACCTGCGAAGGGGTAGAAAAGCGTCAAGCGCCTTCCAAGACAAGCGTCGGCGATGTGCTACTGCCGCTACTGCCGAATGCAAATGCGGAGCAATGATTCCCAGTATCGCCGAAGAAACCTCGGTGGTTCGAACGTGGTTGCTGGGGCCAATGGGAGCAGGCTAGGTTTCCCGGATGATACGAGGAGATACGGTCCGCAATCTTCGAAACCGTGCGTCGTTGTCAGCAGGAAATTCTTCAGATGCAGCGCAGCCACAGTAAAGCCATGCGCCAAAGGTTGAACTTGAACGGAGGCCCAGCCGTAAAACTGCGAAGGGGTAGAAAAGCGTCAAGCGCCTTCCAAGACAAGCGTCGGCGATGTGCTACTGCTGCTACTGCCGAATGCAAATGCGGAGCATTGATTCCCAGTATCGCCGAAGAAACCTCGGTAGTTCGAACGTGGTTGCTGGGGCCAATGGGAGCAGGCTAGGTTTCCCGGATGATACGAGGAGATACGGTCCGCAATCTTCGAAACCGTGCGTCGTTGTCAGCAGGAAATTCTTCAGATGCAGCGCAGCCACAGTGTACTGCCGTTGTACTGCCTTGCTCGAAGTACTGAGGCTGCATTGGTTTCATTTCCAGCCGTGTAGAGCAGTACATGCGACATGCCCGAGGCTATAAATCTATTCGAGGTAAGCAGACCGATCGCCGTCGTCTTTCAATGCCTATTGTCTTAAATGGTTCAATAAGTCCTCCACTGCCCGGCTTACAAGGAGAGTGAGGGCGAATTCAAGTTGGCTCGTATCGATCGATTGCAATGTCGTAACGGTGAAGAGGCCGCTTTTACTGGGAACTGAACTTTGATTAGTTAGAGAAGGAAAAATAACGAAAAGAAATTAACGATATCAGCGACCGTTTTCAAAGGCCAACTTCGGTAACGTCAATACATATTCCTGTAGCACGCCGAACTCTGCAGCCCACACTCGTGTTCACCTCCAGTCAGGAACCACGCAGTTCGTAATAGTCTTGACGTCATCCTCAACGTCATGATTTTCATGCGAGTGGCGGATGACCCGCCGCGGTGGCTCAGTGGTTAGGGCGCTCGACTACTGATCCGGAGTTCCCGGGTTCGAACCCGACCGCGGCGGCTGCGTTTTTATGGAGGAAAAACGCTAGGGCGCCCGTGTGCTGTGCAATGTCGGTGCACGTTAAAGATCCCCAGGTGGTCGAAATTATTCCGGAGCCCTCCACTACGGCACCTCTCTCTTCCTTTCTTCTTTCACTCCCTCCTTTATCACTTCCCTTACGGCGCGGTTCAGGTGTCCAACGATATATGAGACAGATACTGCGCTATTTCCTTTCCCCCAAAAACAAATATTATTATTATTATTATTATTATTATTATTATTATTATTATTATTATTATTATTATTATTATTATTATTATTATTATTATTATTATTATTATTAGTATTAATATTATTTTTATTATTATTATTATTATTATTATTATTAATATTATTATTATTATTGCGAGTGGCGGAAAAAAAACAGTAGTGCTTTTAAAGTTAGTGAAACCGTGTAGACGCGCGAAAGCACGTCTTTAGCCCGGTTGCCTCTGGTTTTGCGTTGCTGGGTCGTCGGCACGTCCGGCGACGATGTTAGATTCAGATTAAGCTCTGATTGAGGTTTAAGCTGATTTGATCTGTTCGCGCCGCAGATGGAAGAGGACGATATGCAATTCGCAGAGCGAGAGTGTGTTGTAGTTTAACATGAGGCGTGACCAGCTGCGGCGATAGCCTAATGCCCTCGCACAGCGGCCGGCGCAGCTGATCTGTGCGCGCTGCTTCGAGTCCGACACCCAGTCGTAGATATTATTTGATTTCTTTTTATTTACGTACGTACGTAGATGAAAAGATTCTTGGTCGGTGTTGGTGAACCTAAACATATTGCAATTCAGCTCAATGTTTAAGAGCTATGAGAATGTCATACCGAAGAGCACAAAAATTCGTACAGTCGAATCTTACTAAAGCAAAATTAGATAAATTTGTCCTCCGCGCCTTTGTCGAAAAAAACCGTGCGGTCTGAAGACATATGACCAAGACAAAGACATATGCACGTGTATTTACGTGCATGACGAGAGACCATTCCTACAGTTTAAAATAGAGACTCTTTTCGAAATGCCAGGGATAATGAAATGTATATTTGCTTCATCCCTATCCTCTTCTCCACAGCGCCATGCAGAGAACTTTTAAAGCGAAAGTTTTACTGGCCGCGAACTTGAAATTTCTCCGTGGCCACACTTCGAGGAGGCACATGACGTCAAAACGCGTGCCTCGCAGCTAATATTTCTCTCTCTCTCTCTCTCGCTTCTTAGTAACGACTGCGCATGCGCCACTAGTAGCATCGAGCCCCAGGTGTTCCGCCGCTGCGCAGCGCCTTTCCTCAAAATGCAACATTCAATTTTCAGTTCTCTCTTTCTTCTTTCTCTCCATTCTTAATCCCTTCCTTTACAGCGCGGTTTGTGTGTCCAACTAGATATGTGAGACGGTCACTGTGCTTTGCGCGCACGCCGCGCCATCTGGCATGACGTCACGCCGCGCGGCTCGCCGCCGCCGCCATTTGGTATGACGTCACACCGTGATCCTCGTCGTTGCGCCAGCTGTGTCGCATGCCTGATAGCATGTCGGAGGATTGAAAAGGAGAGCTCGCGTGCGCCGCAACCACAGTGGTCTCGTCTTTAATGCGACAACAACTTAGCCAGGCAACCACAGTAACCTAGACTTGCAATCAAGATTAACAATGCCTTAACAAAGATTAACAAAGATTAACAACTAACATTAACAAAGATTAACAACTATGCCTTAGCTTTTGCTACGTATATCCTGGCCTAGCCGAGCTAAGCCACTGTCTATTTTTTTCATCAGCGCCATTTATTATACCCATAAAGCCCCGCGTGGGGTATACATTAGGGGGGAGGAGGTAACGCATAACAAGAGCACAAAAATTGATAGCCAAAACCGGAGCATTAAACAGCCAAAATATCAAGTACAAAATTACGCTTCAAATGATAGAGGCGCTGTAATGGAAAGGAAGAGGAAGCAACAATTTATGATGTAAGATGGCATGTCAGTCATTGTTTAAATATAACAGGATCACGTTCAGTTACAATGTGTTCCGGAAGCTGGCTCCATCCATGCACATTATGCTAGCCTAACTACCAGATATTTTACTTCCAGGGTAAATTTAAGCTAAAATCAGTTTTCATTCCTTCATAAAAGTATTCTCCTTTATGCACTACCACACGCTTTTCTCATTTTCTTGTTTACAAATCATTCCTTGAAATCTTCCGCTATAACAGTTCTCTCCCTTAAACCAGTATTTATGAAGCAGTGTAGCACATCGGCGGCTTTTATACTGGGCCCAAAATTTCTCTTCTGTTTAGTTATTGCGACACTAACAATACAATCTAGTTTCCTATATCCATTCATTAGTGCGTTCTAAGAGAAATGCCCCACTGCGACAGAAAACTGGGTTTATATAACCTGAAAAATGATAGTGAAATACAACTGCCACCGCCAGCGCACAGTTTTTGCAAGAAAACTGCGATGACGGCCACTCCTGAAACGCGAATCTTTGAGGCCAGCACACAACGCCATTCCGCTTCAAATAAGCGATCGCGGGGTCTACAGGTTAGCGACGACGTCACCATCAACGCCACGAGTTCGAATGGAGCGGCGAGAAAACATCTCGTCTATGGGACCCTCGTCTGTACACTTATGATCTTGTGTATACATTTTGGGATCAATAAACTTCTTTCTTTCAAAAAGTACCAAATTTGCCAACCGCGGTGACCCAGTGGTTAGAGCGCTCGGCTACTGATCCGGAGCTCCAGGGTTAGAACCCGACCGCGGCGGCCCCGTTTCGATGGAGGTGAAACGCAAAAAGCACCCGTGTGCTATGCGATGTCAATGCACGTTAAAGATAATAATAATTGGTTTTTGCGGAAAGGAAAGCGGCGCAGTATCTGTCTCATATATTGTTGGACACCTGAACCGCGCCGTAAGGGAAGGGGTAAGGGAGGGAGTGAAAGAAGAAAGGGAGAGAGAGGTGCCGTAGTGGAGGGCTCCGGAATAATTTCGACCACCTGGGGATCTTTAACGTGCACTGACATCGCACAGCACACGGGCGTCTTAGCGTTTTTCCTCCATAAAAACGCAGCCGCTGCGGTCGGGTTCGAGCCCGGGAACTCCGGATCAATAGTCGAGCGCCCTAACTACTGAGCCACCGCGGCCCAGGTGGTCGAAATTACTCCGGAGCCCTCCACTACGGCACCTCTTTCTCCCTTTCTTCTGTCACTCCATCTTTTATCGCTTCCCTTATGGTGCGGTTCAGGTGTCCGCCGATATGTGAGACTTATACTGCGCGATTTCCGTTCCTGAAAACCAATTTTCATTTTCATCAGTAAAGGATGCGGCTTTAGCCGCCCACCTCCCATTAGTAAAGCTACAAAAGTAGTAGGAGTAATAGTGGAGGTTTTATTAAATTAATAATAAAAAGGGAGGAAAAGTTTTTGCTAACCCTGGCATCTGCCATCAATACTGAACAAGCTGAGCTGGGGCAGAGGAAATAAATGATAGCAGGCAGAATGGAGAAATGGAATGAAAGAGTTGAAGGACAGAAAGAGAAGATAGAGGGAGAGGTAATATACACAATTTATTTACACAATAATAAAATCACTCCACTGAAATTTGCTAAAATGAGCAGCACATGTATTGCGTTTTCCTAATCTGTCAATTTAAAGAACGGGCTCGACGTGTTTCTCTGGCAACCTCTTTTGCTACCGCATCCAGTTGATAGGTGACAAACCGACGCTTCCGGCGCCAAAGTTCGTCCCGCTCCTTACACCAAAAACGTCATTTCACGTGCGCTCCGTACAGCAACCCTTATCAGCTTCAACAGGCGACTGCTTTCGAGTTACTAATGAAACGCTTTTGCAATCCAAGCCGCGTGTTTGCCAACCCAAACGCTAGCAAAGCCTATTTCGCACGTGTCTTTCAGCGGGGCATTGTACTAAATGTTTTTGGGATGGGCTGTTGAATTTCCCTGAGAACTCTAAACATGCGTTGAGAACGGTCGTTGCCTCGAAAATCGCGGGGACGAAATGAACGCGCGTCAACTGCTGCTTCAGAGCGTGCCCGACGGTTTTCAAGCGCTGCTTCCGACGACTCATTGCCACAGTCGACACGTGTCAAGGACCGCGGTTGAATGCGCCTGACAAAGGTCGGAATAACAACAGCAGAAGTAGTGGCAAAGCGTAGGTTACTCTAGAGTTCATCTAGGGGGTGAACAACACTTAATTATTGGTTGTCCCGGCGTCCTTTGACAGTTTCAGTGGTCGCTCATTTGACTTCTATACGCACGTGCAGCTGTTGGTTACTCTGTATACTGTCCTCATTTCTGGACCGCGGATTACGACAGGGACACACCTAGAAGAATAAGAATGGGGCGGAGCGCATATGGCAGGTTCTCTCAGATCATGAATGGCAGTGTATCAGTATTCCTCAAGAGAAAAGTGTACAACCGCTGTATCGTATCTGTACTCACCCACGGGGCAAAGACCTGGAGGCTAACAAAAAGGCTTCAGCTTAAGTTAAGGACAACACAGCGAGCCATGCAAAGGAAAATGATAGGTGTACCGTTAAGAGACCGGAAGCCGCCAGAGAGTGCGAGGGAAGAAACACGGGTTAATGACATGCTAGTCGGAATCAAGAGGATTGAATGGGCTCGGGCAGGCCATGTAACGTGAAGGCAAGATAACCGCTGGACCTTAAGGGTGACGGAGTGAATTCTAAGAGAAGTGTAGCAATGGGCGGCAGAAAGTTAGGTGGGCGACAAGATTAAGAAGTTTGCGGGGATATGGTTGCGCAGCTGGTGAAGGGCAGGGTTAATTGGAGAGACACGGGTGAGTTTTTTGCCCTGCAGTACGTGTAGTCATCATCATGATGATGATGATGATGATATCATGATGATGATGACGTCCTCGTTTTCTTTCTTCGAAAACAGCAAAAGGCGCCTGCAGAAAAATGAATGTGGTTCACTTGCACTGAAAACATGTCTGTCTGAAGTGCAGACAAAGCATAAAATACACTTCTCCTGAACAAAACAGTAGCAGTGTTCATCAGACTGCAGTAATGGAGCTGAAATCTCTCGGTAGTACGGTCTGCGCCATTCCATAAAACGTTTGAAGGTGCACTGGCAAATGGTCTGAACGTAGATCATTTTTTTCACGTATTTCGCAAGTTTGAGCGCATGTTGCGCAAAGTATTTCCAAGCATTGCTCCCTGTTTTAACTTTTAATTCAAAGTTTTCAAACAAGAAGGCCATCGTCGCCGATATAGCCAAGTATTGCAAGATTAGCCCATTCAAATAAGAAAAGCGCAGTACCTGTTTTACTTCACAGTGGACCCCTCAGTAGCGCCATGAGGCTATTATCAAAATAAAGCCGCAATATCAGTCTCACTTCTCGGTGGAAAGCTAACCACATTGGATAGAATGGAGGAAGGAGGGAGTGGAAAGTGAAAAAAAATTATCTTGGGTTTAACTACTGATGTACCTGGTTAGAGAGCGAAAACGGTGGTTTATCGGGCAACTAGACCCGGCTTGGCGTCTGTAACGTTGCGTACGTTCCGCTCACTGATAGGCAGCGCGCCCACTCTTGCCACCCTGGCAGGTGGCAGTTAACGGTTGATCGGTAGAGGTTGCTCACCAATTGAACGCTGCGGCTTATTGCTACAGTGCTGCGTCTCTGCCACAAAGTTGTCAGCGCTAATGCATGCAGCCCACATCTCTCTCTGACCAACGCCACGTACTTTTAAGCGCGATTGAGGCGTCCACTGGCCCAGAGAGCCCGTTATGCACCGTTTCTTTTCTCAAAATCGTCGATGTCTAGAACGTTGTCAACGCCAACGCCGATGAACGCTGAGCGCCGAGGTTGTATAGTTTGGAAAAGATTGGTTTTTGTGGAAAGGAAATGGCGCAGTATCTGTCACATATCGGCGGACACCAGAACCGCGCCGTAAGGGAAGGGATAAAGGAGGGAGTGAAAGGAGAGAGGAAGAAAGATGTGCCGTAGTGGAGGGCTCCGGAATAATTTCGCCCACCTGAAGACCTTTAACGTGCATTGACATCGCACAGCACACAGGTGAACAACCCCAATGAAGACCGTGGCCTGTTGCTGCAGTGCCGCGTGTCTGCCACAAAGTTGTCAGCACTAAAACTAGTAGACCACATGTCTAGCTCATCACCGCCACGTAATAATAATAATAATAATAATAATAATAATAATAATATTAACTGGTTTTTGGAAGGAAAGGAAATGGCACAGTATCTGTCTCATATATCGTTGGACACCTAAACCGCGCCGTAAGGGAAGGGTAAAGGAGGGAGTGAAAGAAGAAAGGAAGAGAGAGGTGCCGTAGTGGAAAGCTCCGAAATAATTTCGACCACCTTGGGATCTTTAACGTGCACTGACATCGCACAGCACACGGGCGCCTTAGCGTTTCTCCTTCATAAAAACGCCTTAGCGTTTTTCCTCCGCCACGTACCTCAAAGCGCAATTGAGGCGTCCACTAAACCAGGGAGCCAGTTACGCGCCCTTCTTTTCTTAAAATCATCGAAGTCTAGAACGTTGTCAAGGTCAACACCAATGAACACAATGAACGCCGACGGCTCTGAGAAAAAAAATAAAAATTGGTTTTTGGGGAAAGGAAATGGCAGAGTATCTGTCTCGCATATCGGTGAACACCTGAACCGCGTCGTAAGGAAAGGGATAAAGGAGGAAGTGAAAGAAGAAAGGCGTGCCGTAGTGGAGGGCTAATAATGATATTAATAACTATAATTGGTTTTGGGGAAAGGAAATGGCGCAGTATCTGTCTCATATGTCGTTGGACACCTGAACCGCGCCGAAAGGGAAGGGATTATGGAGGGAGTGAAAGAAGAAAGGAAGGAAGAGGTGCCGTAGTGGAGGACTCCGGAATAATTTCGACCACCTGGGAATCTTTAACGTGCACTGACATCGCACAGCTCACGGGCGCCTTAGCGTTTTTCCTCCATAAAAACGTACCGGCTGGGCCGGTATTGCACTGCCTCCGGGATCGACCTGGGACATTATAGCGCGCGTCTTTTCTGTCCTATCTTTAAACTATCCTACTTTCAGCACGTGGTAGCGATTGTGGCTAAGCTTGAGCAAGTGGGCAGGCCTGTGCACTTTCCTTTTCATTTTTCCTGGCAACAACAGAAGAGGAAGAAGAACGCAGCTGCCGCGGTCGGATTCGAGCCTGGAAACTCCGGATCAGTAGTCGAGCGCCGTAACCACTGAGCCACCGCGGCGGGGCCTATAGAAACAGAAACATTTTTCTGCCTATAGAAACAGAAAAATTGTTTTTTCTGAAGGAAAGTAATGGGGAAGTATCTGTCTCACATCTCGCCTGACACCTGAACCGCGCCTTAAGTGGAAGGAAAAAGTAGGAAGTGAAAGAAGAAAGGAAGAAAGAGGTGCCTTAGTGGAGGGCTCCAGTATAATTTCGACCACCTGGGGATCTTAAACATGCACTGACATATCTCATAGCACACGGGCGCCTTTACGTTTCGCCTCCATCGAAACGCGGCCGCCGCGATTTGGTTCGAACCCGGGTACTCCGGTTCAGTATAGCCGAGCGTTCTAACCACTGAGCCACTGCGGGGGTAAATACAGCGCTCAGTTTTGGCGTCAGCGGCGGCTGAGTGACGTCATAGCTGTCACATGGTTAAAGGACGATTCAAGATCAAATGCGCGCACACACGGATCACACGGCGAAGCCAGGGAGAGGAGTAGTAAAGCTTTCACTTTAATACACCACAGAAGTTCCAACAGAAGCTTTCGACCATTTTGACCAAACCAGACCGCGGCGACCGCGTTTCGATGGAGGCGAAACGCAAAAGTGCGTCTGTGTGCTGTGCAATGTAGTTGCACGTTAAAGATCCCCAGGTGGCCGAAATTTCTTCGGAGACCTCCACTGCGGCACATATTTCTTCCTTTCTTCTTTCACTTCCTCCTTTACCCCTTCCCTTACTGTGCGGTCTGGGTGTACACCGAGATACGTGAGAAAGTTACTTCATTTCCTTTCCTGAAAACCAATTTTTATCTATTTTGTTTTCGTTTCCCCCTTCTTTTCCACCACGTTTGGAGTAGCAGGCTAGTATTACGTGTTCGACGTCATGCCCCTCACCCTCTGCTCTCATTAAAGTTTACTTAGTCTCCCTCCTTTACACGGAGCGTTTCAGGTGTCCGCCGATATGTTAGACAGGTACTGCGCCATTTCCTTTCCTTCTTGCAAGTTGTCCCATCAAAGCAATCTGCGGGCCTAAAGTGCCTAACCAGACATCTGTGATTAGGCACACAGAAATTATGGTGCCTTTAAGCTGATCGAGGCCAACTACGTGAAGCTATTACTGAACGGGAAATAGGTAAACATGTCAGACATGTGCCAAGCTACCTTAATAACGCCGTCGTGGCGGTCGTTACATTCGATATAAATTATTCGCCGAGCATGCGAGAAGCGCCTCTGTAAAGGTCAGATTTCGGATTAATTAAGCGCTGACCAGTTTGGTCAGCAAACGCTATAGATTTAGAGCGTACAATTTTTTTTTCTTCTTTTTTTCTGTAATCTGCTCGGCTTGCGCTGGAACGCACAGGCGATAAAATTGAGCTGACGTGTCCTAACTGACGAATAGACGTTCCTTCATTAGGATAGGAAAACTTTTAATATCCAACAGAAAGAGGGTAGCCAGAGGGCTACCCGCCTAGACGACGGCCGAAAGGTCTTGACTCTCGGCGGCGGCTTCGGCCAGTCGGACGAGTTGTAACTGAGTCGCCGGGTCGGAGCTCAGTAGTAAGGTCTCCCATTGATCTTTTGTGTTAATACCTCGTCCCTCCCGGGGAGCATGAGGACATTCCCATAGTATGTGGTCCAAGGTTGCCCTAAGTTCGCAGTTCGCGCATTTTTCTGAAAATTGCCCTGGGTACATAAGACTCCAGAGGGCCGGGTTTGGAAATGTGTAAGTTTGTAACCGGCGCCAGTTGATGGCTTGGTATCTGGACAAGGATCTATCCGCTGGAGGAAGTCTAGCTCGTTGCAAACGATAGTGTTGTGTAATTTCTCTGTAGGTCACCATGCGATCCCTGTCTGTAAAGACCACCTCGCTCGGGTCCGCCCGGAAAGAAAAGCCTCGGGCGAACTCGTGGGCCGTCTCATTACCAGGCAGGGATGCATGTGCTGGTGTCCAGACTAGCGTAATTTTCCGGTCTATTACATGACGGCTTAGAATTGTATTCGTTAGAGGGGAGACCCGGCCCCTGCTGAAATTTAGTATGGCAACTTTGGAGTCACTGATGATGTATCTCGCTTTTGTGCCTACACAAGCCAGTGCTATGGCAGCTTCCTCTGCAGTCTCTGGGTTACCCGAGAGTATGGAGGCACTTATTTTGAGGAGTTGTTTATTATTGACGACCGCGACGATCATCGTGTTCTTACCATACTCAGCGGCATCCACGTAGACCACGTCCTCGTCTTTGTAGGAGCGGAAGCGTTTCTCTAGCGCCTCTGCCCGCTTGGCCCGGCGCACTGAGTGATGAATAGGATGCATATTCCTGGGTAATGGGGGTACAACTATACGTCCGTTCATCACTGAAGTCTGCTGAAGCTAAGGCAAAGTTTATCGCTGAAACGTGCTGCGTTGCTGGAGGCGGTGAAGACGGCCTACGCTGTATCTCGCGTCTTCCTAACGCGTTGTGATAATAATGATAATTGGTTTTGGAGGAAAGGAAATCGCGCAGTATCTGTCTCATATATCGTTGGACACCTGAACCACGGCGTAAGGCAATAGGGAAAGGAGGGAGTGAAAGAAGAAAGGAAGAAAGAGATTCTGTAGTGGAGGGCTCCGGGATAATTTCGACCACCTGGGGATCTTAACGTGCACTGACATCACACAGCACACGGGCGCCTTAGCGTTTTTCCTCCATAAAAGCGCAACCGCCGCGGTCGGGTTCGAACCCGGGAACTGCGGATCAGTAGCCGAGCGCCCTAACCACTGAGCCGCCGCTGCGGGGCACGCGTTGTGAAGGAAGAAATCTAGTTGAGACGACGGGAAGCAAACAGTAAAACCCACGCCTAAGAAACAGTAAGGTCGCTGGTATAGCGCTAGCTAGGCGCTCCTCGGGCAACAGGTGTTTTCCGCAACGACCACCCCCAAGCTTCCGGTATTCCGTTTGCTGAAATACAGGGTGTGTCACCTAAGACCTTACACAATTTTTAGAAATAGGCTTTTTGAGTTAGGTGGTGGTAGTGGTTTTATTAAAAATAATAGTAAAAAGCAAGGAAAAGATTTTTGCTAGCCCCGGCATCTGCCATCGATACTGAAGCACCTGAGTTGGGGCAGCGGAAATAAAGGATAGCAGGCAGAATGGAGAAATGAAATGAAAGAGGTGAGGGGACACGAAGAGAGGATAGGGGGAGAAGTAATATGTACAAACTATTTACACAATAAGAAATGTGTCCAGGTTGTGCGCGTGATTAGTTCATTTTAGAGGAATTAAATCACACACGCGCACAGCACTGTGTAGGTTACAACTGGAGTGGGGCGTCCAGTTATTAATTGTTCAAGGTAGAACTCGCGGAGCGTTCGGTCACTGCGTGTAACTACCTGACGGAGAACAGACGGGACGTCAAGCCCGTGTGTTCGAGGAATGCACAGAGGTTCACCAAAGTTCGCTCACGAGTGCGCGCACTGCCCTGCGGCCACAATAGCGTCTTGATGGAGTCTGGTAGTATGCCCTGCGCCCAATAGGCCGCGAGCATATCGCGACGAGCATCGGCGAACGCGGAGCAGCGAAGGAGCAGATGTTCTAGTGTTTCCACTGCCCCGCATCCGTCACACACATCACTCGTCGCGATTCCGTGACGCACCCGTCGTTCCCCGGGCCACACGCAGCCAATGCGCGCGCGGAGGATCATTGCACGTTGTGACCGTGTAAGTGCGCGACAGCCGGTGACACTGTCGATGCGCTCACCTCCCGCGATGCGTGGGTCGGGGTGCTGCTTTCGGAGATGGTCGTGAATGGCCGCACGCACGTCCTCCAGCGCAAGGGGCAGATCGCTGGCAGGTAGTTGGTGTGCAGCGGTCGCGAGGTCGTCAGCTTCTTCGTTGCCGGCGATGCCGCAGTGACCGGGCACCCACTGTGCACGCACGGCACAACCTCTCTGCGCGAGGCGCTCGATGCGCGAGCGAATTTCCCGCACTAGTGGGTTTTTGAGTTGGAAGAGCGCATTTTTCGGCATAGTATTGCCAGCGGTGAAGTGCATCATAATGCAGCTAACTTGCGCTAACTAGCAGGGTGGTTAATTATTATGTAATATCTATCTTTCTAACCATTGCTGGTACGCTCCTTAATTATTGAGAGGCATGTATCCCACCAAAAGTGGCAATCATATCACTTCTTACAAGTTTGAAAACTCGGTTATCCTCGGCTCTGTGGCCCAACATACTTTGCCTACAACGCGCCAAATACATGCGGTGTCGAGAAACTTGCAGGCAAAGCAACCTCTCCAGTGCACGTAACTCGTTGAAATAGCCAAACTTTGTTAGGCCACAGCGCCGAGGGTAATCGCGTGTTCAAAAATATCAATAGTGATATGTATATTACTTACAATGAGCTGCTGACCTGTCGGTAATTAATGAGCCTAACAGTACTAGTTAAAAAATCAACTATGCAATATATGTTTTCAAGTCTGCTAGTTCGCTCTCCTTAGCTGTATTCTGATGTGCTTCACCGCTGACCATGCTATGCCGAAAAAAGCGCTTTTCTAACTACGGCACCTCTTTCTCCCTTTCTTCTTTCACTCCATCTTTTATCGCTTCCCTTATGGTGCGGTTTAGGTGTCCGCCGATATGTGAGACATACTGCGCAATTTCCGTTCATGAAAACAAATTTTCATTTTCATCAGTAAAGGATGCGGCTTTAGCCGCCCACCTCCCTTTAGAAGAGCGACAAAAGTAGTACTAGTAGTAGTAGTAGTGGAGGTTTTAATAAAATAATAATAAAAAGAGAGGAAACGTTTTTTTCCTAGCCCCGGCATCTGCCATCGATGCTGAAGCAGCTGAGCTGGGGCAGAGGAAATAAAGGATAGCAGGCAGAATGGAGAAATGGAATGAAAGAGGTAAGGGGACATAAAGAAAAGATAGAGGGAGAGGTAATAGACAAAAATTATTTACGGCATAAGAAAATCAATCCACTAAAATTTGCTAAAATGAGCAGCACATGTATTGAGTTTTCCTAATCTGTCACTTTAAAGAACGGGCTCGACGTGTTTCTCTGGCAACCTCTTTTGCTACCGCATCCAGTTGATAGGTGGAAAACCAACGCTTCCGGCGCCAAAGTTCGTCCCGCTCATTACACCAAAAACGTCCTTTCGCGTGCGCACCGTACAGCGACCCTTATCAACTTCAAAAGGCGACTGCTTTCGAGTTACTAAAGAAATGCTTTTGCGATCCAAGCTGCGTGTTTGCCAGCCCAAACGCCAGCAAAGCTTAATTCGCACGTGTCCTTTAGCGAGGCATTGTACTAAATGTTTTTGGGGAGGGCTGTTCAATTTTCCCGAGAACTCTAAACATGCGTTGAGAACGTTCGTTGTCTCGAACATCGCGGGGACGAAATGAACGCGCGTCAACTGCTGCTTCAGAGCGTGCCCGACGCTGTTTTCAAGCGCTGCTTCCGACGGTTCATTGCCACTGTCGACACGTGTCAAGTACCGCGGTTGAATGCGCCTAACAAAGGTCGGAACAACAACAGCAGAAGTAGTGGCAAGGCGTGGGTTGCTCTAGAGTTCATCTAGGGGGTGAACAACACCTAATTATTGGTTGTCCCGGCATCCTTTGACAGTTTCAGTGGTCGCTCATTTGACTTCTATTCGCGTGTGTGTCTGTTGGTTACTTCCTTTTCTCTCCTCGTTTCTAGACCGCGGATCACAACAGGGACACAACTAGAAGAATAAGAATAGGGCGGAGCGCATATGGCAGATACTTTAGAAGCTTGGGCAAGTTGGTGTGACATCGTTTTTTCAGCAGCGCAGGGGACAAAGGACGTGACAAGTGCACAGACACGGCGCTGTGCACAACTGCACAGACATGGCAGGTTTTCTCAGATCATGAATGGCAGTGTATCACTATTCCTCAAGAGAAAAGTGTACAACCGCTGTATCTTATCTGTACTCACATACGGGGCAAAGAAATGGAGGCTAACGAAAAGGGTTCAGCTTAAGTTAAGGACAACACAGCGAGCCATGCAAAGGAAAATGATAGGTGTACCGTTAAGAGACCGGAAGCCGCCAAAGAGTGTGAGGAAAGAAGCACGGGTTAATGACATGTTAGTCGGATTCTACAGGATTAAATGGGCTCGGGCAGGGCATGTAACGTGAAGGCAAGATAACCGCTGGACATTAAGGGTGACAGAGTGAATTCTAAGGGAAGACAAGTGTAGCAAGGGGCGGCAGAAAGTTAGGTGGGCGGACAAGATTACGAAGTTTGCGGGGATATGGTGGCCGCAGCTGGTGAAGGGCAGGGTTAATTGGAGAGACACGGGTGCGTTCTTTGCCCTACAGTACGTGTAGTTATCATCATTATCATTATGATATCATGATGATTATGATGATGACGTCCTCGTTTTCTTTCTTCGCGCCTGCAGAAAAATGAATGTGGTTCACTTGCGGTCAAGATATGTCTGTCTGAAGTGCAGAAACGCCCGCGAGACTATAACGAAGCAGAAAAAGCATAAAATGCAGCAATTGCTTTTACTTATGAAACACTTCTCCTGACCAAAACGGCAGATGAGTACTCAACGGACTGCAGTAATGGAGCTGTGATCTCCTGGAAGTACGGTCTACGCTGCTCCACAAAACGTTTGAAGGAGCATTGGAAAATGGCCTGAACGTAGATAATTTTTTCACACATTTCCCAAGTTTGAGCGCATGTTGCGCAAAGTGTTTCCAAGCATTGCTCCCTGTTTGAACTTTTAATTCAGTTTTCAAACAAGAAGGTCATCGTCGCCGATATAGCCAAGATTAGCCCATGCAAATAGAAAGGAAAAGCGCAGTACCTGTTTTACTTCACAGTGGACACCTCAATAGCGCCATGAGGCTATTATCAAAATAAAGCCGCAATATCAGTTTCACTTCTCGGTGGAAAGCTAACCACATTGGATAGAATGCAGGAAGGAGGGAGTGGAAAGTGAAAAAAAATAATCTGGCGTTTAACTACTGATGTACCTGGTTAGAGAGCGAAAACGGTGGATTATCGGGCAACTAGACCCGGCTTGGCGTCTGTAACGTTGCGTACGTTCCGCTCACTGATAATCAGCGCGCCCACTCTTGCCACCCTGGCAGGTGGCAGTTTACGGTTGATCGCTAGAGGTTGGTCACCCATTGAACGCTGCGGCTTATTGCTACAGTGCTGCGTCTCTGCCACAAAGTTGTCAGCGCTAATGAATGCAGCCCACATCTCTCTCTGCCCAACGCCACGTAATTTTAAGCGCGATTGAGGCGTCCACTGGCCCAGCGAGCCCGTTATGCACCGTTTCTTTTCTCAAAATCATCGGTGTCTACAACGTTGTGAACGCCAACGCCGATGAACGCTGAACGCCGAAGTGGTATAGTTTGGAAAAGATTGGTTTTTGTGGAAAAGAAATGGCGCAGTATCTGTCTCACATATCGGCGGACACCAGAACCGCGCCGTAAGGGAAGGGATAAAGGAGGGAGTGAAAGGAGAGAGGAAGAAAGAGGGGCTGTAGAGGAGGGCTCCGGAATAATTTTGCCCACCTGGGGACCATTAACGTGCATTGACATCGCACAGTACACGGGTGAACAACCCCAATGAAGACCGTGGCCTGTTGCTGCAGTGCCGCGTGTCAGCCACAAAGTTGTCAGCACTAAAACTAGTAGACCACATCTCTAGCTCATCACCGCCACGTAATAATAATAGTAATAATAATTGGTTTTTTTAGGGGAAAAAAATGGCACAGTATCTGTCTCATACATCGTTGGACACCTGAACCGCGCCGAAAGGGAAGGAATTATGGAGGGAGTGAAAGAAGAAAGGAAGAAAGAGGTGCCGTAGTGGAGGACTCTGGAATAATTTCGACCACCTGGGGATCTTTAACGTGCACTGACATTGCACAGCACACGGGCGCCTTAGCGTTTTTCCTCCATAAAAACGCAGCCGCCGCGGTCGGGTTCGAACCCGGGAACTGCGGATCAGTAGCCGAGCGCTCTAACCACTGAGCCACCGCGGAGGGGCACGCGCTGTGAAGGAAGCAATCTAGTTGAGACGTCGGGAAGCAAACAGTAAAACCCACGTCTAAGAAACCGTAAGGTCGCTGGTATAGCTCTAGCTAGGCGCTCCTCGGGCAACAGGTGTTTTCCGCCCCGGCCACCGCCATGCTTCCGGTATTTCGTTTGCTAATATACAGGGTGTGTCACCTAAGACCTTACACAATTTTTAGAAATTGGCTTTTTGAGTTAGAAGAGCGCATTTTTCGGCATAGTATTGTCAGCTGTGAGGTACATCAGAATGCAGCCAAATTGCGCTAACTAGCAGGGTGGTTAATTATTATTGAGTAGCTATCTTTCTAACTATTACTTGTACGCTCCTTAATTATTGAGTGGCACGTAGCCCACCATAAGTAGCATTTATATCACTTCTTACAAGTTTGAAAACTCGGTTACCCTCGGCTCTGTGGCCCAACATAATTTGCCTTCAACGCGGCAAAGTACATCCGGTGTCGAGAAGCTTGCAGGCAAAGCAACCTCTCCAGTGCTCGTAACTCGTTGAAATAGCCAAACTTTGTTAGGCCACAGCGCCGAGGGTAATGGCGTGTTCAAAATTATCAATAGTGATATGTATATTACTTACAATGAACTGCAGAGCTATCAGTAATTAATGAGCCTAACAGTACTAGTTAAAAAATTAACTATGCAAAATATGTTTTTAAGTCTGCTAGTTCGCACTCCTTAGCTGCATTCTGATGTACTTCACCGCTGACAATGCTATGCCGAAAAATGCGCTTTTCTTACTCAAAAAACCCATTTTTAAAAAGTGTATGAAGTCTTAGGTGAAACGCCCTGTAATAAAAATTTGCATCCTAACGCCACTTCAAACCGCTACAGCCAATCACAAATGGCGAGTGCTCAGATGACCACTAGCAGACAGGTTCGCCCGCACCTCTCCAGCACCTCGCCCGCACCTGTCTTGTCTCGACAATCTGCACATGCGCAGTTTGGGGCCGGCGAGAGTGGTATACTGTAAATCTATGCAAACAAGTCATATCGGAGAGCTTGAGGATAACGATTCCGTGCATAGCTACCGCCAACAGCGCCTGTGGCCGCAGCAGTTTTAGCATCAGCCTCTCACGCAGAAGGGGCGAGATTCGATCCCCAGGACCGCCGGTTACCCACTGGTCGTCAAATGGGCACACCTTTTTCCTCCGCCTGTTGTGCTTGCAAAACACTCAATTTGAAGGAAGAAAACCAACCCTACCGAAGTCAAAACCCTCCGAGCGTTGTTCAAAAACCAATTTGCTATTTTCAGAAGAGATTTACCCGCCGCGGGGGCTCAGTGGTTAGGGCGCTCGACTACTGATCCGGAGTTCCCGGGTTCGAACCCGACCGCGGCGGCTGCGTTTTTATGGAGGAAAAACGCTAAGGCACCCGTGTGCTGTGCGATGTCAGTGCACGTTAAAGATCCCCAGGTGGTCGAAATTATTCCGGAGCCCTCCACTACGACACCTCCTTCTTCCTTTCTTCTTTCACTCCCTCCTTTATCCTTCTCTTACGGCGCGGTTCAGGTGTCCAATGATATATGAGACGGATACTGCGCCATTTCCTTTCTCAAAAAAACAATTATCAATTATCAGAGCGTTGTTTGGCTGCACACACCGGTGCATGGCAGGATGTGGTTGATGGTAGCGGTAGTTTGAAATCTTACCCTCTGTGACGTCACAATAAACTTCTCCGCGCTTCTATAGTGCTGTGAGGAAACGTTTAACGTTGAATCATCCATGACGTCAGGCTTTTAAACGCTAGAGCACAAAAAAAAACTTGGCATCTTTTACTTACAGTCTACATAGATTTGAATCCTCGAATATCATGCAATTCTGATCAAGTGGTCCAGCTCCTTTTAAGCTTTCGATCTCTAAACTTATGTCAGCAAAGAGAATACTTGACCGCATTTTTCATAACATTTAGTCTTTACGGTTTCCCTACGGCCTCCGCTGTACCGATGAGAAGCGAATCCCGTTGCATGGTTCCGTTTTCAAAAATACGGTACCGTATCATGCAAGGCATGTTTCAGAAATTAACTAGTAGATTGGTTTTGCGTGTGCTAAGTCTCGCAAGGAATATTGAATGTTTTTTTGTTCTCGAAAAGCATGATTTAAAATTTTACGCTTCACAAACTGAGAACCATACCGCAATACGCCGCAATACACGGTGCCACACCATATCATATTGTACTGTGTTATTACATATCTTTGCATACTATTAGCACATCTTAGCGTTTACACCTGAATTGTTCCTGCTTTTTGAGAGCCTAATTATGAATACATCACTTTTTTTGTCCTCTTCTCAGTTACTTTATATTGGGCTGGTTCCATTTTGGTCAAAAATTTGTTTCAAGTGCATTAGTAAGGACAAATACACCGCTTCAAGAAAATTTTCAGGGCTGTGAGAAAGCACGTATGGTGGCGAAACGAAGAAAACACTCGAGAGATGCCAAGCGTGTCGTCCACGAGGTCGTTAAGCCTTGTCAAGGGGGGCCTAACTGCTGCCTTAAAAATGCGCCGATCTCCCCCGTGTAGTTCCTAAACTGCTTTCATTCCTTTCTCTCCCATCACAGTCCGCTAAGGGGCGAAATGGACATCTCCAAATGGGTGCTAGAATGCCTAAATGGATGTCAAATGGACAGGGTGTCCCGGCACTTTACGTCCGGATGGAGCGTTCTGCACCGAAAGGAACAAATGGCCGGTTTTAAGGAAGCCCTCTTCAGTCGTTCGAAATATTTTTCTCCGTTCAATTGCTGTTGAAGCGCATTTCTTTGTCTTCCTGCGTTTCATATCCAGAAATTCTGTACATGCGCATTTTTCAACGGAAAGTTGATTAAGAACGCATATTTTTCAAATATTATAAGATTTTACTATAACAGACAATATATACACAGATCTCTCCTATGCGGGCTTCTAATATTCTTTTGTTCTAATATCGTTCTTGCTACCGTCAAAAACTTTCCTCGTTGGTTTTCTATGCCAGCCTTAACTACTCGATGCCAATGAATGACAATCTCTAAAAGAGATATTTCACTACGTGTCGGAAGATTGCATCATTACTTTCAATATTTCTGTTCCAGATACATACATTATTCCCAATTTTCTTGTGATTGAAGTTGATGTCCAAGCATCCCGGACTTTTGATCACTCCATAGGCTGGATTTCGCATGTTTTTAGTTTGGTGAAATTTAGCAATCTTTTATTACCGCATATATCCTGGTTCTTATCCCTGCTTTAAGCGCCTGCGAACGAGCTTATTCCATATAAACATCTACAGACACGTTCATTACGAAAGGAAACAGTCAGCTTGCATACAAAAACAATTTTTTTTTTCATTTCTGTACTAAAGTTGAAAATGTCTTGGGGCTGTCATTCGTCTAGAGGAAACCTCTTTAGAAATAACTTGGAGGCTTTTTAGCAGTATTATTAAATAAGAAAATGTTAAAAATTGAAATATTTTCATCCCGAAAAATTACACAATAATATGAAAATTTTAGAAGTGGGCCCACCCCAGAAAATGAATTAAGGTTGACTAGTCTTTCTATTAAGGTGGATTAGAAGAGACTAGGGGGTGCATAAAGAAGATAAGAGGGAGAATTAAGGTTGGCTATGGGCGGCTAGTGGATTGAACGATGTGATTAGTGGTGATTAGTACTAGAATAATATTAAGTATTTTATATTAGTGGTCGACTAAGGCGGAAGAGTGGGTCGCGTTCCTATATTACTATATGATAATTCAATGCAAGGTGCTCTAGCATTCCAGTTCTTAGATTTTCAAATTTGGCGGTCCTGTTCACATCACGACCCTTTCGACCAATCAGAAAACTTGATTATGGGGAAACCCGGTGCTTTTTGCAAGACGACAATGTCAATGCTATCGCATTAAAGGGAATACGCGTGCTTGTCACTCATATTTATGAAGTGACCGTGGGCTGAATGCTCATATTTTCGCGTTCATATTACCGACATCTATACGTCCTCCCGAAATGAAAACAGGTCGTTGCTGTAGGTTGGAAGTACATGAGAATCAGAGCCAATCAACTTAACGGCAATCAGCTTACCACTGCATCTGAAACATGACAGATCAGTTATTACTGTCATTCTATACGGGCCTCAGGAGTATCTCTTCTCTTAAAGTTTTTTCGTTGCTTTCAAGCAGAAAACAAATACGCAAAATTAAAAAACACCGCGGAGGCCTAGGGTTGTTGTTTACCCTCTAAAAATACGTCCTTTGGTCTAGTGTTATTCCTAATTCTTAATAATTGGTTTTCGGGGAAAGGAAATGGCGCAGTATCTGTCTCATATATCGTTGGACACCTGAACCACGCCGTAAGGGAAGAAATAAAGGAGGGAGTCAAAGAAGAAAGGAAGGAGAGGTGCCGTAGTGGAGGGCTCCGGAATAATTTCGACCACCTGGGGATCTTTAACGTGCACTGACATCGCACAGCACACGGGCACCTTAGCGTTTTTCCTCCATAAAAACGCAGCAGCCGTGGTCGGGTTCGAACCCGGGAACTCCGGATCAGTAGTCGAGCGCCCTAAACACTGAGCCACCGCGGCGGGTTTCCTAATTCTTCTTATTTCTTGTTTGGTGCGCTCCTGCTTTGATCTTAATCTGCCTTCCTCGAAGTTATTATTTTTTGCACCTTATACAGGGGCGCAACTTCATAATCCCGAGAAGTGGCCAAATAAAATGATTTTTTTATACTTGTTGTATGCGCTTGTGTATGTAATTTTTTTGCGCTGTCCCGACGTTTAAATGCTGAAATTGACAAGGAACTTCTCTAAAAAAAATAAAATTTCGCTGGAAGCCGCATCGCCTCTTCAAACATTCTTTCATTCCCTCTTCCACTATGGTCATTATGGGAGCAGCGGCGACGGCGTAGGGACTGGACCTAACCAGCTTCCTGCAATTTTTCAAGCTAAAGGTATTCCTAGCTTCCCATCAATACTTTAATCCTTGCGTCCTTATGTCTCTCCTCCTTATGTTTCTGTCTCTTCCTTGCAACGCTCTTACCTATTTTCTCTTTTCATTTTTCTCTCCTTACGTACTTTTTTTTTACTTTCTCCTTCCTTTTTCAACGAAATCCTTTGTCTAGTCAACATTCGTTGGTTTTTTTGGGGGGGAAAGGAAATGGCGCAGTATCTGTCTCATATATCGTTGGACACCTGAACCGCGCCGTAAGGGAAGGGATAAAGGAGGGAGTGAAAGAAGAAAGGAAGAATAGGTGCCGTAGTGGAGGGCTCCGGAATAATTTCGACCACCTGGGGATCTTTAACGTGCACTGACATCGCACAGCACACGGGCGCCTTAGCGTTTTTCCTCCATAAAAACGCAGCCGCCGCGGTCGGGTTCGAACCCGGGAACTCCGGATCAGTAGTCGAGCGCCCTAACCACTGAGCCACCGCGGCGGGGCACTGCATTTCTTTTCTTTCCATCTTTCCTTTTCTTTCTCCCTTCACTCCCACCTTTCCTCCTTCGTTGGTAAATCTTTCTCTCATTCACCCCTTCATTTATTTATTCAGTCACTATTCACATTTTCACCGGCCATCTAATTTCTTCGTTAGATGGCCTATCCTGTTTATTCTCTCAGTAAGTCAGTAAGAGACCTCTCAACGATTTTGTGTGTGTGCTCTTCCAAATCGCGCGCTTTCGCATATGCACAAGTGCCGAGATTCGGCCCGCCGACGATCTTTACGAGGGAAACGCGTAATGAATGGAGCGCGCATGAGAGCAGGTTCACATTCCACCTCCGTCACGAAGCATGCAAGGAATGCGGCAAGTCCCGCACCTTTTTCACGCACCCGGGTGCGAGAAATTCGAGGAATTGTCCGGTTCCGCATTGCTTTCGAAGCTGCTGTGCTTCAGCCTTTTTTGCGCGTTGATTTCTGCAGCTTAGTCAAGAAGCGGGAATCTCATACGCCTGTACCATCTGCTGCCAGGGAACCTCCGGGAATCGGTGGTAGCTAAACGTTATACACTGCTGTGATGACAAACAAAAGTGCTTTGCTAGCAGTATGCGCTGCAAATAATTTTTGTAGCGATAGCTACCTACGGCAGCACTTCGAGCCTACAGCGTGGCGGCGCTGCTACCCTGTGGCTGCGCCGCCACGCTGTCACGTGGTTGGTCACGTGGTGCGGAGCAGCTGCCTGCAGCACTGCGCCGTGGCTTATCACGTGGTTCGTCACGTGGTTGGTCACGTCACCAAGTTCCACTCGGCCGGTTGTAGCTATCGCATCACTCAAGGTTTAACCAAAGCTAAAACACCACCAATGTTCTTTGTTTAACCAACCTGGAATCACAAGGATTGCCACTACCCACTAGGTAATGTATGTATCGTAAGCTACACATACCAGAAAATTCCGGTCAACAGCATTTTTGAGTGGGGACCCTTTTACGAACGCAGTTATTTCATATAATGTAAGATTTCACTATAATAATTAATATGTTCGCAAATCACCCGTCGGTAGTCTTGCATTTCTTTATTAACGTTTTTGCTATCCTCGAAAGCGTTCTCATATAGTATGTTTTCTATGGCAGTCTAAACTGTCGGATGCGCGCGAAAAAAGCACTTTAAAAGAAAGACTTCGCTACATATCAGAAGAATGAACCGTCGCTTTCAATATAAGAGTATCGTGCAATTTTTCAATTTTCAAGAATTTTCGTCCGCGAATTTTAAACATGCGTGTATGCATGGCTCAGATGCTTAGGATACAATAATTTGGGTTCCAATGCATGACTTAAATATATTTTTATAATTTTTGAGCGCTTGACTGAGTGCTTGTACAAAATTAGTACATGCACAAAATTAGTCTTCCTCTTCGCTCAAATGTGTGCTTACGTGCGCTGGTCGCCATATTATGAGTACTAATGAGTGTTTATAAGGGTGCCTTAACATGAGTTTGGCTGCATATGGATGTTGTTTTCGACCGCTACCGTACTGGCACAAGCGGTCACATTTTTCAATGATCGTTAAGAGGTGAGACAGAACACGACTGTTAACTTGCTCATCATATAACAGCATTGCTCTAAAACCTGCGAAGAAGAGAGTTTTCACCACACGACACCTTCTTCCATCGGGGCCGCGCCTACCATTCTGGTGTTCAACATAACGAACAAATTTTCCAATCGGACGTTATGAAGTGCGTATTTATGAAGATATCCGTCTTGATTATTGCTGTCCATGCCAGTGTGAATCTGAATTGTGTGGTTTTAACGTCCCGAAGCCACTTATGCTATGAGCTGTGGATTAATTTAGATCACCTGAGATGGTTTGCCGTGCGCTGACATCGCGCAGCTCGTGAGCGTTTTATGTGATAGCATTTTTCTCTCGTTTCAACAAAAACTCTGTCATCTCGACAGCGAAGCTTCTGATTGGTCCATTCCCTGATTACGCCATCAGCATCACGCGATTCTAATTTATCAGTCAGACAGCACCGCGAAATTTTCAATTTTCTATATAATTCTCTGACTGCTCAAGCGACTTCAGGTCAATATATTCTTTCTGTACACTCCACTACACGATGAGGACACTGGGGAGCCTGAACTCTGCAGTAGCTGCCGCAGAATTACTTCGCAAAATCACTTAATTTGGAAGTGACAGGATTCTCCTGGGGCTAAATCAGAAAGCACCCCAGACCTTGCCACCGGGGAAGAGCTGATCCGGAGCCACGACCCGGATCAGCAAAGACTCTTCATCCGTCAGGCGGAGAGAGCTTACTACAAGACTCTCTCCGCGGTCTCCGGTGCTGAGAGCCGGCTGGGAGGAACGCCCTCCTAATTGCTGCACCCCGACCGTGAGGCCCCATGATGACAGAAATAAAGTTCATTCATTCATTCATTCATTCATTCATTCATTCATTCATTCATTCATTGATCGAGCGAGGTCACTACTCTTGTGACCTCGTCACATCCTGCCCACCATAAAAGGTTCTAACCTGTGCATTGGATTACGAACAAACTGCCCACCTTGCCAAATTCAGTGTTGTTACCGCCTGTCACCCATCGCCGGCGCATGAGCCTTACGGTAGCTGTGGAAGCGCAACCTGGGTCTCACAAGCCTCACCAGTGGTTGTTTGAAACGGCCACCTAGCGGGTCAGTGCTGAACCGCTGCACCACAGCGCCAGTAGGGGTATGAGGTCTCCCCGTGACATGGAAGATGATTTGGACCTCATCAACACAGCGTTACCAGCAGTACATCGGAAGCTGAAATTGTGAGGGCCCACAAATTTTTGAAGGTGGCCCACCTACAAAAATTCTTAAGGACCCTCAATATTTTGGAACAAGACCAGCCCCATAAAATGGATTAGGATGTATTAGTTGATCGGATAAGCCCATATGATATAACAATTGAAAGTACTCGCGCATTCTAGAAGGTGATTACTGATGCAACCATACGTGGGCATTGGAACCAAATCCAGCCAGAGTTTTGCCGGGAAAATCCCCTGCAGAACATTAAACACTCATTGTAGACACCACAGCAAGCAACCTAAATCCTATCGCATTCTCCTCTTTAAGCAATTGGTTAAGGCCCCAAGTATTTTTTATTTCACCTGCATTAATATACGGCCTACATGGTCTGGATCGAATCGGCTGCCTTGGTACCAGCAGCCGAAAGCCAAAGCTCTTAAGCCACCACGGCGGGTTGAGTGTGCACCTTAATTACTCACTGTTGGTGAACTACGTTACAGAGACGTAAACGGTGCACCATGACAATCTCCAAGAATTAATTCATAACTAAAACAAAATTACTGCTACGAACGCCGCCACTCCTCGTCACAGAAGAACTCGTTCCTTCTCACATGATCCAAGCTCCTTCGGTTATTGATTTCAGAAGTCCTCTTTCTGTTGGGGGCCATGTGACGTCATACTCGCTGCAGCACGCTCCGGGAGTTAGAGGGGCTTTCAAGCTCGTCGTCTAGAGAACAAGGGAAGAAGCCACTGCCTGCGCCACTGGACGGCGTTTGAGGGGGCGCGGTGTCTGCTCGGAGTCTAGATAAACCGGCCAACGAACCGAATCGACAGCCATGACAGGAGAGAGCGCGCGCGTTCGGGTAGAATACTGAAGAGGATTCCGGCGCCAACATAGATTGTCGACGACGAGGTCCCTTCACTCCGAAAATCTTGATCGATTCGATAGATTTTCGCCTGTCAGTGGCGTCGGCCGTAGTTTTCCATCAACTATGCCCCTTGTTCTTTTTTCACTTCTCGCTTCGTGTTCCTTTTTTCAGTCTTTTATTTTAGCAAGTTTCGAAGCCTGTTCTCACCACTCCTCCTAGCACACTGTAGGACGAGCAAACAAAGAACGTATTTCGGCCTACGAGGCATTCTTCAGGCGGGTTCTATTCGATCCTGGCGCAAGACATGGTTGTAAAGCAGTGTAGGAATAAGCTGCGTGGAGTGTCAATCGGTCACTGAAATCCGCACAGTTGTACGTGACAGCACCGTGTGACGTATGCTGATGCGGAGCAACTCCGAGCTGCTTGTCTCATAGGGCATCTTGACTTTTTCGTTCGGATGTATGTACTAAGACCCACCTCACGTGGGTGTAATTCTAGCAAAAAAATAGATCAAGAAGAATCTGAAGGGGTGCTCACATGTTGTGAAACAAGTTGTAGCTTCAGGTCAAACGCGTGACCCTTCGTCGTGACCCACCAGTCTCGTGATCGTTGAGACGCGGGACAAAGGATGACGTCACGGATTATGGCCAAGTGATGATACGTCATACAGTGGTAACAACGCGATCTCCTTTCACCTCTAATGCCGAAGAACGGCTGGTGACGAAAACCAATGTCCTGTGCGAGATATTTATAGGACGTCAGGGTCCTCACTTTGCGGATTAGCGCACAGCTTCACCAATGCAAACCGCAGCAGTTCGCAATCAGCAGATTAAATATGCTTCACGCATTTCGCATTTCTGCACGCAGAGAAAATTGGAGCTACTACGCGGTCAGTGCGTACTCTCTGTAGCAATAGGCTTAAGGCATGAAAAATCCGGGATAAAAATTGGCAGTGGATTAACTTGGCTAACCCTGGAATTCAGCGAAAAGCAAGCATGCTTGATAAGCGTCTGAGTCCCGTACATGGTAGCTCCGCTACATGCTCGCGGCAGCAGTTATATATGTCCCCACGCGACCACGTGGCTGTGACGTGGTATCACATGGTCTTACGGCACCCCCATCGGATGTCATCACCTGGCTTCACATCACCCCATCGGATGTTCTCATGGTCAAATGTCAAAGGTCAACTAAACGTCGTGGGTTAAGGTCGGGTATCAATGGTTCTACACCGTAACTGTACCACATATGGTCCATACACGGCTATCCTTGGTTGGGTTGAAGGTCGGTCAAGGTCGTTGTACTGCCTACCCGACGACTGCTTTACCTAGCGTACTGACGCTTCCGTTTCAAAACCTGCCCTGCCAAGTTTACGCCTCATCTGCAAGGAACTAAGCAGGGGGTGGCTCCGACGCCACTTCACGTAACCCAACGACATCTAAACCTCTCCACAGATTTCGCTTTCATCGAAATGCAGCTCTTGCGATCATGGAGTAGCATCACTGATCGCGTTATCCGTCAGTCAGCAGCGCAACGCACAACTGCATGGCCACTCCGGCGCATAAAGAGCCATTACAGCTTGTAGCAGTCATCATTACAGACGGAGCATCGGTTGCATTCCGTAATAAACTTTATACATGCTTCTTTCTTTCGCGTAGCGCCGGGCTCATCGCAACGCACTGAGTTGCAGCCTTTCGAAGCCTCTCAGGAGCTCTACTGCATATTCAAGATGAAGAGTTCCAAGGAGAAAGGCCATTACATCTTGCTCTTCATCGAGCTCCCCAGAACGGGCGGATCACTCCGCAAATCGCTCGATTAGGCTTAGTCATTACAGGCAACTGAAGTGGCCACTTCCAAAGCAACCGAGCACCACGTGAGTGCTCTCGCATAAGGGGTTACCCTGGGAACTAGGGGGCGATCAGCGAAGGGATACCGGTGCTCCAGTGTGTTCCTATCAAGCGATTATCCAAACAACAGGCGCATGCTGCTGTGCTACAAGCGAAACCTCTTACGCAGACGCGTACCCCGAAGCCTCTTTCGTTTCCACTGTTGCCTGCTCTCTATGGCGGGCCCATATGCTTTGCGCTAAGGGCATGCAGTATCTTTTTGCTTTAACCGACGAGTCTTAGGAGCTTCTTGATCCAGGAGAAAGGCAAGAGAACACGTGCCGGGTATCTAAAACGTCGGCTGCAGTAAAATGCGGGAACGTAAGCTGGCATATGCGTGCTAGGTAAAATTAACTTTTATGGTTCCGTTTACTGGAGCAAGTTCCAATGATAAATTAGGAGCGCTTATGGAACATGTTTTTATGCACTTTTAAAGCGTACTATTATTGTAATTATTAGTATGAATAAAAACAAATGTTCCAATCACTAATTGAGAGCCGTATGTTGTAGAGCAAAGGTTACTCCATAGAGCAGTCTAGACTACAACAAGCGCAGCGCGCAATTTTAAGTGTTAGCCTGCGGATTTATATTTATGTTGTCGTCGTCTTGATTTCTGCTTATTTTATCAATTGCTTCTTGATAAATTTTAATTAAAACCTGGCTGAACCAGGTAGACGAGCGAAAGCAAAGCCTGCGGTATTTATAGCGAACAATGGTAAGACGCCATTGCTACGTCATTGCATGATGTCACATCAATAATGCGAACCTCAGCTCTTGAGGTCAAGGTCAAACGTCAAGTGACCACTGGTCGTCGGTCACGTGGTTGCTCGTCATTAGCTATGACCATACCATACAGGCACATCATGGCTATGCGCAGCAAAACACATAGTCGTACATTCTTAGTCTTTCTGGGCGTGTGTTCGGTTGTACCTTGGTCGGGCTTCAACGTCAAACGCGCAAAGCCAGGTGAAACTCAGAGTTGTACGTCGAGTAGTAGAGCTTTCGCTCTAATACCAACGTAGGAGGTACGGTTGCTGTGGGTACGGTTCTTACTTGTGCGTCCTGTTTCTGTCGTTCTTTTTATTCCCTTTTGCGAAGGTATGCCGAATCTTTTTGTTAAATTCGTCTTCAGTGACACAGGCTCCTATCTCAGTTTCCGTATATAGCGTAATCACTGCCGTCTAATGATATCACCTTACGTAGAAGAAGCATAATTTCGAAAGCCCGACGTTTCCATAGAATGCTGCGCAGACCCATAACAGTGCTGCCAACCTCCAAAAACAAAGACAATAAAATTCTCTAAGCTTTTTTCTAGCTCGGTTCGTTGCATCCAGCTTTAGCTCCACTTGAATCGCCATTTCGACGTTCAGTTCCACATTTCAGAAAGAGTAGACAGTGTCCGATATGCGAGTGTCGTTATTTGGCGAGCATGCCACGTTTAGGCGGTGCTTGTTAACGAAAATGCGTACCGCTGTCAGGCAGCGCTAGAGCTGGAACAGTTTTCTGTTCACTCACGAGCTGTAACTAACGCTAGAGTTCTTCATTTTGCCGTTGCTTCGCTACATGTCTATATACGGTATTTATAGGGACACTAGTGACGCAGATGAGAAGCTTTGAATTGCCTGCTTGTTTCAGAAAATGGCAGCCTGACTTTCGAACTTTACAGATCTCATTGTTGCAGCGCCACCAATTTGGAGCAGAACTTTTCGGGCTGAATTTGTGAGCTTTCATTTTTTTAATTGGTCTGCTATGTATTGTGAGTGAGTTAGTGAGCGAGCATGCGTGTGTGCGTGTGTGTGTGTGTGTGTGTGTGTGTGTGTGTGTGTGTGTGTGTGTGTGTGCGTGTGCGTGTGCGTGTGCGTGTGCGTGTGCGTGTGCGTGTGTGTGTGTGTGTGTGTGTGTGTGTGTGTGTGTGTGTGTGTGTGTGTGTGTGTGTGTGTGTGTGTGTGTGTGTGTGTGTGTGTGTGTGTGTGTGTGTGTGTGTGTGTGTGTGTGTGTGTGTGTGTGTGTGTGTGTGTGTGTGTGTGTGTGTGTGTGTGTGTGTGTGTGTGTGTTCTTAAGCAGCACGACTTTCAGGCTATAACAAGTCACTCACCAACTAGCCTTACACGTCAGGTGTACCATTACATAAGGTTGTTAATGGGACGCTGATTTAAGAATTATCAAATTTTTCGATACCGATTTCTTTCCAATCATTCATGGCATTCGGCCACTTAGCACCAAGCTTGAGGATTTGATCCCGGCCACTGAAGGTACACTTCAGTGAATTAGTTCATAATGTTATGTTATAGCACTAAATTTGAATTCGGTATTGAAAATCATAAATGCGAAAAAAATTTGACAAACAAATTCGAATTGATATTCTAAATGCCCATATGCTAAATATTGTTCCTAGCCAACCATTCCTAGGCAAAGGAAAATATGGCGGATTCCCTACACTACGGCGCACTTTAAAAGAAGACAGTTACTTTCGAACTTCAAACCTTATTAAAGGATTCATCGTGTTCTCTTCAAAAATTCAAGTTTTTATAGTGCCTATCTCCAGCGTTTCGTTACAAAACGTATATCGTGCCCTAAATTGAAGTTCTATAAGGTGCAATAAAATTTCCTTTGTTGGTATAGGCCATTCCTTTAAGGCTGGTAACGCAATGGTCTTTCCCTCCGACGTTCGTGCGTAACCACAAATGGGCGGTTTGTGCTTGATATTTCGCGCATTTTTTTGCGTCTGTTCGCTATTACAACATTGAAGTGATACTCCGACAAATACTTTCGCTACAGTATTATTGCTTTACGACGCCTAGTGCTCATTGTCGGCACAGAGCCTGCATTGCAATGCCGAGTTTCGGGTCTGTCTCCATTTTTTTGCTTGGCCGAGGAGAAATGCTATAGTCCAGATTTATCAAGCGCGACATTAATCCGCCTTCACTTGTAGCTTGCTGCCAGATACAGTGTAAAAACCGTGAAAAGAAAAAAACATTTAAGGTCAGGGCAAAAGTATACGAGCAAAAATATTAACTCTACTTTCTTCAAAACAAATTTATCTGGCAATGGCGTAATATACCGTGGTATATCTCCATATTTCTTAGTATAGTACGGCTAGTGAAAGATCAACCCAAGCATATTTCAGGAACAATGCCGCACTCTATCGGGAGTGTGGTTGCCCTCATTCGGAATTTGCGCAAGTATGCGTGCAAGACTTGCCATTCATGGCTTGGGCAATAAAGCTTGCCTTGACACATGTCTGAGTTGCGTAAACAACGACGTTGTCTAGAAAGGCACTTTATTTGAACTTACTTTCGTCCTTTCTCTACTTCTTCCTGCCTTCCTGCGTTTCTTTCTTTCTTTCTTTCTGTTTTCTTCTTTTCTTTCTTTCTTCCTTTGTTCCTTCCTTTTTTTCCTGCTATCCTCCTTTCTTCCTTTCCCTATTATTATTATTATTATTATTATATTATTATTATTATTAATATTATTATTATTATTATTATTATTATTATTATTATTATTATTATTATTATTATTATTATTATTATTATTATTATTATTATTATTATTATTATTTTTATTTTTATTTCCTCCTTTCTTTCTTTCTTTCTTTCTCTATCCTTCTTCCTTCTTTTTTTCATTCTATTGTTCTTTCTTCCTTATTTTCTCTTTCTTTTTCTATCCTCTTCCTTTTCTTTTTTTGTTCTACCCTCTTTTCTTCCTTACTTTTTCTTTCTGTCTTCCCTTCTGTTTTTCGCTTTCCCTTCCTTCCTTTCCTTTCATCTTTCTTTTTTGCTCGTTTTGACCTTTCTTCTGAGACTGCAGTAGCGAGGATTTTGGATTCGTAAGGTTCAGCCCACAGAAGGCGACGGTGCGCTGGCATCCCCAACCGCTGGCAAGGTTTCTTCCTAGCCGTGTAGACTAGGGATTACGGGAACCATGCAGGGAAAAAGCGGGACACCACGCCTCCGGTTTCTGTAGGTAGATTTTCCGTAGCAAGCAGGCTGCATCTTGAGGCAAACTACGAGGTCCTGTCACAATGCTTACCCCTGGAAAAAGCTGCCAGCTTGACCCCCACGAGGTGGCTTACACCGTGGGATGCAGTCTCGTGCGTTCCGTTCAATCAATCTTGCACTCAAATCTTGATGATAGAAAGTCAAGAAGACCCGAAGTTTGCTTCAATTGTCGGGAATTTGACTTTGAGAGAATTCGATGTCCCCGCCGCGGTGGCTCAGTGGTTAGGGCGCTCGACTACTGATCCGGAGTTCCCGGGTTCGAACCCGACC
Organism: Amblyomma americanum; assembly: GCF_052857255.1. Classification (NCBI taxonomy): domain Eukaryota; kingdom Metazoa; phylum Arthropoda; class Arachnida; order Ixodida; family Ixodidae; genus Amblyomma; species Amblyomma americanum. The sequence continues at coordinate 48,787,149 of NC_135507.1, forward strand.
GCGGCGGCTGCGTTTTTATGGAGGAAAAACGCTAAGGCGCCCGTGTGCTGTGCGATGTCAGTGCACGTTAAAGATCCCCAGGTGGTTGAAATTATCCCGGAGCCCTCCACTACGGCACCTCTTCTTCCTTTCTTTCACTCCCTCCTTTATCCCTTCCCTTACGGCGCGGTTAAGGTGCCCGCCTATATATGAGACAGATACTGCGCCATTTCCTTTCCGCAAAAACCAATTATTAATTATTAGTTCTGGTCGTTGCATACCACACATATACTCCTTGACATATCTTTTGCAACTGTCAATTTGATGTTGGCTAAATACTGCTAATTTTTTTAGGTTATGACATCTTGTCCTCTTCGCTTCATTCATGCAGAACGTCCTTTTCTGCGTGTGTAGTTTGCAAGGTCCTTGAAGTTGACCGTCACCGCCCGTCGTGAAAACTTTTCGCGGGATTTTCACTACTTTCCGAGATCTAGTACCCGGTCATTTAATCACCGTGGTTTTCGCTGTGCCTTAGGCAATGCCCTGCAAGCCAGGAAGGAAGATATCAACGCCCTAATTTCATAGTTTTACGTTACTGCACCTTTCCCTAATGCATTTCTCCGTGAGGTATATGTTCCAGTGACAAATTAGAAGCACTTCCGGCGAATCCTTTTTTTCTTATTCTTTTCAAAGTGAGTCATTATTCCAATGAATGGGAGGTGATTAAGGTAGCCATTGTGTTGCACTCACTAATTGGGAGCCGTGCACTGTAGACCACAAGTTGCTTCATGATTTAGCAGTCTAGACAACATGAAGCGTGCCACTCAGTTTTTAGCTTTCGCAGGACTCATTGCGCTTAACTTGGCATTCCTTAGCAATTTTCCTTATCTTGTTTGCAATTTTACAAACTTTTATTAATTTCTACGATTTGATGTTCGTTTTCGACGACTGTAATTTTATGACAGTGACAGTGTGGCGTGGTGACCAGTCGGCAGATTTTATATTATAAAAATATAAATCGTTCCTATCGATTTTTTTTCTCCGCGAAAGGGCAGTGTGAGCTGTCGATTCTCCTAATCAGTTGTTTAAACAATCTTTATACAAATTGTTTCTTTGGTAATTTTTTAATACAGGCTTCTTAGTTAAAAGAGTACTTTATTCGATATAGTGATATCAGATATTAAGTGATTCAGGATACAGCTAAGAAATTCTATTCAGCACGTTGGTTAAATATCTAACAGTGAAATTTTTAACTTTTACAGTTAGGCGTTTTTATGGCGGAAAAACGCTAAGGCGCCCGTGTGCTGTGTGTTGTCGGTGCACGTTAAAGATCCCCAGGCGGTCGAAATTATTCCGGAGCCCTCCATTTACGGCACCTCATTATTCCTTTCTTCTTTCACTCCCTCCTTTATCCCTTCGGCGCGGTTCAGGTGTCCAACGATATATGAGACAGATACTGCGCCATTTCCTTTCCCCCCAAAAAAACAATTATTATTATTATTACAGTTAAGCGTCTGATTTATTTACAGGTTTGTAGCTTATCGTTACTAATAATAATTGTTTTTCGGCGAAAAGAAATCGCGCAGTATTTGTCTCATATATCATTGGACACCTGAACCGCGCCATAAGGGAAGGTATGAAGGAGGGAGTGAAAGAAGAAAGGAAGAGAGAAGTGCCATAGTGGAGGGCTCCGGAATAATTTCGACCACCTGGGGATCTTTAACGTGCACTGACATCGCACAGCACACGGGCGCCTCAGCTTACCGTTACTAATGCCTATGTCAGTTTTAGGTTTAAGAAAATGCGATTCTATTCGTCGCTTAATCGCAAGAAACTCTGGGCCCGAAATCGAGGCCACCCTAGCGGAGAAGGCACATAGCAAAGCCTACGAGCACACGTCACACAACGGTGCAAGTGTCACCTCTTCCTTCCGCAGCGCCCAGGAGGGAACGGGGAGGAGGCACGCAGAACGCGATACACGCACCTGTCTCTGATGCAGGTGGTAGACGAACGGTGCCTTATTTCCCGGATGGTTTCGATTTCGCCCGTGTTCAGGCCCAGAACTCCTTGCGATACAGCGGCGAAGAGATTAGCATTTTCTGAAATCTAAAAACTGGCATGCGTCATAGTAACGATGAGCTACAAAAATAAATCAGGCCGATAACCGCAGCCTTTAAAAGCTTTGAAGATTAGATGTTATTTAACGAACATGCTCATCATCATGTCTTAGCTGCATCTTAAAGGGGCTGTGAAGGGGGCCCTAATAAAGTTGCGGCATGCATGAGATATTGAAGCTCGCAGCTTCACGAATAGTGTCCAGCAAGGATTTTCTAAATGCACTTTGTAGAAGCTGAGTTACCTGTAGATAAAATTTGAATTTCAGCGTCTTCGCGCCTTTCCCTCTCCTCTCGTCACTTTTTGCAAGCTGGAAGGTAGGCGCTCCTTCGCCGACCCCCCTCTGGGAGCGGAGCTTCCCGACCCGGGGGAGCTAAGCGGCTTATTGGCCGCGGCCACGGTAGCTGCCTGACGTCTGAAAGAATCTGACCAATGGCCACCTCTCACCTTGTCTACGCAGATGCGGGGGAAGGAGGAGGATGCGAGCATGAAAAAGTCGCCGGGAAGGGCTCGCCAACTTTGACGCGTGATTGTGGGTCGTCTGCTGCGTGTAGAAGAGTATTATTTGGCTCTGGTTTTCATGGCAAAACAGAGCAGTGATTAAGAGAGTTAATGTGAACTCCTCGGAAGGCGTGTCAGAGCCCCTCTAAAGGACATAGCCTGTGACAATACTATGGCGTATAAAGAACTCTTTTAACTCAAACAGCACATTTAAAAAAATTCCATCACTCATATTTGAAACACCCTGTATATTTTTTTCAAACCAACCCACTTTTTCTCTGTCCTGTCTTCCATAATTCCCGCTCCGCGGCGCCCACCGTTCCTTGAGTGAGTTGCGGTACTGGCATCATTTCTCTCTATGTTTCGTCATAAAGCAAGCGCTGCCGCTACTGCTGTTAATAGAAGAAAATTACAAGTAAAAATAAATTATCCGGGGCTTTTCGGCCCTTTCTGCAGATTTACAATGCGACAACGCGACAACATTTTATCTTTTCACGTAATCATCACTGCGAAGATTTCGCATCTTTTCTCATTTCATAACTCTGCGTATAAAGATGTCGTCCAAAGGCACAGTCAAAGCTTCCAATATTCATCCATTCCTTAATCGAAATTTAAGCGTTGGTATCGTCATAAAAAGGGGCTACGCCTCTTGACCTATAAAACTCTGCGAGCAGGCTCTTCATCGAACGGAGCTCGGTTATTCGGGCTCTCAAAAAGGCCACCGGAGGAATGTTTTGAGGCTCGCAATCATAACTGTCGACCCACATTCGCGGCCTATTCTTCAACGGGCGCCGACTTCGTGACATTTGAGTTTGCATGGTGCGGTATAAGTGCGTGCGTGCGGCCTTTGTTGAAACCTCAAGATGGACTGGCGAGAAATTCCCCGACGTTTATCGGTGGTCTATAAACTCCTTTAGTCTCTCGTTATTAAAGGAACGCTTGGAAATGGGCTAGTTTATCAGAAATAGGTGTCAACTGGGGCGCCAATTGTAATAGGGACTGGTGTTAGAGAATTTTTAAATGAATAACAAGAAGATCCTCCCCCGCACCACTACTTTAGTGTAAGCATACCCATCCAATCTGTACAACAGCAGTTCTGAACAAGAAACCGTTTGTGAACGCAATTTTTTCATATAATGTGCGATTTCACTAACACAATGAATATAACCGCATATCACCCGACGGCATTCTTGCATTTTTTTCTATTAACGTTTTTGCTTTCGTCAAAAGCGTACCCCATTGGTTTTCCATGGCAATCTAAACTGTTCGATGCGATCGATAGAAGTACTTTAAAAGAAAGATTTTGATACATATAAAAAATGGACTTCACTCTACCTATACCTATACCTACCTATATTACCTTCACTATAGTTTATGGTTTACGGAGGTTTAACGTCCCGAAGCAGCTCTGGCTAGGAGGGACGCCGTAGTAAAGGGCTTCGGAAATTTCAACGATCTGGGGTTCTTAACGTGCACTGACATCGCACAGTACACGGACCTCTTGAATTTCGCCTTCATCGAAACCCAACCGGCGTGGCCGGGATCAAAACCCGCGCCTTTTGGGTTAGCAGCCGAGCGCCATAACCACAGAGCCATCAGTAATTCTGGTTTGTTTGACTCAATGGTTCATGCAAAGAAAGCCTTCGAAGTTGATCCCAATAATATGACAGTGAAGGCAATGAAAAAAACCAAACTTATGACGGTGGGTCTATTCGTAATAGAGGAACATAGTTCACGCTCGGTAGTATTCATTGTATTTCTTTTACTTGAAGCTACAGCGACAGCTAGCAGGTGGCACGGACAGCCTCGCGCGCTGCGCTACCAAACAGAAGACACCCCTGTGCTTCGCGATCATTTTAGGTTTTTACGTGACACAGTAAAGTACCAGCAGGTGTGAGTGAAGTCAGACGCAAAAGTAAAAATGATCTGAATTGGCTGGTACGGCAGCACTAAGATGAGTTGGTCGAATTGCTCAGTGAACCCTGAATAGCTTCAAAGTCACCTCTCTGCGTTATTTAAATTATGACACTATTTGCTTGAAAATTAGCAGTGTCGCAAAATCTTCCGCGTGTATGGATTTCGAAAGAGCCGCCTTGGATCAAAGATGATCCTCAATGCGCTCATTTTTGTTAATAGGGTGCCACAGGAAGGTGCGTTTTAGAACTCAGAAAACGTTCGCGAAAAACAGGGTGATCGAATAGTCACACTTACAGTAAAATTCGATAATTCTGAAAGTAATACAGTAGAACGATGCGGTTTTCACAAAATCCCACACAAACACATTGGATTTTAAACAATAATGATACATTCACAGCCACATTTGTCACCGACATACCAGCTGTGACCGCCCGTGCTTAGGGAAACAGCCACATCACCACTGTAGTCATTAACAACCAATGTAGTACAACCGCCTAAGCATCTGAAGAGCGACATTTCAGTGGAAAATCTAAATATTATGGCAATATAATTTATAATCATTAAAAAATTGCCGCATCATTCTGTGCGTTTTTATAAAAAACCGCATCGCGCTATGGTCGTCTACAACTGAGGAACGAAGCGTTAAGTGCTCCCCAAAGGAAGCCCCACGGCAATGACATCGACCGATTTTCAGGACGTCACATTTACTACTCTTGCGCGTGCTAGCGTGACATCGCAAGAGATTGGCAGGAGAAAAGGGATTAACCACTTTACACTAGTGGTAAACAGAGCGACTAATGGTAAACTGAGCGAAGAAACGACAGCGTATGACAGGATGAGTAACAAGGAGCGACGCGCTATAACCACGGATTAATCGGATTGTTCTTGACGTCAATACAGAAGGTGCGGGGCCTTAGCCATTAGCTGGAGGGCCTTCTTTGAGGAGCATGTTTCGATTACTGTAATTTCAAGACTATAGTCTGCGAGCTATGTGCATGTTTAAATGCTGGAATTATTCGTCCAGCGGACTACCTATGCGTGCGGACTGTACATAATATTTTTCCCGATCGTTTATCAGAGCCAAGGAAGCCTACCAGTGTCTAGGAAAGAAAAAAAAACTTGCCTCAAGTGGGCGCCTATAACATGTTGCCGTGCTAAATAGCATAACGAAAATAGCTCGGATATGCAGTCAACCTCTCTATACAAGCAAGTGTTGTCACTGTAGAGAACAGTTGCTGCTTTCCAGTGCTTGTATTTGTGAGCACATGCGCAAAACCTTATTAATATAAATAAATAATAAATACGCGGACGCATAACTGTAGATTTAACGCCAGGGCTGGCCGAGTCAGAACGGTGCAACAGAAGTATCTCGTAACTGCTGCAACAAAGGTATCGGATTTTGACGGCTATAGAAAGAGTGACGAGCCTTGCTTCGAATCTGACATGATTGACTTGTTTCATTACGACAGCCCCGGAGAAAGGAATTTGGATGGGTTCTGGGATAAAAATCAGTGCGTTATAATAAAATGCGCAGTTTTACTCCGTGCCAATAAAATGCTTGCTTACGCATTTTATACTGCTTGCGGACAATCTAAAAAACTTATTTTCAGTCGAAATTCGTCCCTGCGGACTATAGTCAGGAAATTACGGCATTCTTGAGTTACCGCCGAATATAGTGCGTATACTTTTTCGACTTAATGAATGTTTACTTTTTCTGTCAGTTTCAGACCACGCTTTGATTGAGCGCACGAAGCGGATGACGCGTCCTCAAAAGCGAACCCCGCGTCATTTTCCGAAGAGGAAAAAAATGATAAAGAGGCTATGATGGGCAAACAGCAACGCGAAATTCGTAGACTCTCGATTGAGCGCAGGCACTCCAAACATTACCTGGACAGCCTCGTCTGTGATTCGGGCACTGTGTACACAGCGAACTTCGAGAAACAGGATTGCAGTGATGGAATTCTCGAAAAGAAGACCTCATTTCAGCCGCCTGAAAAAAAAAACCCTGATCTTATCAGCGCTCATAATTTAGTTCCTTTTTTTAAGTGCAGCGTACCTTCTTTTCGGTACCTTTTGCCATTAGCAACCTAACATGTTCCTTCTATATCAGGTTGTGTCTCTGTGGGCTCTGCCAACACCCGCTTCCATTTCCTTCCAACCTCCTTTCTTTTACATTTATGATGAAGAGGGGGAAAAAGTCAACAGCGAATCTGTATTCAGTTCCTCGGTGGCACTTTTATACCCGATGGTCAAAGCAGCATTGGCGGATGAAAAACTTAATCACTTTTTTTAGAGTAGCAAATTTGCTACGCCAGCTGTGTATCGGCGTTTTAGTTACGGCCCCTTAGTATTTCCTGTCCCTCAAAATGCATACAATAGTGGTACCTTCAATTTTTTCACCTTAATGGCCGAAACTCTGAGGTGAATGAACAGGCCTGAAAGCAGTCTGCCGACAGCGCAGCGTGTTATGAAACCAGAGATGACAGCGTAACGCTAAAGGACACCTAATGAGTTACCTGTATCATAGTATAAACTCTTGTTAACGCCATTTCAGCGCAGCTCAGAAGGATGAACTAGACTGAAGAGGGTGGACACGCAAGGCATAGTACAGAAAAAAAGAAAACAGCTACTCAGTTGTACTACCTGAGTGGATTTCAATACATGCAGAGCGTAGCCTGGACGACAGATAATCAAAGGAGGGCGTAAGATTAGGCAATCAGCAGCGATAGTTTGCTCGCAGCTGGCTCCGGATAGCGCTAATTGGGGATCTTTAGAAGACGGGTATCTCCTGCAGTCAACGAGATCTACCCTACGATGGCGATAACAGTAATGACTATTATGATCATCTGTGCTTATCGATCTGGCCGAATCTCCTTCCTGTGGCTGCGACATGAGGAATGATCATGTACAGCCTGGTTCAAAAGTCTTCGGGACACACCTTTTCAGCTCTGTAGTGGAATCTTATTGTGGCCCTTTAAGAACTTTTGTGGTTGCTCTCCGCGCATATCCTTGCTTCTCTAACTCAAAATTTTTGTTAATAATGCATACATGTAATGCATGAAATGCGTTGCACAGTTACATTCTGACTTTCCCGAGTACAGTGTGCCAGTGTATATATGGTCTCCTGCTATCCGGTCTTCTTCGGTTCGGGTCTTGCGTCCGCTCATTTTTACCGGTCCATCCGCACAGATGCGCACGCGCACATGTTTAATGTCAGTTTATACGTGTGGTCAACTTTCTGTAGCACCACAGCAGAGGCTAGCTCAATGTGGAAACGGCGTCGGTACAACGCCGTTCCCACTTTGAGCTGTTGATCAAATCGACCTTGTCCTGCCATGTGCTAGCTGTCCTGGTTGGCTCAGCTTTTAGAGCGATTGTCCCGGGCAGGCAATGGTCGCTGGTACCATCTTCAAACCAAGATGAATTTTCTGTCTACGAAGTTTATGGGAAAGCCGTATAGCTTTCTTTTTTGGCTTTATAGCTGTGATTGGGTGGGCTCTAATGATTTGATGAGTAATTGCAGCCTTAATTGACATATGCTGTACCTTGAGGCATTCCCATGAACGCAGTGGACCAATGAAAGTTCATCTATTATACCTATATGTAAATGTGTCACGGGTAACGCAAACATTCAAACGCGCTAGGTTTTGCCTGCCTAAGTATTTGAACTAGTTCCTTATTAGTAGAAAGTGACGCATGTTTTAAGCACGAATGATGAGTTCCTCTTTATCGCCTTTTGTCTCAAAGCAGAGGGGAGGGGTAGAGGGTTATTTTTTTAGGTTTTTGTTTGGCAGCCTCAGCGGTAAAAGCGGCGCGCAAAATTGTCGCTCGACTGTTTATCGCCTTCAAGCCAGCAGTGAGGCTCTGAAGTCATTAATGTGATAGCATCCATGCCAGTAATGACGCTTACAGGAAGTATTTACTGCCGCAATATACCTTGCCGCAATATCATATCTGGAGAAAGTTGCCATGATTCGTTAGCGCTGGTTAAAGCGTCGTCGAGTGAAATTGGGAGCAAGGATAAGATAATAAAGTGCGCGTTAATAGACGGTGCAGGCTGCTTACATTGCGGTTAATAAATATCTAGTCTTGCATCCGCACCCTAATTTCGCAACGGCATGGTGAAAGACGCTGGCGCAGCCATACAAAATGGGGGTTTGATGATCGCGCGGTCGCTATAAACCTAATGTGTAAAAATCTGCATGGAGATAATCTGAAAAATGGGAGCCCATTTCCTATTGCACGTTGCAAATTTTTCCCTTAGACAATCCCTAACAAGGTTGCTCAGCCGGAAAGGATGAGTCAGAGAGGGAGTAAAAACAGAGGAAGTCTCAAAAGCTGCTCGTGCATTTGTTTCATGTAAGAATGGTGAGGTATTCGCCGGAGCTTAGCCCTTGACTCGTTGACAACCCCGAGTTGTTCAATCACTATCTGCAGATTGAACAGCTGTATTGTATTGTCGAGTTGCGATCGACCATCGTAGCAGCTCCAAGCAGTTACTCACCGATCTTGCATTCGAAGAACAGCAGAAGTAACAGCAAGTAATTTTGATGAGTAACATACCCAACAATTCTCGACAAAAGCATTTCTGAACGAGAAAGAGTCTATGAAAAGCAATTTTTTCCTATGTTTTAAGATTTCACTACGGCAATCGATATATCCGCATATCTCCCGTCGGCACGCTTGCATTTGTTTCCTGTTCACGTTTTTGCTATTGTCAAAAGCGTTCCCGATTGGTTTTCTACGGCAGTCTTGACTGCTCGATGCGAGAGATGGAAACGCTGTTAAAGAAATATTTGCAGAACATGGGAAGAATTAACCACTACCTTCAATATTTTTATGACAGTAACTTATATTTTTTCAATATTCAAAATTTTTGTCCGATTGGACGTGAGTATCAATAAAGGGAGGATCCTCAGTGTAGGGACAGATGAATTTACGGTATCTTGCACTCGTCCTAGCGGAACACAATATCGTCCTGGTAGGCGAAAGGAAAGGCGCAATCGACGGCATGGTCACGTGACAGAAGTGTACCTGGCCCATGAGGCACCGCTGGTGCAGGTGCTCCCCTGTCGCTGAGAGGTGTGCTGACAGGGAGGCAGAGCCCAAGTAGCAGGGGTAATCGGCCTACTATTGGAAATGTATTGGCAAAGGCTGGTCCCACAAAGAACCAGTGTGAAGAAGCCAATCATTTGCAATATTTACCCAATTACCTGTGCTGACATGGAGGCAGAGGGGATGCACCACATTCGCTTATTCTTTCCCCAGGACGGAGACAAACCAGGGAATTTCTTTTGTTGACTCCCATAGTCCGCGAGTCTGTTGTTTTTATGTGATTGCTGAATGTACGCCTACTTCATCCAACACATGTCCAGTAGAGACATTTGGCACATATGGAGTCATGACAGATGCGGAGGTATTTTAAGGTGCGGTTGTGCGCACGCTGCTCATTTAAAGATTTTTGAAGAAACTTTTCCCATCCGTCACGTGTACAGATACATTTGTGAAGTGGTGTTTTACTAAACTTCGAATTAGAAGAAAAATAAATAGCTGAAAAAGCTCAGAAAGGTTCGGCGACCATCGAAGATAGAAAATGATCTTTAAGACAGCATTCCTCTGTAGGGCTAAGCTACTACATTCCAAAGTTGTAAAGCCCCTTTGTTTGATTTGAGCTTTATTTGGTATGAAGTTGCGGGCTGCTTAGGTGACTTAACATTATACGCATTCCTCATCTGACTTTTCCTTGTATTATAAATAACCTGCTACTGGTTGGATTAGGGCAAAATTTTTTGTTCTGTTGAGGTTTTATCATAATACTAAAGTGTTATGTCCTGATATTCGCAAGTTGCTGTTCCGATGAATCGCTCAGCTTCACTCACAAGCACAACTCTGAGCGTAATACACGGGCCAGAATTATGATGTATTTTGACAACCAAGATGAGTCAATGTTATTCATCATCATCGGCCCAACTTCGCCCATTGCAGGAAAAAGGCTTCTCCCATATTTCTTCAATTAACACTGTTCTGTTATTAGTATGATCATGCCCCGTACTCGAATACTTCTATACCTTATTCCCTGATTGTTAAACCAGAACATCACGAATTCACCACACTTACTTCATATAGCATGCAGTTTATCACACAGCGTTATCTTATTTTATTTCGTCCTTGTATTTCGCTCTTTTCTTTTTTGCTCTTTTTAGAATTTATTGTGAATTTTTTTTTTGAACTATTTCTTAACATCTTCTGTTCGCAAATTTAAATCTTTGCACACAATGTCTTGTACTTTGTTTTTAACATGAGTAAATAGCAATATACTTTTTGCGTGCTCTACCGATACATTGTAAAGGGGGCACAATTACCCTCAAGCAGCTAAGGTTCGTTTATAGGTTCAAGGTTCGTTTATTACATGTTTACGGTACAAAGTTAGAGAAAAACATTGGAATACAGAAGGAGGTCCCAAAGTCAAAGACTGTGGACGGGACCTCCTGTAAGAACAATTGTAAAAATGAATTACAGACAGCAGATGCAAAAAAAATTAAAGTTGTTGGCATCATAAATGAGCAGTGAGTGAAATGCGAGAAATAATGCAAACCCTTATTTGAATGAAAAATGATTACACACCTAATAACATACAGTCCAATACAAAAGACAAATCATTGAATAATGTAAATGACAAAACTAGTACCATATACCAAGTAACATACTATTAGGGGGATTGTAAAAACTGACGGAGAGCGGATTTAAAGGCACAGATATAAACTGGCTTTTAGTCTGCGCGCTCCAGCATAAATGATGTTGAAATAACAGATTTCATTCGATTTAGCATTATTACGCGAGCTGAAATCAACAAGACCAATGCCGAGGAATGAAGGGTTGGGAGAGGACTGGGGGCACTGTCCCACCGAGTGGATAGCACGTACCAGGACGAGACCTGGATGGAGGATCGATAGCGAAAAGGCGCCGACTGTCTCGTCCCTAACGGGATGACGGAAAGAGGTTCGGCTTCTCCGCGCAGCAAAATAGCCTGCCGCCTTTGCATGCCCCTGGGATCGCCCCCTAATGCGAGGAGATATTTCTCATCCGTAATGCAGCGAAGCTCCGGCGCACTATGCAGGAACCGAGCTAATGGCACCCACAGCAATTAGTCGCCACGGTTGCGGTATGCGTCTGATTCGTTGTCGGCTTTATTTTATCTCGCCTCTTCCTGCTTTTCCTTCCCTTGATCTTCATGCGTCGCATCTAGGTCAACGACCGGTACGTCTGCCGTCTCGTATTCTGACCATCTCTTCCAGCGTTTCACTAGTTCCTTCCCAAGTTCTTTTGGCGGCGTTCATAATTAAAGGGGTCCTGAAATAATTTCGATACGCGTAATCTAGTGCGACAGATGTGTAGAAGTGGTATTTGTGGGTATTCGAGTGAAATTTGAAAGCTCTGCGTGGACCCTATAATTTATACATAATTTTAAAACTCGCTGCTCGCAGTACCTCGCAATCGATTAGGGCTACACATCTTCAACCAGCCTGCAAGCTCGCCCCGTCTGCCCACTGACGTCATCGGGAAAGGAGAAGCATGGTGAGGCGTGTCGCCCTAATCGGTTGCGAGGTACTTCGAGCAGCGATTTTTAAATTTTTGTCTAAATTGCAGGGTTCAAGCAGAGCTTTCAAATTTGACTCGAATACCCACAAAGACCACCCTTACAGATCTGTCGCATTAGAATATGCCCATCTAAATCATTTCAGAGTACCTTTAATCTCCGTGTCTTATCCTTCACACAAGATTATTGCTCGCAGTCACGGCGTTATCAATATGTTTCGACTAATCTTTTGTGTAAGCGTTGTGACGTCACTCTCTCGTTTTAATTTTTTTTTCTCAGAACTATTTTTCTTTTTTCTATCGTTCAATTTTGGGATGTTTCACAGCTTTTCTTGCCTCATTCTTTTTTAAGTGATCTGCAATTACACACTTTCTCTGCAACCAAACCGAGATTTCAAGAAACCCTCAAGATTGCTTTCTTCGAAGTTCTAAAAGATGCGAGCTAATTCCAGCGAACTGTGAAGAATAATAATATAATAATAATAATTGGTTTTGGGGGAAAGGAAATGGAGCAGTATCTATCTCATATATCGTTGGACACCTGAACCGCGCCGTAAAGGAAGGGATAAAGGAGGGAGTGAAAGAAGAAAGAGGTGCCGTAGTGGAGGGCTCCAGAATAACTTCGACCACCTGGGGATCTTTAACGTGCACTGACATCGCACAGCACACGGGCGCCTTTGCACGCTGCCACCGCGAGTGAAGACGCGTTGGGTTGATAATTTCCGTTCCTTCGAGCTTAATATACTTAAATACAGCTCTATACTGAGTGCTTTCAGACCTACTTGCCGCCTCCTCTCCGTCACGATGACCATTGCTGCACTATGCTATGCTTACCGGACTATTGTTTAGTCTAATTACTTGTTATTAACGACTAAATGAAAAGCCCGCCGAAGTTGCAGTTGTTTCGCAATAATCTGCCTAGTGCTCGCCGTTCACAGGATGACAGTGATTGATGCCCGCGGTGAGGTGTTCTAATGAGTTCGCTGGGTTCATTATGTCGTTGCTCCAAGCCCTGGTATGATGTACCCGTGCTCCGCTTTTTTCTGTCATCCGGCTTGAGTAATCGATCGGCGATGTCATTCGACTCGTTCTCATTTGTATGGTAAACGTACTTCTCGCCCTGGACCCCTTTTGATGGACGCACGCGAGCTGCTAGCACCATGGCGACAGGCGATAATGAGAAGATAATTGGCGTCCCTCACGGCCGTTGCTTCAGTCAAGCGATGAAGCACTGTGGATCGTTTTCTCCGTCAACAGCAAGCCGCATCTGTTCAGGACGGCTGAGCTTACTGTGAAATAAAAAGAAGGAAATATTCCACCTGTGTGAACCCGAACACAATGTGCACATTGCGCGCTGCGGCCTGACAAGCCAAAAGACGGGGTTAAAGTTTAAAACCTTTAAACAGCACAGGAACGAAAAAACCGCCAGCGTGCTGTGCGATGTCAGCACACGTTAAAGATTCCGGGGCTGTCGAAATTAATTCGAAACCCTGTACTACGGCGTCCCTCATATCCTGAGTCACTCCACTCTCACAAACATTTTTTCAGACAGTCTATAGACTGCCCATAGACTTCTGTCTATAAATTCTATAGACTATCTATAGACAAACCCTAGAGAACATTCTATAGGCAATACAAATCTTATAGACAGTCTACAGGCAATCTATAGATTTATCGCCTTACACTTTTAGTAGACTTCTGTCCATAGAAAGTCTGCACACTAGGAATAGACAAAAAGAAATATCTATAGGAAGGCGGTCGATAGCCTCCGCGGTGGCTAAGTAGCTGTGGCGCTCGGCTCCTGACCCGAAAGACGTGGGTGCGATCCCGGCCGCGGCTGCCGAATTTCGATGGTGGCGAAATTCTAGAGGCCTGTGTACTGTGTGATGTCAGTGCATGCTAAAGAATCCCAGGTTATCCAAATTTACAAAGCCCTTCCCTACGGCGTCCCTAATAGCCTGAGTCATTTGGGGACGCTAAACCTCCATAAACAAAACTATAAACCAAACTATAGGAAGTCGATATACATTATAATTCTATAGACTGTCTATATACCACTTTTTTCAGGGCAGAGAATTAAACAGCACACACCCTGCCACATACCACAAAGCATACAAGCGTCAGCTAAATTCTGTCTTTCATTAAAGTCCTTATCTCTTTCGAAATTCCGCTTGCAGAAAATAGAAAAACTCGGTGGCGGCGATAGTAACTTGTGTGCTCGGCGGTTGTCAAAGATTGAAGTGCAGATGTTATCAACTGCGCTCAATTTAAAGTGACAGCGAGCTTACGAGACAAACTCTGAACCGCTGCAACCTCGAGCATTGCTGAACCTGTCATGCGTGATGATGACTTTTCAATTGTGATCTGGTCAAAGTGATACGTCCGCGCTCCGCCGGCGATAGACCGACATAGGAAATAAAAAAAAATTGGAGGCAACGCTTATCCGCCACCTTAAGGCGTAATACTAACATTTGAGCGAGTTTGTACAGCATCTTGTAAACAATGAAAAAGCCGCACGTAGTAAGAACAGACACTACAAGCGGTTAAGGGTCAGCCTTAGTGGTTTGACGCGTCAGCGTTATTGTAGCGTAAGCTACACTTTCCGAGATTGAGCAGTTTCGCGTGGCTCCTGGAGAGCCGTGTTGCGCATGCGCGAGGAGCAGTGACGTCACACGGCGCACAGCTGACGCGCGAGAGCCGCCGCCGCCGCGTGTGCCTCGCCGGTCTGCGCATCCTCTGGAAGCCGCACCACGTGACCAACTACGTGACTTGTCGAGTGACCAACCGCGTGACGAACCACGTGACTAGCCACGGCTCCGCGCCGCCAACCGCGTGGTCAACCCCCCACACACTCAGTGAATAAAAGAAGCCCTGTGTCGAGGCTGGGAGTCGAAGACGATACCACTCCGGCGGAGACGCTACCACTCCCCGGAGACGCTACAACCAGGCGGAGACGCTACAACTCCGCCATGACGGCTCAAGCTTTAACCGCGAATAAAGGAGCAAGTAGAGAATGCGCGCCTTTCATATATTAACTGTTCCGAACCAGGTGTCGCCACGCTTACGCTACGTATATCCTGGCCTAACAGAGCTAGGCCATCATCAATATTAGGCTTGATGCCCCTACGTGCGGAACAGGTTATTCTCTATTTTACGTTCATAGATCCCTGGGAGTCATCATGCCCATCCTGGCGCAGTGGTGAAGTGGTTAAGGAATGCGTCACTGCCTTGCAATAGCAGGTGCTGCCACCGCTGGGACTTGTGAGAACCAGGTTGCTCTTCTAGAGGAACCTCTAGCCGCCAGTCAATAATTTAGCTGCCACCTGTCACGGTGCTCAATTTTCTCACAACGCGGCGGGCAGGCTGTGATGAGGCCACAGGGTCACGTGACATAGGTGCCTACCTAGGCTTCTTCTGCGGAGATTTTCGCTCACAACGCCGACGACGACGCCGGATTTTCTGCAGAGCTTTAAACCTATCGCATTAAAATGCTTCGCGACAATATTTTACAATGTGAGCTGTTACTAAATCTTACACCGTGTCCCCAGCGAGGTTGGTTTCGTCCTCAACCGCTATCAGTGACCACCCGCCACGGTAACTGGTCAGCCCGCATTGACGTCAACGTGACGTCAGTACAAGCGACTTTCCAACACTCCAGCCACCTTCCTCGAACAAAATATCGTTTTCCGGCATTCCTCTATTGTCCCGCGCCTGCTGACGCCGAACATTCGTGTTGCGGGCTCGTAACTGTCCTGAAAACTATTTTGTTTGGAAATGTACTCGTTCATTTATCTACCATATTTTCTTAGTCACAGGGCTTGTACGTCACGGCAGTATTCTTCCAGCCGCAGAGCGGAACTCACGTGGACAGAAATGCAGGTCTACGCTCAACTTGAGAACACGAAGCACACACGTCTTTCCTAGAGGCACGAGGTGGCGTAATTTCAAGAACCTGTACAGCATGGCTCGCACCATCAGTGAGAAACCTCCTCTGTGACTGGCTAGGCCTTGATTACATTTGAAGGAAGCGGCAGGGGACCTGCAAAGACTCCAGAAGATCGTCTGTACCCTCCTGCTCTGTACGCCAAGGCAGCCGTGTGCTCTTTACTGGCTTGCGCGTTGCGTCTCGTGATGTTGCGTGTGTTTGATGTCACAGCTGTCGAAAGTCTTCCCAAATCATTCATTCATTCATTCATTCATTCATTCATTCATTCATTCATTCATTCATAGGTGTAAGCCGTGTACAATGGTACGAATACTGCATGTTGCTTGCATCGCCGCGTCGGTAGGAAGGTTGCTTGTCTATGTTATCAAAAAGAGAGCATGAAAGAAGAGTGTCACGACAAGTGGTACACGAAGAACACAGCAAAAATATATTCCGGCACATCTTGAAAACCACCATTCAGCAACGACTACAAAGGCCGCCAGGGTGAGGAAATTGGGAATGGTTTTGATGAACAGAATTAGCGCAGTAGCTGTCTCACCATTCTCGCTGGACACCTTAACCGCACCCAGGGGAAAGATATGAAGAAGAAAGTGAAAGGAGAAATATAGGAACAGTAGTGAAGTGCTCCGAAAATAGTTTCACCCCCCTGGGATCTTTAATTACGTGCACTCACATTGCAGGGGGCTGTGTTATTAAGCTAACGACTTGCAACAGTAAAGTTAATCGCCATTTTAATGTTTCACTCTGTTCAACAAGATGGGCGCATCAGAACTCTTGTGGTTTCATTGTCATCTCGTGGTTTAATTTTTCCTAGGTATCAAGAAATATCTAACAACCGCGATTCCTAATCAAGGTGTATTGACTCGTTAGCATCCATCCACAGCCATACGTCTACAAAGAAAAGCTGTACAACCTCTAAGGAAACCTCATAGTTGAATTACAGTTCGTCCTTGTTCAACGAATGGCTTCCTTTCAGCGGTGGAACAGCACGTGACAGTCATGAATATGGGCAGAGCTTGACTGCAGATTTGCAAGCAACTGCAGAATACTTAAGCCTCAATGGGCAATCTCCGAGCGTCCTTTTCTGCAGCAGTTGCAACGAGCGCGAATCACGGGTGGTACCTAACATTTCTTTTCCTGTATTTCCACCCCGTCGATTAAAGCACAAGAAAAAGCTTACGTCTTCGTTTGGAAATGTCTTCGCGTGACTGAACTGACCGGCACTCAGCGTATTCTGCAAATACGGGGCCCCTTTCTTCTGACCCGATCACTGCTGGCTGGCTGGGTACGCCAGCGCGGATTCCGCCGCCGACATTGCGACTGCGGGAGACTTTGTTTGAGCGGGCGACTGCCCGCATGGGCATTTTCTTCCTCTACTTCTGCTCTTTAGAACGAAGCTCTCTGAGCTGATTCGGAGTTTCCCACCTGGCACGCTTGAAAAAGTAAAGGCGTCTGCTCTCCCCTTACAAAAATGGTCTATAGATAGTCTATAGGCTTCTTATAGACTCTGTTGCCTTCCTCTAGATATTTATTTTTGTCTCTTCATAGTCTATAAACTGTCTGTAGACAAAAGTCTACTAAAAGTGTAATGTATAAATCTGTAGCGTGTCTTTATACTGTCTATAGGATTTGTGTTGCCTACAGACTGTTTTCTATTGTTTGTCTATAAAGAGTATATGGACTTTATAGAAAGAAGTCTTGGACAGTTTATAGACTTTCTAAAGAATTTTTTAAGGGTCCCCTACCCCCCATACTCGTCGTCTTTTCAAGTGATGTTCGTATTGGAAAATACGTGCATGACTTCTAGAGCTTACGCGCAGAGAAATATAGCTCCCGTGAGCGTGCGTGTTTCCTATTGGAACACCCTAGGAGGCCCCGTCGCTTCGAACGCACCTCAACGCAGACGTCATCAGGTGCGCGAGCCGTAATTCTATTTTTGCGATCTCGCGGCGGCTGCGTTTTTATGGAGGAAAAACGCTAAGGCCCCCGTGTGCTGTGCGATGTCAGTGTACATTAAAGATCCCCAGGTGGTCGAAATTAATCTGGAGCCCTCCACTACGGCACCTCTCTCTTCCTTTCTTCTTTAACTCCCTCCTTTATCCCTTCTCTTACGGCGCGGTTCAGGTGTCCAACGATATATGAGACAGATACTGCGCCATTTCCTTTCCACAAAAACCAATTATTATTATTATATTATTATTAATATTATTATTATTATTATTATTATTATTATTATTATTATTATTATTATTATTATTATTATTATTATTATTATTATTATTATTATTATTATTATTATTATTATATTATTATTATTATTATTATTATTATTATTATTATTATTATTATTATTATTATTATTATTATTATTATTATTATTATTATTATTATTATTATTATTATTATTATTATTATTATTATTAGCTGAAACGTCCTGCCCGTGAAACTTATTTCATCTGCGCCTTTCCCGGCATCGTATTGCTCTCAGCAGCAGGCAGAGGAAACATATTCCACCAACATTTGGTTCATTCATACATTTCAAACCCACAATACCCCTTACTAGCGAAGGTAAGGGCATGGTAGGCCCGTTAGGGCAAACATACCAAAGTGAAGCATACAGGAATGAACTTCATTTAATTGTAGAGTAGTGTCGATTAGCGTGAGAAATTAGTTGCATGACCACTTTGGTAGAAAATAATTTCGTAAAAGGTAGGAGTTCAAACTTCCACGCCGCAGATTGTATCCGAACACAAGGCGTCCGCATGTGGTTGCATAAATACAACTGCGCCATTAGATTAGGAAGTGTGCGGATATAATGGTGCCACAGCAAGCACATGACATGTTGACTGGAATGTTAATGAGGATTGTCTTTCTCCTGTAGTGGGTACAAGTGAACTGATGATACGTCGTGTGAAAAAAAAAGTTCACCAAGGAACGAAAGAATATTGGTTTTGTGCTAGCTCAGGGCGCCAATGCAGCAAAAGCCAGAAAAAAAAATTAAGGGCCCCGAAATGACATGGACGGCCTCGTTCTTTTTGGCGACTCGCCTCTTTAGGTCCTGAAGCCTTGAGAGGAGCAGCTTGAATTTTTACGAGCCATTTGGGCCCCGTGCAATGCTCTTTCATTCTTGTCCCCGACGGGTGCACGTGTCTCAAGGTTCGGCAAATTTCATTACCACGGCTGCTTTGAAAGCCGAGGGGCAAGTTGTCCTGTCCTGGAGGCAGTCTTCCACGCCGAAGCACAAGGCCACCCTTGTGGTCTTCTGTACGGAGGTCTTGTAGCGACTGGCAGCCTGGTGGTCCACTTTCTGAGGGTCGGTATAGTAAGGGTTTTAGTCAACAACGACTGTACTAAGATCAGAATTCTTAAGCAGCACAGGATATCGGCCCAATATTGGACACGTATTGGCAAACGCCGGTACTACAAGGGGCCACAGTGAAACCATCTATTTGCAATGTTTTGCCCAATTACCTGTGCTGAGGCAGAGTCCAAGGTGGCCCCCTATGATTCCCAGCATTGTCACGCATATGTGGCCGCTGGAAAATATGTTCAGGTTAAATTCTACTCTTCCGCCGTCCGTAGTACACTCTAAACACAAATGCACCTATATGGGAGTAAAATGGGAGTAAACTGTCCTCTATCACACACCCCTTTATAAAAGGGTGTGCGCTAGAGGACAGTTTTACTCCTTTTTTACACCTTTTGTTTAGAGTGTTATAAGGAACCGTATAGTCGGCGGACTCATCGGTTATTCGTCGAAGAACTTCACGCGGTTTGCCCAGTGGACCAACCATGAGGGCGTGCATGTTGATTACGTCACTCTCTTCGGGAAAGATGAAGGTTCCTGGAGGAGCGTAAGCGAAGAATTCGGCGATGTTCTTTCAACACCCTCAGCACGCTTGGACGAGGCGCGTCTTCTGGCTTAAACTAGAGATCCTCTGTTTGTGTATTTTGCTGACTTTCGAAACCTCTTTTTTGGGCCGCCGTCGACGCTCTCCCCGGTGAATTTTTACCCTAGGCTCGAACCCGACCATCAGAATAGGATGGATGCCAAAACATTTTTTTCCCTCACATTCTCCTTCGTTTTCTATAGCCGCTGGAGACTGGATTTCGCCGACGTAGAAAAGTTTTTGAAGTAGTGGGAAACAGTTCCATGGTGTATGTAGTGTTTAAGAGAAATATAGCACCAAAGCTACTGAAAAACATTGCTTTTCCATAGAAAATGATCAGCGAGATCAATATTTTGATCAGCACTGGAGATTTCATTCCGCTTTCTCATGAAGACTTTGTCACTAAATTTGCAATGAATTTTTTTTAACTATAATTTGTGTGCATGTGATTTATTTAAACGATTACCTAAAAACAGTCTTAAGATTACAGTTTTTCCTTTATCAACTTGTAAGACTCATCTAGTTAACGGTGCCACAAACATTAGGTAGCAAAGTGGTCGGTAGAGTGACTGCCATTCCGCATAAGCCCATATGAAGGATTAAATAAATAAACAATTTCTTTTCTACAATGCGATAAGCGCAGTAACTCTCACGCCCTACAACAGCGGTGGCCAATTGGTGGGGCATCCTTCTCGCATGGGGGAGATGCGGGGTTCGATTCCCAGTGCACCCTCCGGTATGAGAACGGGTACAAGCTTTCTCCGGGACTGGTGCTCGGCTTCTTTTGGGTGAAATGCTTGGGAAATGGGTCTTTCACTCCATCGTGTGTAAAGAAAAAAAAACCTGACATGGCATTGTGTGGCCAAAGCTGCCCTTGAGCAATGAAAATTCATTGCCATCATCATCACAAAGACAGCATAACCTTGA
Organism: Amblyomma americanum; assembly: GCF_052857255.1. Taxonomy (NCBI): domain Eukaryota; kingdom Metazoa; phylum Arthropoda; class Arachnida; order Ixodida; family Ixodidae; genus Amblyomma; species Amblyomma americanum. Next base: position 48,808,020 of record NC_135507.1, read on the forward strand.
AAACGATAACACCTCTTATCAAAACATTTGTCAGCCTTTCTGAGGTACTTTCATTAGGTTCATCTTTTATCAATAATAGTCTCCGTAGTAATAGTCACCGGTATTGCGTTCAAACCGCCTGCATTATCAATATCGTCTCAACGAACAGTTTCCTGCGGATATTGTCACCCAGCAAACATCGCATTGCCATATTAAAAAAAAAAAGACAAACCCCAAGTGTCCTCACTGTTTTTCCGTCAATATTGATTTTTTTCTATTTCCACCCACTGATCCGAAGCAAGGCACGAGTTCAAGACAGCATGCGCTAATCCACGAACCCTGGAAGACGGGTGAACTCGTTCAAGCGTGGCTAATTTGATTGGATTCGGGTTTCCATTCCAAAACCGAGATAATCTCCGCTAATCCCATTATCCGCGGTGGCACAGCCCTCGGTGTACGCCTCACTAGCTGGCTGGGACGAGAGAAACAAGCCAAGTGCTCGGATTCTCGCATCAGGCCCGGTCTTGAGCAAAGCAAAGAATATGAGGCTACAGAAAGAAAAAAAAGCATGTTCGGTACGGTATAGTCGTTACGAAAATGCCCCCTGAAACGAAAAAGCATTAAACTCGATCGGAAATAAACAAACACTTGAAAAAAAAGCTACGAATGGCTAGAGATTAATAAGGGAATCCTGTCCCAGTCTTTTGTAGCAGTTCTGGAAAACGAAGGTTGAAAATCCGGTCCCCCTCCCTGATGTAGTTTCCTGAAAAGGGAACCTCATTTTCCTCGGCTGAATAAACCCTGATCCGGTCAACACTGATGATTTCCTGTTAGGGACAGTTCTCCCTATCTTCTCGATTCTTGTTCTTGATTCTTTTTTTTTTCCCTGAGCAAAATAATCTGTTTCCTTTCACATCGTTGGGCAGCTGTCTCGTCTGGGGATGATGTCGAGTCCTGTTTTCTCAGCAAATTAATTTTTTTTCCTTGTTTCTTTTTTGGACCTCCACTGTCAAACTTCGTCTTCGTTTACTGGCTGTTTTATTTGTTTTACGTTGAACGCATTTCGAGCGACGTCATTCCTGTCTTGACATATTGTCTCCGGTGACTGCTTTTAAACTGGGCATACTGACCGGGAAAGAGTAGTAGAAGAACGTTCAGTTGCGCGAGGTGGTATAGATGCATTCTTGTAAAACAGCGCGAACTACGGCGAGCAAGACCAAGAAACACACTGGATGAGTGCTGTCTCAACTAGAAAGAGAAAGAAAGATGAACGGAAAAGACAGGGAGGTTAACTGGGTGACGCCTAGTATAAACTACCCTATACGTGGGAAGGGTAACAGAGGGAAAGCTAGATAGAGAGGAGAGGAAAGGGAAATCACTTTTTCACGTGACCGTAGGCGATTACTGGCAGGGTACGCAGAGAACACACCGGAAGTTTATAACCTTGAACTTAATCCGGTCTCAACATGTTCTAAGAAACAAATAAAGGAAGAAAAAAAACAGTACCTGGTGCTTCAAAAATAAAACAAAGTACATCACATGTTACACTAAAAGCGATAAAACAGCATACAGAGACGCACGCGACGCTTGAAGATCAAGAAGAAAAGCTATCTCTTTATCAACGACACAAACTGACCGTTTGCTGACGTCAATACCTCTGGTCCCGTGTCATTTTCGTTGTTGTCTATCGTAGGTCGCTCTGTTTTGCAAAGTAGAGCAGTGTCTCTGGCGTTAGGCTGCCTAGGCCAAGAACGCGGGATCCAAATTCGGTCGTGGCAGCCGAGTTTCGATGGAGGCGAAATGCAAAAAGAGCCCGTGTGCTGTGCGATGTCAGTGCACGTTAAAGATCCCCCAGGTGGTCAAGATTTCTACGGCGCCTTCCACTGCGGTGTTCCTCATATTCCATGCGCAGATTGGCGATGTGATAACGACGTGCAGAACAATACAAAACCTTTAGGCTGGACGAATCGCGTTGCTTTGGCTATGGTTTATCGGTAAGCCTGGGCCCAATTCCTGTTTCGGCAAAAACTCCAAGTTAGGCCCTCTCGTATTCCCTATTACTCTAATCGGATTCAAGTTACGACAAAAATTGGAGGGGGACATTTTAGCTCCGCCTTAAGGGTATGACGCGATAGTGTTAATGGGTTAATTCCCATATGTGCAGAATTGGTCATTCTCTACATAACATTCATAGATCCCTGGGAGTACTCATACCCCTCCTGGCACAGTAGTGCAGCGGTGACAGGTACTACTGAAACTAGTGGGAGATGTGCGATCCAGGTTGTTCTTCCCAGCAGCCTCTCGGGACGAATTATTAATTCAACTGCCACTTGCCACGGTGGGCAGTTTGCTCACAATCCGGAGGGCAGGTTGTGATGACACCGTATGGTCACGTGACCTAGCTGCAACCCGAACACCCCTCCCCAGCTTCTAGGTTTTAATATGGGAATGTTTCGGTAATATTTCACTCCCGGTCCACGACGTCGATGAAGATGACGCCGAATTTTCCGCGCCATGCGCTTCCTAAAGCTATCCCGCTAAAAGGCGGCGTTTCCCCGTCGAAATGTCCTCTTCCAGCCAATGGCTTTGGCTGATTCTCCTGAACGTGCTATCATAAGTAGCGTGACAATGCACGGAGCGGAGTGACTATGTAGAAAGGGGACCATCATGGACAGTGCAGGGTTAGTCGACTACCGTTTTCGGCTGCCACTCTCCGCATTGTCGCTACAGCAGGTCCACGAGTATCGGCCGAAGCTATAGGCTGGAAGCGGCTATTTTGGCGAGAAAAAGTCGTTTTTATTTTACTTTTTTCCGACTATACTCTTAACTCAATCTGCCATATAGTCGCGTAATGCTGAATACTGCAATCTAACACACACTAAACGCAAGCTGCATGGAGTGAACATTTAATTATAACGTCAAGACGTGGCCGTGGTGTGCAGCTGGTGGTTGCTGTGAACATGACATATTTAAGTTTTGCTTATCTGCTTTTGTTTAACGTATTGTGCACCTCGCTGTCATGTGCACTTATGTCTTATCTGCTGACTTATAAGCCTGGTCATCATAATCCCAGCATATTCGGCCTTGTCCACCTCCTGCTAGCAGCATTCACCTGCTAACAATCCCGAATGACCACTGTCTTTGCTGCTGTGAGAGATGGCAGGTAAAACATTGTGCGAAAACTCCTCTCACTAGACATTTTACATGGTTCTGTCTGGACATGACTGTAACGGAAGCTTGGCAGGGCGTAATAACCCTATTGAAAATTGCGTACAGGTTTGAATAGGTCAACAAATAGGATTATGGCACATTTCGTTTAACATTATATGATGAAGTTTCCAATGCAATTCAGCCCTTGAGAGACACCTTCGTGGAGGGCTCCGTATAACTTCGATTACCCGTGGTTAATTACCGTGCACTTACATCACACAGTGCATGCAATTCGTGGGTTCGAACCCGCCCACTATGGTAGCACTTCCATGGAGAAAAATTGTGAAAGGTCTGTGTACTGTGCGTTGTTAGTGCTCGTTAAGAACCCCAGGTGGTTGAAATGATCCGGAGCCCTCCACTACGGCGTCCCTAATAGACTGAGCCGCTTTGGGATGTCCATCCTATAAAGCCAAACCAAATGTGCCATAATCCTATTTGCCGACCCATTCAAACCTATATACATTTTTCAGTAGTGTAAGCCTTACTGAAACAGGTACTAGTAGCGCCCACAGGGAAGAAGGCACAGTGGAGCGACGAACACACCGCTGACTTACAACTACAACTGTCTGTTCATGTCTGTGTGCGCTACTAGCACCTGCTTCAATGGATCACCAACTACCCAACAAAGGACTATTCTAAGCCATACTAAATGCCTATTTCTAAACGCTAGTTAATGCGAACGAGACAACGAGACCACAAGGGGCGCACATGATCACATTCTGTCAAACATGTGATCATTTTGTCGTTGTTTGCTGCGATCTGCAGCCAACGGTCAGGCGCGTCGCAACGCTCTCTCAACAGCAGACGACCGGACCTCAACCGATGGCTGCTATTTGCTGCGGTGTGCAGCCAATGGTGAGATCCGGTCGTGAATCGCCCAATGGCAGGATCACTTTCCTGCCTGAAAGCCGCTGGTATATTCAATACCAGAGGACCAAATGGATGCAAAATGATCATTCGAACATGCATAGCTTGCAGAATACAGCCCCAGTGTATTGTTTCAGTGTGTGTCACACACGTACTGAGCTTGAACTCTGGTTCGCTTATGCTGTAGTCGTCCAAGAATCCCCCGAGTCTTTTGAAGGCTACTGCGGCTATTTTTATTTGTTCAGTGCGGTGACCACAGTCATGCATGGCGCCATCATTGTGTTAATAATTACTCGTCATATTCTAAGAGTAAGCGGCTGTATTATAATAACAATAATTGTTTTTTGGGTAAAGGAAATGGCGCAGTATCTGTCTCATACACCGTTGGACACCTGAACCGCGCCGTAAGGGAAGGGATAAAGGAGGGAGTGAAAGAAGAAAGGAAGAAAGAGGTGCCGTAGTGGAAGGCTCCGAAATAATGTCGACCACTTGGGGATCTTTAACGTGCACTGACATCGCACAGCACACGGGCGCCTTAGCGTTTCGGCCTCCATCGAAACACAGCCGCCGCGGTCGGCTTCGAACCCGGGAACTCCGGATCAGTAGCCGAACGCGCTAACCACTGAGCCACCGCGGCTGTATTAACGCAATAGAATTATGGTACTCGTGTCGCAGAAAATCCGGCGTCTCCGTCAGCGTCGTCGACGTCGTTCACCGTGAGCCAAGAAATCCACGAAAAATCCCCAGAGAAGCAATTTGGGAGGCAGGTGGGCCACCTAGGTCACATGACCTTGCGGCGTCATCGCAACCTGCCCACCGGATTACGAGCAAACTGCCCACATCGTGGCAGGTGGCAGTTAAATTAACGTTTGTTCGCTCAACCTGGGCAGCACAAGGCCCACCGGTGGCAGCACCTGGCACCGGAGGGCAGTGGCGCATCGCTTAACCACTTCACCAGGAGCGATGTGAGGACTCCCAGGGATCTATGAATGTCAAGTTGAGAAAGACCACTTCTGCATAATTTATCCATAACACTATCACGTCATACTCTTAAGGCGGAGCATAAATGTCCGCTCTGGTTTTTTTTTTCTTTTACCAGATGCCAATCATGGCTGAGAATGTTGCTGCCAGTACGTCATTTCTGTTTCCTTGTTTCTTTATTCTGCTCTCTGGCAACACTGGCTTCACGCCACTCCTTGCGTATGCCTTGTTTCCAATTCCATCCTGTTATGTGTTTGTGATATCAGCTAATTCATTATTATGAATGTTGGTAAAATGGTGCCGCCAACAGAATCTTTCAGTTTCTCTCCAGGATGGCTGATTTTTGTGCATTTCGACTCAGTAAATACAAACAGCAGATAAAAGACGGGCACATAACCGATTCCGCTCATATTGAGAAAATCGTATACCCGGGGCAATACAACCGTAAATGAAAACTTTGCCGCGGTGGCTCAGTGGTTAGCGCGCTCGGCTACTGATCCGGAGTTCCCGGGTTCAAACCCAACCAAGGCGGCTGCGTTTTTATGGAGGCAAAACGCTAAGGCGCCCGTGTTCTGTGCGATGTCAGTGCACGTTAAAGTTCCCCAGGTGGTCGAAATTATTCCGGAGCCCTCCACTACGGCACCTCTTTATTCCTTTCTTCTTTCACTCCCTCCTTTATCCCTTGCCTTACGGCGCGATTCAGGTGTCCAACGATATATGAGACAGATACTGCGTCATTTCCTTTCCCAAAAAAAAACAATTATTATTATTATTATAGAACATCGATGGCTCTTGGAGCCGTCATGTTGTGCTGCTACATAAGCCGCAGTAAACAAAAAGAACTATTCCACGCAATATTTGTTTAAAATTTGTTAGTCTAAAGCCTATACTTACGAGCATATTTCAAAAGGCATTTGAAATCACGAATGCCTGCGTGCTGCATTATCAAACGGTATTTTATTAGAAACGAATGTCTTTTAAAAAGTTTGTGTGTTAAGACAAGACTTCCAGCTGAGCCGAAACACATCCGGTTCGACGGAAGTTTAAGCGACCCTGCAGCAGGCATGTAAAACCACATCCTACCTGGGAAGCTCTAAGTTCGACAGGGAGTGTTTGAGGGCTAAGTGTAGGGGGAGCGCGAGACTTCTTGGTTTCTGAGGTCTCGAAAATTCATGCGAGGCTTAGATTGTCCCTATACTATCTTTGACTGTAAAGTCTAGCGGTACAACTTTTACGAACTCTTGAGCTCGTACTTGCATTTTTCCCTTTCCTGTCTCCCTCTTCTTAGCCTTTTGAAAGTTTAGAAAGGCTGCAGAAGTTTATGCCTGCATGGTGGTCGAGGGCTCCTCAAGCTGCTTGCAAGAAGCTTTTACTTAGTCATCTTCCATCTTCGAAAGAAAGGATGACAGCGTAACACAGAATGGGCGAATATCGCAAGGAAAGGCTGACGTGCTTCACATACGAAATACAGCATGCTGCAAAATATATCAACTCCACTCGGTTCGACCATAAAAGCTGGGCGGCTGGAGTCAGACTGTGCCCCTTTCTGCCGTACACTTTGCGAAAGCGATCCAGACCTTAAATGCACTTCGAGTTGATAGCACTGGTAACGAAAGACTCCGGTTATCCCGTGCGGTCCGCACACTTCGTGCTGAAAACTCCGCGCTCGGGGAGAGTATATTTTTATTTTTATGAGATACCTATGGTGCTTCTAGACCGCACTGCGCGTTTTTAACGCGAGCCCCCCGAGGCGGCTTGGTGGGTAGGGCACTCCGCATTTGAGCCAAAGTTCGCGGCGTTGGTTCCTGGCCGCTGAAGCCGTTTTAGAGCTCTAGCACTTAAACCCCTGAACTCAAATTATGCCGATGTTTGTCTGTCTAAAGCCTCTTTCCGCGACCTTGGGGTTACTCGCAAAGAGCAAACTGGGTCGCACAAGCTCCACCGGTGGTAGAACCTGTCATCGCAGGGCAGTGGACCATCGCTTAACCGCTGAACCACTGCACACTTCAGGCGGAGCTTATGTCTGATTTCGTCGATCTTTGTGTGAAGCCTGCTTGGCCTTGAAAACCGATCCTCGAAACGAAACCTAATTCGCCTTTGGCATAACCTCGCTAAATAATCGCCATTTGTTTCGATCGCGGCAAGATTTATAACTCGCCTGAGGGCTGTGCGATGTCAGTGCATATTTAAGAGCCCCTGGCGGTCGAAATTAATTCGGGGCCATTCACTGCGGCATCTCTTATAACCCATGTGCCGTTTTGACCCCAAAATGAAACACACCAAAACCGCATCATTTCCTATGCGAACATTCCTTGCGGGCGTCCCTGAGGAATGTCTTTGTTCTGAATCCAGATGCGGGTTGTGTGGATGCGGTATCAGGAACTAAATAGTGCAGAAGCGATAAAAAGAAATGCGGACAGAGGATCGTGCAGGCGCCGCGCTCTTCGCGTTTCTTTTTATCGCGACTGTAGGTGCTGTTTCTACGGCATATAGCCCACTCAGTAGGAGAGGCCATCCCTTTGCAGCACACGTAGTTCAGCTTCTGCAGTTGTCGTTGATAATAATCTCAGCAGCGATTAACTTTTTGACTACGACAACGGTAACGAAGGGCTGGTGCTCTATGCGATTTCAGAGGTGTCAAGGCTGCGCTCTTAGCAACAAATATCGATTCCCACTGTAGATTACAGACTTATGGCAAAACTTTGGAACCCTTCTTGCATTATCGAGGATGTCTTTAAAGCGACTCCTCATAGTTCAGTAAATTTTTAAAACACGCCTTACTTAGGGGCTCTTAGTGAGGCCTTCCTTTCAGCGTTCTACCATCAAGATTCCTTACCGTGCTCCTGAACCTGTACGCATGCTTCACTGTAAAACGAACAGCTCTGCGCTTGCGCATTAGGGCGTCTCCGCCGGCTTCGGTGACGCCGGGTTCACAATGGCAGAGTGAATATGCGCTACTGCGACTACACTGCCGCTGCACTGTAAACAATGGGACATTACCATAATAAAAATAATAATTGATTTTTTGGGAGAGGAAATGGCACAGTATCTACCTCATATATCGTTGGACACCTGAACCGCGCCGTAAGGGAAGGGGTAAAGGAGGGAGTGAAAGAAGAAAGGAAGAAGAGGTGCCGTAGTGGAGGGCTCCGGAATAATTTCGGCCACCTGGGGATCTTTAACGTTCACTGACATCGCACAACACATGGGCGCCTTAGCGTTTCCCTCCATAAAAACGCAGCCGCCGCGGACGAATTCGAACCCGGGAGCTCCGCCGAGCGCCCTAACCACTGAGCCACCGCGGCGGGTGGACGTTACCATACTAATTATATTTTCCGACCAAGCCATAAAAAGCATTGCAACAATACGCATGAAATGCAAAACGAGTGCACACAGGAACGCGTACTGTAAAACATATACAAGGTCGCCGATATGTACTTGATTTCTTTTCAGTTTGGACTAACATCTTTCTGTTATTAGAGGCATATCCTCGATACCAGACGTTTGTAAGCGGCTCCTATCGCTCTGGGCACCTCGCTACCCAAGGACCGGCTAAGGATGCATCTAAATCTAGCGCGAAACTTTTAACTCGTCCTTAAGATAAGAAAGCATGGAGTGCTCCTGATCTGGGGTAAAGAAACCGCCTAAGCTAAGGGGCGTTCTGAAATTTGGCCATTAGTATAAGATGCCTTCTCATTACAGTATGTACAGCACTGGTCTTGCAGTTGTTGACGATTACGCCAAATAGAATTAGGCTGATGATGACGACAACGATAACAGTGTTGATAAGTTGGCGTTGTCCTCAGTGTCACCTGTTCGGCACAGACGAAACAGTTTCCTCGTGCAGATGAAATAACAAAACTTCTGTGTTTGTGACGTTGGCGGGTTGTTGATAACGGCGATAATGATAGCGAGTTTTTGATACGCGTTTTCGTCTCCAATTTCGCAGGTGCAGCACGGACAAAAGACAGCCGGGACGCTGGCGAGTGAACAGAGAGAAGGCCGGTGCGTACCACCCTCAGCGCGTTCATCCATGTCCCACCGCTGAATGACTATGACGATGGATAACACCGGCTTCCGCAAGCTGGTGCGCCACGCCCAGGATGAGCCCATCCGCAACCACAACGCGCTGAGCTTCAAGCTCCTACGAACCGGTGAGCACACGGCTATAAACCGGATCAAACGTGCACCCGGCCAAATCTTTAACTGGCGTGGTTTTTGCATCCCTAATTGTGCCTTGTAAAAGGCTTCTCTCGGCTAAACTATTGACATATTCATGCTCTAAGTTGACGCGTGGGCAGGCATTTAGTGGTCCGCCTTTTTGAAGCGAAAAGCTTCACTACGCTAGGTAAAGCAGTCTTCGGGTAGGCTGGAGAATGACCTTGAATGACCTCCAGCCCAACCGCGTTAGTCGTGTGTGACCATATGTGGTACAGTTATTGTGTCTAACCCATGACCCCTAACATTGACTTACGACCTTTAGTTGACCTTTGACACTGGGTGACCTTTGGGTTGACCTTTGACCTTAAGAACATCCAATGGGGGTGATGTAAAGCCACGTGATGACATCCGATGGGGGTGTCGTAAGACCATGTGATACCACGTCATAGCCACGCGGTCGCGCGGGTATATATAGAACGGCTGTCACGAGCGTGTAGAGGAGCTGCCATGGACGAGCCTCAGACGCTTAGCAAGCGTGCTTGCTTTTCGCTGAATTCCAGGGTTAGCCAAGATAAGCCACTGCCATTTTTTATATTATGCTTGAGTGGAGTACTTGCTGAGTAGATCAAAATCATTAGAAATCCGCATCGTCTGCACGTTGCTCCTTTGGGTTAACAACCTCGCCTCCCTTTGTAGACAAGTGGCTTACCCAGAGTAAGAGTGATTGTGCTCCCAGAAACGTTGCTACGTATTCCCGTTGTTTTGACTCTTCGTTGTCGCAGACGATGAAAATTTACTAATAATTTTGAATTAATCATGCAATTACTCCGCTCAAGTATAATATGATAGAAAATGGACCTACAATTGCCACCCCATGCGTCAAATTATAACATGAATATACCAGCAGTTTAGCCGAGAGAAGCATTATACATCGTGCAATTGGGATGCAAAAATCGCCCCAGTTAAAGACTTCGACGGCTCTACTGTTTCTGATCGGTAGTCAAAGTGTATATTTCAAGTCTGAAGTCTCTGCTGAATGCAGACGAAAAAATAATACATGCTTGTCTAAGCGTTTTATATGATTTCTCTTCATATCATGTGACATGAGCAAGAGCTGTCAGCCTGCAAGAGCTGTCAGCGAAACCATCTTGACGTGAGACTCTTTCATTGAGGCACGACAGAATAATATCCGTTCATATCTCCTAGCATTGCCTTTGTATGCCGACATTGCGTACAGCATAAAGGCAGGAATTGCCTTTATAACGCAGCAGCTTCCTCCAGACGTCGTTTTTTTTTTTGCTTCACAGTGCCTCTCTTGAGCCTGTCGACTAGTCTGACGCGAACAGTCCACATTCTTCGTAAGTGAGACGCCTGTCGGCAATCTGCAAACGGCCCACAGAATGCTGCAAAGCTTCAAGTATTTTCTCAGACCTGTCGGAGACAGCCGCTTATGAGACGCGCAGTGCTGAGACAGAAATGTCTCCTCGCTGCTTTCCACCGAAAAACAACGTCGACTCCCGCTTCGTAGTAATCCTATCAGTTATAAACGTCACGTTTCCCGCCTTCTTTTTGAGTATCAGAGCGAAGCGTCAAAGAACCGATGCGTACCTGACGCGTTTTCTAAATAGGCTATCGGGTGACGTTCTTGAAAGCGGCAACCCGGTCTTTCAAGAGTGTTGCTTTGATGCTGCTCTTTCCTTTTATTTCTGTGGGGATGATCTTAGCGACACGGCTAGAAATAACCACGCCCGTTGGAAAAGCAGAGCTATTCTTGGGCAGCCTTTGAGCACGGGCGTGTACGTTATACCAAGATCCATTTATCTCTCGCGTGGTCGGGAAGAGACTTAAAAGGGCTAGGACCTTGAACGACATCCGGCTTCGGTCCCCGGTTTAGGCGGGGTCCTGTTTTGTTTCTTTTTATTTTCGCCGTCGGAACGAAACCACGCAGGAGCGTGTCCAAGCTCTAGCGTAGTTGCGTCGCTGCGTTATTTTTGGCCGCGCTTCGGTCTCCGCCCTGTATTCCGACGTCCGATCGCTGCCTAGCACGTTTGGGAGGCCCAGGACTTGAGGGTACTTTGCCCGAGAAGCTACACCGGACCTTGCGTGCGGGCATTGCAGATACGTTGAGTGCTGCGCTGGCTTCATTTTTCACGCCCCGAAGCACTTACCGCGGCAGCTCACTCTGGCGTCGTTCGTGACTGGCTCATAGCTTGTCGCTTCAGCTTGATAGGTGGTCATTGTAGGCATGCAAGGAGACTATAGATGGCGCCAGCAGCGAGCACCGGAACAACGTCGTCTTGATTTCAATGCCAGCCAGATTAGCTGACTTCAGCAAATCAAGGCTGCGCGTGCTCCTACTCTTTCTCACTCTCTCCCGTTCGCTAGCCTGCGTGCCTGCTACGCCGTTGTAGTGAGAGAAAGAAAGCACTCTCGTAGTAACTTGCTACGGGAAAGGGACGAACAGTTTTTCTTCTCTTTTTTATTCACAAGGCGGCGCTTTTGTCGGTGATTCGCCATCCAAGCCAACAGCTTGTGCTATGACGTAAGCTGCCACTGCCCGTTAGTAGCGCCACATCGCGGAGCGTAAGCGAACCAAAGCGTCCAAACGCCTCTCATTGCAAAGCAAGCGATGTGGCTGGCATTAAAATATAGGAGGCGTTGATTGGAAGTAGGTTGGCTAGATACCTTCCCGTAGGTATTAAGGATCTGATACGAGCCCTATGAAAATCATGTGTGTTTTGTGAGTTTGCGAGGTTTTAAGGGCGTGTGCTCCGTTTCATCTTTTGTCACCCTTACCTGGAGTAGCCCGCAAGGTTGTTTACCAGGCAAACATCTCCAACAATCATTAAAACGCGCCAACTCTTCCTCATCCAATGGGTTACAGTGCCACTGACAGGAAAACAAATGAATTAATGCGGTTGACGTTGTGCTAGATAGGTGTTATATGCCCTGTGCTCCAGGATTAGCCGGAACACCTGAGTTCTCGCTTTGAATATGGCTCAGAATTGGCATCAAGTCCGTGTACTATGCAATTTTTCTATGAATTTCTTCGTAATGTCGCGTAAGTTTTTTTCTTTTGTTGTACAGTGGACTAGATATATATTGAACACAGACTATTTCGGTTCACTCTAAGTGTGTATCTAAGCAACGCCAATGACAGGCTTAGACGAGCGCAGTCGGTCTTTCATTGCTTTCTCAAAAGTCTATGAAAGTGAAAGTCAGCACGTTTGCGCCCGTTTACAATACGTAAACAAGTTTCTCTTGCGCTGCAAGTCTGTTCGATTTTGTGCGTCTAAGTGACTGGCATGCTAAGCGTAGAGGGCTGGGCTAGTTGGTTCTGGGTGAACTTATGACAGAACATTGAGGCTTATGAGACCTGGGTAAACTTACGAATCCGGCGTCCAAGGTGTCTACTCTTTTTGTCCGTGTGTTTTTTTTGTGCTCTTTAATGATGTCTCATAAGACTGGCATGCGCTGCTTATTATCTTCAAGGGGTGCCTTCTTCAAGAGCACGCCCAATGAACTTTGATGTGCAAGTTGTTCGTACTGTTATGCTTAGAACTGCTTATTAGGATTAGGTGGCCGCTCGAGCTTTGTTCGCCCAACATGTTTGAACGCCGAAGGGGTAGCAATCCTGAGGAACCTTCAGCCTTCGGGTCAGATGTCTTGAGCGTTAATGTGGGATTAAGTCAACATATCTTTTATTAGGCATAGCTTGGCTACTTTTGTAAACCCTTTCTTTAATCAGAGAATCTGATCGCATCAGTATTCTATATACCTCCCGCCGATTTCCCAGGCGCCGTTGCCATGTTTTTTGAAGCCTAAAATCTTCCAGATGCTCCGTCACGCCGATCCACGCTTAGAATTCACGTGCTACGATTCTTGACTGACAGCGGTATCTTTTTACGTTTTGTTTTCAAGTCGTAGATGGACTGTACATTTTTGTGCTCTGAATGTTTACAACTTTATACTCGTACAACCTTGTCGAAACAGTCCTATTTTCTGGCTGTATTGAATGTTAGAACTAGCTACCGGCGACATGCCGTCTCTGCTGTTTAAGGAGCCCGTGGCAGCCATTCAGAACAGCTTACCATGTGTTCTTAAATATTGCTTGCTCATTTCCCCTCCGCATTTTGCAGTCCAGCCTTATCTCAAAAAACAAGAAAACATCTTGGCTTACCGCACCCACTCAAGATAAACTAGCATGAGCCCTGTTCGAGGGCGAACATGTTTGCATGTGCGATGTACAGTACTCACGGATTGAAATAGGACATTCGGAGCGCTAACCTTGCAGTGCCACGCGGCATGTGGTAAACCACAGGCCGGCTCATTGGCTACTGGAAGGAACAATTCTGCTTTGTAGATGTTCTCCCTCTCGCGCCATACCACAATGCACCACCTTGGTTTCATGAGCGTCTACGGGCGGCACTCCATGAAGCGACGGCCACGCGCTCCGAATGTCCTATTTCAATCCGTGAGTACTGTACAAATGTTTCTTTCTAGTGAGCGAAAGCTAACCGTTTTGAGTTAGCCTAGCAGTATACACGTGCCTGGTTATATATGCCAAAAACATTCCGTGTGAAGCTGCAAGCTCATGCCTCCGAACTTTCTCCGCACAACAGGATTCAGCACGGCTTCGCCAAGGGCCCTTTACTCATCCAACTGCCAACCTAGCTCGTACAAAATACCCCTACCGTCCCTCTCTCGATTACCTAATTGCCCTAGTTATTATCTGCGCAGTTGAACGCTAGTCCGCGACAACATATTTATATATAAATATAAAAAAGAAAAGTAAAAGATCATTGGAAGTGGTTTCTACGCGAGCACAACGAGTCTCGAATTACTCGCTGTGCGGTGGTGCGGCTTTTGTTACCAAATCCCCTTAGACTTCGCTTCCAACCGTTCGCGTACAAAAGAAAAAGTAAAAGGGCGAGAACAAAAAAAAACTGTCGCCGGATATTACATTATGTAACGCTAATCACATGTGGCATGCTCGCGCCCAATTATTTCGTTTCTTTGTTCGTTTGTTTGTTTTTTCACATCCTGTCGCGTACGTGCTAAAGAAATATCCACGGGCATGTACATGGGATCCTAGCTTTCATTGTATAATCTGTTCGAGTTTTTCTCTCTCTCTCTTTCTGTTACTTTAACACTGCTCTCAGCAGCCCCCTCCACGGTCTGGTTTTCGCAGCTTTCCAAGGAGTAATCCAATCTCGGCGCAATTCGCTCGGTGCCGGCGAGCACGTCCTCCTGGCATCGGATTGAGGCGGTGAGCTTTGCTGTATGGGAGAACTGCGCTTAACTTTTATGCTTCGGGAACGAGGAAAGAAGGAAAGGGGAAGAAGGGGGGGGGGGGGGGGGGGGGCAAATGAGAAAAAGGTGCGGGAGCAGGCAGAGAGCTGAAACGCCGTTTTGGTGTCAGCAACTCCTTGAGCCGTGCTTCTTTCGTGCGCCGATTATTTATTATTAATTGACTACTGGTTACGACGAAAGGGAAGGCACACTAACTGTCCCACTTCGTACCTCGAAACTCTTCGTAACTTGATTTGATGGCCGTTTTAGAAAATAACGTACGATCAATTTCATATCTGTGACAGCCTTAAGCGTCGTCAAGGTATTCAGAAAAACGATCTAGCAGCCAGAAACATTTTAAAGCCACAACAGCGTCCTTTTGCGGCAACTTTTGGAATTAAAGAAAAGTCGGCTGCTAAACTGCACACTGAGTCAGGTGCCCTCCACAGAATTCATTTTTCATATAAATTATTGTCTGTGCCTAGAGGAGTGACGCAGAGCTCCTTTTACAGAGACAGCTCTTGAGGCCATGCTAATCGTTCATGCGGCGTTGGTATCGTTGACGTGACGCGTGACGCGTATTGGTCAAAACGGAGTGGCGCCACGCATGACGTCATGAAAACGCGCCGTGCTGGTTGGCCAAAATGCCAATCGCTGATTCCTCCGAACGCGTTGACGTCAACCGTGACAACACGAAGTTTTCGTTACAGAGAGCTGGGCAAGTGGTTGGTCATTCATGTTCAAAAATTACGAATTGTTGACTTTAACACTTCGAAGAGACACTGGGCTATGCGGGAGGCAGTAGTAGAGGGCTCCGGATTATTTTCGACCAAATGGGGTTCTTTCGCACGTGCACTGGCGCTGTGCAGCGCAGGGCTGCCGTTCGCGTTTTGCTTCTATCGAAGCGAGTCCGCAGCCGCCCATATTGGACCTCGGTCTTCCAGTTCAATAAATAGCCGAGCCCCTTAACCATTCACACACCGTGAGGGGGGGGGGGGGGAGGGATTCATGTTCAAGCAGCGCCAAAAACAAGACAAGCGAATGAGAGTATTGTGTTTGTGCTTTGTACGTCTCAGCCTCTAATAATAATAATAATAATAATTGGCTTTGGGGAAAGGAAATAGCGCAGTCTTTGTCTCTTATATCGGCGGACACCAGAACCGCGCCGTAAGAGAAAAGATAAAGAAGAGAGCGAAAGAGTAAAGGAAGAAAGATGTGCCGCAGCGGAGGGCTCCGGAATAATTTCGACTACCTGGGGATTTTTAACGTGCACTGACATCGCACAGTACACGGGCGGCTTTGCGTTTCGCCTCCATCGAAAGGCTGCCGCCGCGGTCCAGTTCGAACCCGGGTGCTCCGGATCAGTAGCCGAGCGCCATAACCACTGAGCCACCGCGGCGAGTCTACTGTTGTCGTGCAAGACCATGGTGACGTCATTAGGACTTCGCTAAAAAAACTAATTTTTAGGAACGGAACTGGCGCAGTACCTGTCTCCCACCTCGGTGGACACCTAAACTGCGCCTACGTCTCTGCCTCTTGTCCGCGGTTTTTGTGCTGCCTGAATGTTCACTACAGCCAGCCGTGGCACTAATGCGGGCATAGCGGCTTAAGCGAAACGGGTATTCATCCCAGCCGAGGGTTACTAAGCACCCCGATTGGCATCGGCACTTCAGTCTCCCACCTCAGGCGTCCCTGAAATTCGCAATATACTATAAAGGTAAGGAACCGCGAATTTTTTTCAACCTAAATTTAGGTCAGAGAAGGAACATAGCTGCATTGTATTATTCATATGGGCCTCCTTTAGAATTAAACACTTCGCTTATTTTATTAGTTTCCTGCAATACAAAAATAAAACTCACATGGACCCCCTAATTTCATTATGTGTTGGCTATGATTCAGCATTAGCAGCTGTTGACGTCATTACTGCTGGTGCATCGTTTCCCTTAATTTAATTAAGCTAATGAAAATGATCCCGTCTAGTTACGTCAATTCCGTTCAGCCAATGGGTGAATTTTATTACCAACGACGCATTACAGCCCCATGGGGCCTCCAATAATGGCGAGAGAGAGAGAGAGAGAAATAGGAGCCCTTTAACGTAAAAACAGATAATTTAGCCGGCGTTTAAAAGTCGCTGGCATGCTACTCTCCGCGAGGAAGCGAATTGGGAGATAATGGCAGAAGGAAAGCGGTGCGGAATGACGAAATATGTAGTAAAGGACAGTGCGCAGAACTGATGGCTAGATATGTAAGCTTGAGTTCTCGTTGTCTCCTCTTTGGCTTCTCAAAGGCACGCAGCGTGGTCCATTTGGACGGCAAATTTGTATGCCTGTTCTGCCGCCTGGGACCAGCTCGTGAAGAAATGATGCAAATCCGCTGACTAGTTTCGATACTAACGGATCACTAGAGAACTAAAACGCCACTGATACACTCTAAACAAAAAGGAGTAAGAAGGGAGTGAGTTCTGCTCTAATGCACTCCTTTCAGAAAAGGTAGAGCACCAGAGGACAGCTTACTTCCTTTCTTACACCCATATGGGTGTGTTTGTGTTTAGAGTGTATCTTGCGAACCATTGTCTCCCAGGTAGTAAACTTTTCTCTAGCGCATTCCCGTTTAAAAAAGGGTGTTTATAAGAGGGCAGGTTACACTTTTTTCACTCCTATGCAGGAGTAATATTGTACAGTGTGTATCTTGCGAACCATTGTCTCCCAGCTAACAAGTTTGTTTATTCACCAGCCCGTCGACGCGTACGAGTTGTAACATGGTTAACACTGCACGCTTCTCGCCAAGACGCGGTACGTAGCGATGTGAAGGGTCAACGCTGTTGCGCGGCATCGCAAGGACCAGAGCTTGCAAGCAGATAAGAGGATCCAAGTGAACTCAAAATTTCGCAATGGCCAGCGGGAGGTAGCAGGCGGAGAACAGCATTGTTGCTGAGTATATCAAGCCGCCTGGACTCGAAAGCGGACTCCATTTTCCCTGGTGCGTCGCAACATGTTCTACTTTACGAGTGACCCCTTCTGTCGGGCTCCTAAACCACTCTCTTGTCCCGGTAGTGAGACCAGGGCAAGGATGGAGGCATTGTTATTTAAAGCAGGACAGTGTACAGGCTTGCCACCAATGCAATCCACGTATTTCCAGCTCTCGAAATGAAGGCAAAACAGTATATATATATATATATATATATATATATATATATATATATATATATATATATACATATATATATATATATATTTATATATATATATATTATATATTTATATATATATATATATATATATATTTATATATATATATATATATATATATAGGAAAATGAGGGGCTCGTTTGACAAACATATTAAGGAAGCCAACAGTCACGGAAACCAAGGGGCATAGGGGAATGTTTTTAATCTTTTTTTTATTTGTATTGCCAATCAATCGGTTTAAAGAAAATTACTTATAAAGCAGCAGAAAAAACAACCATGCCGCCGGTGGGATCCGAACCCACGACCTCCGAATATCGCGTCCGGTGCTCTTACCAACTGAGCTACGGCGACGGCTGTCCAATCTGCTGCTTCCGTGGGTATTTATGTTTACTGCGTGTAAGCGAACCTTGAGAGTGTTCACCAGCGCCACCCTCGACCATAGCGGTGGACGTAGCACGACCTGTTATACCGCGAGTGTGACGTAGAACGTCATCTAACGGCGAGGGCGGAAACTGTGCGAGAGCCCTCTTATACTACCTATGGCAACAAGACTGCCAGAACCGAGACCCCCGTTAAGCTATTAGCAGACAAGGTAAAGGAAAATGAGGGGCTCGTTTGACAAACATATTAAGGAAGCCAACAGTCACGGAAACCAAGGGGCATAGGGGAATGTTTTTAATCTTTTTTTTTATTTGTATTGCCAATCAATCGGTTTAAAGAAAATTACTTATAAAGCAGCAGAAAAAACAACCATGCCGCCGGTGGGATCCGAACCCACGACCTCCGAATATCGCGTCCGGTGCTCTTACCAACTGAGCTGCTGCTGCTTTATAAGTAATTTTCTTTAAACCGATTGATTGGCAATACAAATAAAAAAAAGATTAAAAACATTCCCCTATGCCCCTTGGTTTCCGTGACTGTTGGCTTCCTTAATATGTTTGTCAAACGAGCCCCTCATTTTCCTTTACCTTGTCTGCTAATAGCTTAACGGGGGTCTCGGTTCTGGCAGTCTTGTTGCCATAGGTAGTATAAGAGGGCTCTCGCACAGTTTCCGCCCTCGCCGTTAGATGACGTTCTACGTCACATTCGCGGTATAACAGGTCGTGCTACGTCCACCGCTATGGTCGAGGGTGGCGCTGGTGAACACTCTCAAGGTTCGCTTACACGCAGTAAACATAAATACCCACGGAAGCAGCAGATTGGACAGCCGTCGCCGTAGCTCAGTTGGTAAGAGCACCGGACGCGATATTCGGAGGTCGTGGGTTC
Organism: Amblyomma americanum; assembly: GCF_052857255.1. Taxonomy (NCBI): domain Eukaryota; kingdom Metazoa; phylum Arthropoda; class Arachnida; order Ixodida; family Ixodidae; genus Amblyomma; species Amblyomma americanum. Next base: position 48,826,964 of record NC_135507.1, read on the forward strand.
GGATCCCACCGGCGGCATGGTTGTTTTTTCTGCTGCTTTATAAGTAATTTTCTTTAAACCGATTGATTGGCAATACAAATAAAAAAAAAGATTAAAAACATTCCCCTATGCCCCTTGGTTTCCGTGACTGTTGGCTTCCTTAATATGTTTGTCAAACGAGCCCCTCATTTTCCTTTACCTTGTCTGCTAATAGCTTAACGGGGGTCTCGGTTCTGGCAGTCTTGTTGCCATAGGTAGTATAAGAGGGCTCTCGCACAGTTTCCGCCCTCGCCGTTAGATGACGTTCTACGTCACACTCGCGGTATAACAGGTCGTGCTACGTCCACCGCTATGGTCGAGGGTGGCGCTGGTGAACACTCTCAAGGTTCGCTTACACGCAGTAAACATAAATACCCACGGAAGCAGCAGATTGGACAGCCGTCGCCGTAGCTCAGTTGGTAAGAGCACCGGACGCGATATTCGGAGGTCGTGGGTTCGGATCCCACCGGCGGCATGGTTGTTTTTTCTGCTGCTTTATAAGTAATTTTCTTTAAACCGATTGATTGGCAATACAAATAAAAAAAAGATTAAAAACATTCCCCTATGCCCCTTGGTTTCCGTGACTGTTGGCTTCCTTAATATGTTTGTCAAACGAGCCCCTCATTTTCCTTTACCTTGTCTGCTAATAGCTTAACGGGGGTCTCGGTTCTGGCAGTCTTGTTGCCATAGGTAGTATAAGAGGGCTCTCGCACAGTTTCCGCCCTCGCCGTTAGATGACGTTCTACGTCACACTCGCGGTATAACAGGTCGTGCTACGTCCACCGCTATGGTCGAGGGTGGCGCTGGTGAACACTCTCAAGGTTCGCTTACACGCAGTAAACATAAATACCCACGGAAGCAGCAGATTGGACAGCCGTCGCCGTAGCTCAGTTGGTAAGAGCACCGGACGCGATATTCGGAGGTCGTGGGTTCGGATCCCACCGGCGGCATGGTTGTTTTTTCTGCTGCTTTATAAGTAATTTTCTTTAAACCGATTGATTGGCAATACAAATAAAAAAAAGATTAAAAATATTCCCCTATGCCCCTTGGTTTCCGTGACTGTTGGCTTCCTTAATATGTTTGTCAAACGAGCCCCTCATTTTCCTTTACCTTGTCTGCTAATAGCTTAACGGGGGTCTCGGTTCTGGCAGTCTTGTTGCCATAGGTAGTATAAGAGGGCTCTCGCACAGTTTCCGCCCTCGCCGTTAGATGACGTTCTACGTCACACTCGCGGTATAACAGGTCGTGCTACGTCCACCGCTATGGTCGAGGGTGGCGCTGGTGAACACTCTCAAGGTTCGCTTACACGCAGTAAACATAAATACCCACGGAAGCAGCAGATTGGACAGCCGTCGCCGTAGCTCAGTTGGTAAGAGCACCGGACGCGATATTCGGAGGTCGTGGGTTCGGATCCCACCGGCGGCATGGTTGTTTTTTCTGCTGCTTTATAAGTAATTTTCTTTAAACCGATTGATTGGCAATACAAATAAAAAAAAGATTAAAAACATTCCCCTATGCCCCTTGGTTTCCGTGACTGTTGGCTTCCTTAATATATATATATATATATATATATATATATATATATATATATATATATATATATATATATATATATATATATGGCTTCACAAAAGCAGCTCGCTTCCAATCCCCGCACAGCTCCAAGGTCCTCTTTCTTATATATATATATATATATATATATATAAGAAAGAGGACCTTGGAGCTGTGCGGGGATTGGAAGCGAGCTGCTTTTGTGAAGCCACCATGCTTCTGAGTTCTCAGAAATCAATCTTTGAACGTTCGCTCATGTGACCCCGAACTGTTCTGTGCAGTAGCGCGAGAACTGATGAGCTAGAATAACCAGTCAGTCAGCGAGATAGGGGTATGCTATGCAGTTGACGGCAGCGCACTTTTAAAAAACCCAAGACGGTCGAAATTAATTCGCAGCCGTCCACTGCGGTACCTCTTTCTCTCTTTTTTTCTTCGCTCTCTCCTTCATAGCTTCACTCATGGCGCAGTTCTGGTGTTCACTTCCAGGGGCAGGGATTAATAATAATAATAATTGGTTTTTGGGGAAAGGAAATGGCGCAGTATCTGTCCCATATATCGTTGGACACCTGAACCGCGCCGTAAGGGCTCCTTTGCTTTTCTCAATGCAAATTGAACCTGTTTTTTAACTACACTGTGAACACAAATAAGCCTATATTTGAGTAAAAAGGAAGTTCACTGTCCTATAAAGCACTTTCTTTTATAAAAGGCGTTGTATTAAAGGACACCTTACTCCCTTCTTTTCACTGTGCAGGGTCCGTATTAATAATAATAATTGGTTTTGGGGGAAAGGAAATGGCGCAGTATCTGTCTCATGTATCGTTGGACACCTGAACCGCGCCGTAAGGGAAGGGATAAAGGAGGAAGTAAAATAAGAAACGAAGCAAGAGGTGCCCTAGTGGAGGGCTCCGGAATAATTTCGACCACCTGGGGATCTTTAACGTGCATTGATATAGCACAGTTCACGGGCGCCTTAAGTCCGTATTTCGCAAATTAATTTCCTGGTTTTTTTTCTTACCCGCCGCGGTGGCACAGTGGTTAGGGCGCTCGACTACTGATCCGGAGTTCCCGGGTTCGAACCCGACCGCGGCGGCTGCGCTTTTATGGAGGAAAAACGCTAAGGTGCCCGTGTGCTGTGCGATGTCAGTGCACGTTAAAGATCCCCAGGTGGTCGAAATTATTCCGGAGCCCTCCACTACGGCACCTCTTCTTCCTTTCTTCTTTCACTCCCTCCTTTATCCCTTCCCTTACGGCGCGGTTCAGGTGTCCAACGATATATGAGACAGATACTGCGCCATTTCTTTTCCCCCAAATCCAATTATTATTATTATTATTACTCTACCACAGCACCTCTTTCTCCCTTTCTTCTTTCACTCCATCTTTTATCGCTTCTCTTACGGTGCGGTTCAGGTGTCCGCCGATATGTGAGACTTATACTGCGCCATTTCCGTTCCTGAAAACCAATTTTCATTTTCATCAGTAAAGGATGCGGCTTTAGCCGCCCACCTCCCGTTAGTAAAGCGACAAAAGTAGTAGAAGTAGTAGTGGAGGTTTTATCAAAATAATAATAAAAAGAGAGGAAAAGTTTTTTGCTAACCCCGGCATCTGCCATCGATACTGAAGAAGCTGAGCTGGGGCAGAGGAAATAAAGGATAGCAGGCAGAATGGAGAAATGGAATGAAGGAGGTGAGGGGACAAAAAGAGAAGATAGAGGGAGAGGGAGACGATTCTACTTGTTTCTTGCACTCACCAGGCTGGCAAAGAAGGAAAAACGCTAAGGCGCCCGTGTGCTGTGCGATGTCAGTGCACGTTAAAGATCCCCAGGTGGTCGAAATTATTCCGGAGCCCTCCACTACGGCACCTCTTCTTCCTTTCTTCTTTCACTCCCTCCTTTCCCCCTTCCCTTACGGCGCGGTTCAGGTGTCCAACGATATATGAGACAGATACTGCGCCATTTCCTTTCTACAAAAACCAATTATTATTATTTTTTTCTTCGCCCTGTATTGTTGTCTGAGGCAGTTGAGATAGCCTGATTGTAACGTTCGTCGCTGGCTCTGGTATCAAAGCAGAACTGAACAGCCCAGAGGCAAGTGAACGGAACACAAGAAGAATGCCCTAGAGCATACGGCTCTAGTTTTAAATAGCTATGGATCAGTACGACACAACATTCAAGCTTAAATCTTTCCGCGAAAAATTTGTCATTCAAAACGAGGTAGATGCCGAACGGATACAGTCAAAGATACATTCCTGACTAAAATTACAAATAACGCTTCATTCATGTGCAGCTAAAGGCTGCTGTACGAGTATGGCGACAAAATAATATCTTTTTTGCTCTTTCCTCAGCATTTTTTGCATCAGCCAATAAGCATCGCCGGAGTAGACCTGGAAGTTTCATAAAGACGAACAGAAGTTTGTAGTCTTTACGGTGAACACAGTGTTTCTCCTGTATGTGCCACGATTGCAGCCTTTTATATATAGACGGACTATACATCTCTTAAGACACGCCTGGTAAACGCGTTGTAGCTTGGAGCGAAAATTTAAAGTACAAACATAAGTTTTAAGTTCAAAGCAAAAATGTTTAGACCATAAGTCGTTTGAAACACATACAAATTTGCGATACTTTTTGTCGGCTTAGTTTCAGAAAGCCTAACATCTAAAGCGCCATGCTTCTTTTTAAATTGTCGTATACTGACAATCTGTTTCGGAAAATGTTCTACAGGCGACATCCAACTACGGAAGAAATAACCTTGAGTATTAACGCATCATAAATACCCCCTCTGACAATGTCAGAGAGGCGCTCCTGACAATACCTTCCCCCTACACAAGACCATCACTTCGCATACTCCACACAATACAGCTAAACACACTACACACTCGTGCCCTGTCTTACCTACATCGTCTCCTGTCTAACCTAGCTTGTCCTAACTGCCATAAGCTCTACGCAAACGTAGAGCATTGCCTATACACATGCCCCACATTCCTTTAGTGCCTGGTTGGCATCGGACCAGCACGCAAACCTAGGGCATTGCCTGTACACATGCCCCCACCCTCCTGTAGCAGACCAGCTTGAGGATCAACTAGGCGCTGGTGGAACAAGCTCATTCTATCCTCTTCGACTAAACCGAAGTTGCCAAATAAAGTGCTGTCTTTCTTTCTCAACGACGTAAGTGGCGTCGGATGCGTCGGCCTTGTAGTATGTACCACCAATTAATCAACGTCCAACTACCGGCCGGCGATGAGCCTGAGTGTGGGCGCTCTGAAGTATGCGCTCGGTGTAATTATGACACGCCCACGTGAGCTTTTAGGTAAGGTGCTACCATGGGTGCGAGAGTTTGAGCGGGTGTATGCGGGCGTTATACTGAGCTTTTATGTGCATATGTGAACGAATTTGGGTGTCGTGTGTGAGTGCATCGAGTAAGTGGATGAGTGGAGCGTATTTGAGGGAGAGAAAGAAGGATGAACAGGGTTTCGCCTTAACCAATTTGTCTGCATTAGATATATGCAAAACACGTTTTCCCTGTTTGTATCGGTTGCACACGTCCGGCGGGCCGACAAAAAAAAACATTGGCAGGGACACCTATTCTATTTGTGCTGCAATGCGATAACGTTAGCAGCTGCTGATGCCATTACCAGAAATGACGTCACTTCCATCCAGCCAATGGAAATAATAATAATAATAATTGGTTTTTTTGGGGAAAGGAAATGGCGCAGTATCTGTCTCATATATCGTTGGACACCTGAACCGCGCCGTAAGGGAAGGGATAAAGGAGGGACTGAGAGAAGAAAGGAAGAGAGAGGTGTCGTAGTGGAGGGCTCAGGAATAATTTCGACCACCTGGGGATCTTTAACGTGCACTGACATCGCACAGCACACGGGCGCCTTAGCGTTTTTCCTCATAAAAAACGCGGCTGCCGCGGTCGGGTTCGAACCCGGGAACTCCGGATCAGTAGTCGAGCGCCCTAACCACTGAGCGACCACCGCGGGTCCAATGGAAATGCTCCGGTCTGGTGATTTCGCTTTCCTCCAGCCAATGGGTGAATTTTATAAACGACGAAGCATTTTGGCCCCATGGGGCTCCTAAGGCTCTCAAATCAAGAGAATTTAAAATAAATTAAATCCCTAGCCTAAAGGCATCGCGCTTAAAAGAGCAAGAAACACTTTAAGCAGCCGAGTTCGATTGAGATCATTGCTGCCACTGCAGGTGCTTCCGCGACTTGAGCGACAGAGGCGCAGGCGGCTCAAATAAATGTCCACCTTCGAGGCAGCGGATGTAAATCAGGATCCTAAGAACACTCCCTTGCCCTTTATTGTCATACCAGCCACGAGCGTCACGTCAGTCGCAGCATACAGGATGAGGCACCGAACTGTGCCCAGACAAGGAACTCCGCGGCAACGCTACGTGCGGCACCGAATTGGACGAGATGGTGGACCGACGAAATGAGCGCAGAGAGGGGGGGTGGGGGGAGGAGTGGTAACGACATCCCTGACGCTTCTCATTGTTGGCCGGTTCCTGTTGTGTCGGTTCCTGAGTCTAGCTCTGCACGTCCGCGTCCACACGTGTGCGAAGCGCTACTGTAAATGCGAGGCGACAGGTGAAAAGGCTGTCTTCCTGGCTCTCGCTCTGCTCGCTTCTACATGCGTTATTTTTTCTTCGTGTGTCTGTGTCGCGGATAACAAGCTTTGCAAGTGCAATCTAACAAGCTCCTCACATAACGCGTGAAGGCGTTGGTGGATACGGAACTTCAAGACGAGAGTCTGTATGTTGAGTGGTGTACAGCGTGAAAAAAAAACAGTAATGCTGAGATGCTGTGGTGGCGCGTTCAAGTTCCGCGTCAGTTGTCATCTTCCTCAATGTACGCTGTTTTGGAGCGTTATCTGCGTCTACGTTTCCTAAATTTTAGAATCACGCTTTTTATATGACACTTTTATTTCGTGAAAGACCTCCTAACTTTCCTATGTGTAACCAGAAATATTATTTCAATCATCACCATCATTGGCTCATCACATACGTTCAGTGTAGGACAAACACGTCTCTCATTTATTTTCATCCAGCCCTCGCTTCCGCGTGGATGTGGTCCCACCATATCCTCGGAGAATTCGCAATCTCATCTGCCCACTTAACCCCTACCTCCTTTTTACCACCCCACGCCCCGCCACGTTTGCATTCACTTTATATTCACTTCGTCACCTGAAGTAACCGAGAGTTAACTCTCCTGCACACGAATCCACGTATGACACCTATCTGTAGTAATACTCGTAAAATCTCCGGAGTCACCTACTTATCTCGAATGTTTAAATTGCTTTTGTATATACGCATAATTTATTCTGCTACCCGTCACTGCCGCTTTATACTTTGATTCTGATTTTTCGTTTATAGGAGGTCTCAATGCAGTCGCTGACTGTGGGACCTCTTCCTGTATGTTAGTTTTGCAATAAATATCCTAATCTTGATACAATAGGACTGAATTGAATTGAACAACACTAAAAATATTACTACTGATTTTCATGATTTTGATGATCAAATTACTTATTAATAACTACAGCAATATTTTTTGGAGGAACGATCTACCAGCAACGTTAAAAGGAACGGGTTGGAAATTCGTTGCTGCTCGCGTTGCCATTGCCGGCACTGCGAGCATTCTTGTCTCTGGGCTGTAAAAAGCGCGTAAGCTCTTATAATTCATTGTCGTTCGCTGTCACAACTCCCTTTTAGTCGAGGCTACGCAATCGTGCATATTAATAAGCTGGGTTACTTTACCACATGTTGAAAGAGAGAAACAGATTAGCTGCTGTACTTTGTTGTACTATCCCAAATAAATGACTATATTGCACAAGCCGTTTTTCTTTATTCCATAACCTCACAAACAGAGAGGAACTGCTAATCCGCAAGGCTAGATGCTGCGCGATCGTGCGTGTTAAAATGTCGCCAGCGTACATACATTTTGCACGAGGTTCAAAACTGATAAGTTGTAAACAGCTTATACAATCTCGAATAAACGACAGCGTTACATAAAAAGTCTTTTTTGTTCATGGACTTCATATATTGTTAGCGAAGTCTAATCCATGTAATTCGATACTCAGCGCGATCTCTCAACCCACGCTGCCGCTTGCGACACATGGAGTGCATGAAAGCTTAGCCGACATGCTGAGCGTTCAACCAGAAACACTGGAACGCAGGTATTTTGTTAATGTGTGATGCAAGCATTACAGCGATATAAGCAGTGCTGCAAAGTATCGAGGTTACTGATCCCTTACGTACCACTTCCCAAGCAGTGAGGGCAGGCTGCGTTTTAAAGCTTGTGTAATAAAACGAGCGTGCGACTGAGGTATCATTTCCGCCCACAATGTTAAATTTGACGTAATCTTGTTATGCCGCCGCGGTGGCTGAGTGGTTATGGCATTCGGCTGCTGACCCGAATAATGCGGGATCGATCCCAGCTCCACATTACGATGGAGGCAAAATGATGGAGGCCCGTGTACTGTGCAATGTCAGTGCACGTTGATGAAATGAAATTATACAGAGTCCTTCACTACGGCGTCCCTCATAGCCTGAGTCGCTTTGGCACGTTAAGCCCCACAGTCCAAACCAAGCCTAATCTTCTTGCGGTTAGGCGCAATCGAGAGGTGATGAGATGGAGGAGACCAACGTGTTTCAGAAGTATAATCTCTGAGGCACGTGTTTTTTGCGATGTTCTTCTAAAAGCAAAACAATCAATCTTTAGTTATTTAGTTTATCGAGTACTGCCCACTCATATTCAACTATACCATGAAGAACAGTTTTCCCTACGTTTTACATTTTTGAAATAAAGGTGTAGTGAAACTGGAGGGATCCCTGCAGTCGCCTGTAAGCAGCCTTGCCGCTAAAGTGACAATAAAAGCTGTTTCACCAACGGTCGAGACAAGTCGATATTTCGTGTTGTATTCGCTAGCTTCTCCAAACGAGGAATGGCAAGGCATATGACGAAGAGGGCAAGTGCTTTGTTGCACTTGTTTCCTGGTGAAAAGTTGCGCAAATGTTGTTGTTTCCCTCGTAGCATAGTGTTCTTGAAAAAAAAATCGCAAGAACGCATTCTTCTTCGTCTGCCGTTCTGTCCCTTGTTTACAGACGCTAGTCCTCAGACCACCGTCGTTTTATAAAATGATGGCTCATGTGGCAGTCACTGAAATCCTAGAGGCTAACTAACGCAACGTACTTGCAATGCGTCCAAAAGCAACCGCAAGAATATTAGACAACTCCCGTTGCCAGCAATATACTCGAAATTGCCGCAACCTCAATGAGCGCCGCTCCAATTCCTAATCACATTTTTAATTTTTTCTTTTTTCTAATTGGAAACTCCGTGTCTGGTCACGAAGCGAGCTTATCTAGGGCCACATTTGCTAGCCTACCGCGCAAGCCAGAGCAGCACGCATGATGGGTTCACTATACTGTAGCTCATTTTGCTCAGATCGATCCCGTCCAGTTGCGCTCGACGTTCGATGCCGAGAGTCTCTTCGCCAGCGCAGTGGACCCTTTATATTTATTGCTTGTTTTGTTTTATGCTTCCTATTTCCATTTATCGCTTGCGTCTGGCCACACCTCTTCCAACCTTTCCCAATCTCTCTAGCCGTCCTGATTCGACCGCCAGTTGCGGCAACTTAGGCGGGCCGAGCGGAGAGTAAGAAATCTGATCAAACGAGAGTGGGCGCTTCCGTGCGTTAGTGAGAGCAGAGTGCTTTGCGGCGCGCTTTTTTCTCGGTACATTAAGGTGACCGCTTAACCTGGTTTCCCATCAGGCGGAGGATGTTTTTTTTGTTTTTCCAGGGACCATTTCCCTTTATTACATCCTGGTTTCGCTTTCTCTTTGGCTCTAGAAAACGAGTTATTACTCTGCAATCTAAGTTTACCGGGCATAAGCAATATATTTTATTTTTTTCATTCTGCGGCGTTCTCTGGGGTACTGGATAAATGCGAAGAGAAGTTGGGCTTAAGGACGAACCGCAGCATTAGTAAATGGTGTTTACTCTGGAAATTGCGGATCGTGGTTTCAGCGCCTAGAGGTCACAGAACTTTTCGTCATTATACGATGTAGCTTCCTCTGAGAGAAATGCATGTTCTTCAGACTGGAGCAAAAGTTGGGTTTGTTAGAGGTAATCATAATATATTGGTCAAGTGTGGGTGTTCCTATGAATGTACACAAAAAAATATTCACCCCTGATTGAAGAACGTATTCCTCTATGATCTTACTCCATTATCAGTCCTAAGGGCCTGTCTGGCTTCAGAAACATTCAATAACGTCTCGAAGTGGATGTTTTGGTTAATAGGTGCGATGCAAATTTCAATCAAAACTCCAAGTAATCTACTGTTGAAGCACGAAATACGGTATTTATTTCTGAGATCTTTAAGCTTATTTAGATAAAGGAGCCAACGTGGATGGCAACTCAGAGTACCGTTATTCCTGAAAATTTTTTTGAAGTTCTTACTACGCTGCAGAGCATTGAGTATTCTTTGACCTGCAGTGTCACAGTGCCACCTCGACTGCAAAACTGCACCGTCTGTTTTTTTTTTTCTTTTAGCGGCGATGAATACTGAAGTGCGTCACGATGTGGGAAAGTTTTGACGAGGGTACCGAATGCCCCCTACTAGAACCAAAAAATAAATAAATAAATACTACCGCATGTTCTTGACAGAAAACATGTAAGAATTGTGTTATAATTTCATTCCTTCTGATTCTATCCATCATTCAGCTTGGACGCAGCAAGGCTCAGAAACTATATTCGCATGGATGTGCGGCTTGGTGTGATGAAAGATAAGAATTAAACACAATGAATGCAGAACGCATTATCCTGCGCTCAGGTGCTTTTAAATTTTACATGGCCATTAAAAATGGGGGGAGTGGGAAAAGTGCACTCATAATTAGCAAAGGTTAACGACCGATCGCTATCACACCTATGTTCACTGATGGCAAAAAGGTGTTGAAGTTTCTTCGCGTTAAACCTTTCTTTTGTAATGTATTGGATGGGATGTCTTGAATCAGACAATCGGACAGTTACTTAATTGAACAACATGTTTTCCTGAATACCGTCCGGAATCAATTTGTATTTCAACGTTAAAATTTTAACGTTGTGCGGACTGTCTGGGTGTGCTGAACATGGATTGTATTTCTGTACAGTCAACGGCAAGATCATGCTATCACAAACACGATTCTCGCTGCTCTCAAATATTTTCTAACGGTCCTACTTGCGTTTTCCTTCCATTGCCAAGGCGTGGCACGGGCTGCTACTTCAATAATTAATTGAGACAGCAGCTACCCATAGCAGATTATTATAACCCTCTGATTATTATAGCTTGATTATTGCTGTTAATTGCCACGCTTTTGTTTGTGCTGTGCTGTTGTATCCAGAGGGATTTGTACCTCCATCTGACTAGTGATATGGTTCCCCGGCCTCGTCAATCTTTTCCAACAGCTTTCAACCATGGGACCTTTCGAGGATGTTTTCTGGACTAAATATAGAAATGAAAATGAACTGCTCCGAAACTCAATCTTTATTTCTCCCAAAAGCCTGTGTGTGGCCAATCATTGTTGGTTCTTATACTCAATAGCACAAAATTGACCCTGATAACTAAGTTTAAAAATGAAGAATGATAGTGAGTGATGATTATGCAACCTCTGTTGCATCAGCAAGACATGTAAATCAGTAAGCGGATTATTTTCCTTGCACCTCCAGATTATGTACTTGATGCGGAAATTTTTTTATTTTACTTGAAAAGACTTCTTCAAAACTCCCACCTTATCTTGATTTACTTTACATTGAAATACCAGCCTCGAACCTCTTGAAAAAGATACGGAGTTAATTGCGGGCCTTCTGACAAACGCTCTTTCTTGAAATTTTCGCCAGACAAAGGAGTTTCAATTAGGCGCGTCGGACAAAGAGAAAACATAAAGGAAGCCCGATGCGAAGACTCACTGGCAAAGTTTTAACGCGCCGGACTTGCGCACAACCTGTGTTTATTCCCTTGAAATTCTATTCATCTCAGCAAAACAAAAATATATATATCCGGCTCAGTAATCAACAACGCGAGGTACTGCTTCTTTTCAGAGGCACTGAGAAGGAGGAGAAAGCGACAGTGTCCAAAGCGCCCTTGGTTCCTCTTGTGCACTGTTCCAGCTCCGGCTATACGTATAACGCAGCAGTGCAGTGCGTGTTCTGTACACCGGACAAATAATTGCTGGACCTATAAATTTATTTCCAAATCCTGGAAAGGTCCTATAGGATGTGCATCGTGGAAAGATTTTCAGGACATGCAGAATTTACTTACGTAACCATGGTCCAAGTCTTATTTCTCCTTTTAGTTCATAAAATTAATCCCAATGCTTGCATGCAAGATTTTCGTGGGCCCCATTTTGCGTCAACACTGCACGGTTCACCTGGATAGCAATCCAGGTCCAGGCTCACCCGGATAACTATAAAGAGCAGACATGTACAGAATTTAATTAAACGTTGCACCTACACTTCAAGCACCGCATCTAGTAGGAGCGCAGGTTATCCATCTTGTCCACGTGATCCTGGAGAAAGGGGAGGATGAAGAGAAACACGTACCGACGGGCAATTAAGTATAGATTCGATAGAATTCCGAGGCTTCGGCAATCGGTGGGCAGTCGTTTCTGCCGCAGCTGCGCTCAGCGCTTCACGTGTGTTTGTGCAATTATATTTTTAATCAGCTTGCGCAATCTTCGCAGCTTCTTCAGTAATTGCGTGTGAGCATTGCACTGCTGAGAGTCCGCAGAGCCGCTTTACGAAAGCAATGAATGGGGATAACGGCAAGAATCGTACATTCAGTTTTGTGTTGTGGCCGGCTCGGTAAAGACCTATAGATTAGGTTTGTGTTGCAACCGGCTGAGAAACAACCTTTAGTTCAGGTTCGTATCGCGCTTAGCTCCCTAAAAACCTCTAGGTGGTGATGTTTGCACACAGGCTGGATTAGTTTTACAGTAGTCTTTCGGTAATTGTTACGCCTCACACACCGTTAGTTCAGGTTATTGCTGTGGCTGTCTCGGTAATAAGCGTTAACGGCAGCATGCTGCTTAACTGTTTCATCTGTTTGCAGCTAGTCCCCAAGAAAGCGGTTAGTGCATGCGGCCTGCGCTTTCCGCAACTCAAAACTCTAAGAATAGAAGGACCCTCTGTGGGGTTTTACGAGTCAAGTGCCCAGTTCGACTGCCCACCTCAGAGCTCTTTAGACTTGAAATGGAACGCGCATCACAGCAGGATCTCTTTTTCTCCCGATAAGTGTCTTTCATCGCACGTGGGGGGGGGGGGGGGGGGGTCCTGAAAAGCATTTTCGTGTCAAAGCGGGCAATCTATTTCGGCTGCAATTTCCACCCGTATAAAAGACCAGAACGGTATAAAAAAACAACTCTAATACCAAGTAGCCGTCCAGGAGAGCATGGAACGGAGAGTGGGATGATACAAAAAGCAGAACACTTTCACGCAGCTTTTCTCAGAAAGATTGCTTCAGTCACTCGGAATTGGAGGAATTGAAGTGGCTAAGAAGGAGCACAGTTTTCACTAGGACAGAAAGCCCCATGTGTCGATTTGAAAGGCATGTCTGACGCGATTCATTTTTCCTGTGGTCATTCCTGAGGTCACCACGTCTTTCTTGAATTTTTATTTTATTTCAATGACTGGAGCTGTAAGTTGCAACGTTTCAGAATACGATAAACAGAAGGAAGGGAATGACTGCTTGCATTTTCAGAGTTAAGCACAGGGAATCCAACAATAAAGTTGGCCTTTCTGTCGATGGGCATTGCTTGCTGGAGGATTGCCTGGACACAGGGTCCATATCATCGTTCACTACTTGATTTCATTAGATCAGCCCGCCTTTTTTCATTGATTTAAGCATCTTACTCATCTCTCATTTCATAACCTTTATGCCTTAACGCAATAAACATCGCTTGAAAAAAAAATTCCACAAGTCCGGCTATCCCGTAAAGTTACAGCGGGATATAACCTTCTTCGGGGACTTCTACGAATACCGAATAGCTTCATTACCGCAATTACTAAATGACAATACGCGCAAATATTTGTTGCAAGAACTCTTATTTGCGCGAAAAGATATTTTTCCTGCAACTCTCGTATTCATTACAGCAATACTGCAACTGTTTGTTTGTTACTTCGTTCGTTTGTATCCTCGCTGTTTGTTAGTTAAACGTTTTGGCGTTTTTGACTAGTCACACTCACTGGAAAGGTTGCTTTGCCTGCATGCTTTTCGAAAGCGCATGTATCCTGGCACGATGTTGCCAAATTCGTCGCGCCACAGCGTCGAGGATAATCGCATATTCAAAATTTTGAAAACAGATATGGCTATTACTAACGACCGGCTACAAATCTGTAATTACGACCGGTTGCCTAGTAGTGATAGCTAATAATTTAATGATCAGAAATTAGTTAACCAGCTCACTACTTCAGAAAATTCTCCTGCTTTCCGGCGTCCGTCAACACTGATAATAGTATACAGCAAAGGCCATATTTTTAACCAAAAAAAAACTTTTTTGAAAATTAATTAGTCATCCCTCTAACACCTAGGTATAACGTTCACTGTATACATTGCCACAAAGGCAGGAGACTAGGAAGCTAGATTAACCATGTTATTCAGCTGCACTCAGAATCCGAAGATTATGAAGACAGGAAAATAGTGGTAGGCGAAAAACATAGCCTCCAAGAGGACACGAGTTTCTGTAGAAACCCACTTTTATGAATAACAACACAGGTTTAAACTTACGTGGATAACAGGGGGCAATGCTATATTTACAATGGCAAATAAAGGCCCGGAGGAACACGTGCCCCTCTATGGGAGTTCCCGTTCCCGTAAGAGAAGCTCTGGAAGATATCATACGGCATAAAGGAATGGTACTGCATTTTATGAAGTAGAGTAATTCAGGTGTAGCATCGATAAGCCTGCAGCCTTTTTTATTTTTGCTACGCATGGAGAAGAGCAGGGGTGTGGACACATTAATTTTAATGCATTTTCCACCTGGCTGCTACGTTCATACAGGAAAGTAGAGAGAACATAGCTCTGAAGTCAAAGTATGTTCAAGGTTTCTAGGCTAGTCTATGTTACTCCTGTACTAATTTTACAGCATGAGCTGCATGCGAGCTTTGCCGTGTTGTATCGCCGTGCATACTCCCCTACTGATAGTTTTCATGTGACGAGTCCCGTGATTCCGTGTTTCCATATGGATTATATGGAGTCCACATGCACCGTACGGAGACGATATAGACTGTCTAGAAAGCGCACATAAAAACTTACGAAGTCCATATGAAGTACGCACACTATGTGTAAATGATATGGACATCATATAGAAAGTATATGAGCACCATTAAAAGAACAAATAAAGAACGTATGGATTTTCATATATTTTTTCATATCATATCAACTGTATATTTTCATAATTCAATATATAAGCGGCTTATAAGGAACGTTTCAGTGGGGCACCGAGCGTATTCAACGAAAACGGTGTTCTTCGCTCTTTTCGAAGCCCTTGCCTCACTGTACCTCCCACACAAGCCCATGCATTTTATCCATAATCTCTCTTTTTTTCCATTTTTGTGCTACTCCTTCTCGCCTTGCAAGCTCAGCTGGCTGACATCAACCATTCAGGCACTCCTCTTTATTGTGCAATAGTTGATGTAGTTTCGCATGCGATATTTGCAGAAAGAAGCCCTAAGTTTATAGAATGGAAACAAGGGGACAAAGAGAAATATTAACAAATGTATTAAGAGTAAGGCAGCAGCACTGATGCAATATGCGCTTAAATTTAACACAAGGCGTAATCAGCTGCAGCGATAGCACAGTGTTCGCGTGCAGCGGCCAGCGAAACTTATCTGTTCGTGCCACCGCGGGTTCGAATCCCAGTCAAAATAAGATTTATTTAGTTATTGCACAAGCTCACAATCCAAGTCAATCATCACACAAACCAGCGAGCCTGTTTGGCCTCTCGAAGTACTGCCCTCGCACTAAAACCAGCTTTCCCAATTGATCCCAGCGGAAAAACACAACAGAACTGGGCCCAAAATACAACGGAAATTTTTGTCGTCCTGTAATTTACGACAGATTTTTCTGTACTGCTGCGAAGTTATCTATTATTGTGACAGAACTGGCTCTATTGTTTCAAAAGGGACTGCTCAATACTACAGATTGCGTAGCTTTACAGATCAGCTTATAAATGCTAACCCTAATAGGTTTGAACAGCATAATAAGGTTCTTTTTCCTAAAGTGAGGACTAATTATAGAAAATTTCATGCAATGTTTGCCAGCATATCCTGTTGGAATACTTTAACATGTGAAATTAAAACGTCGTTTACACTTCTTCACTCATTTCATCATCGCATTAAAGAATATTTAATTTATTTGCTGTGTAGTGCAATTGCTTAAACAGTAGTAACCCTTGTTTAAAGTTTCATTTTCTTTGCATTATGTATCAAAGTTGTTACTGTGTATACTTTTTGTCCCGTTTTTCACACATATTTTTGCTTCCGTCGCTTTTTTGTAGTTTGTATATTTATCCTAATTAATACACTGCCTTCAATTGTTTGCAATTTTACTCCACTTGCTTTGCTCTTGGAGGTCCCCCCGACAGTCGTGTACTATAAGACTTCCTTCGGTACTGATTTTAATGTATTCGCTACTACTGTGTTCGATTCTGAATAAACTTAGAGTTTGAAACTTGAAATCCTGTTGTTACTACAGGAATTTCTGTTGTGAGGTCTCTAAATACTACGGGAATATCTGTTGCGTGGAGAGAAAATTTTATGTCGTGTTTCTCGATACGCATCTCTTCCAATACTTTTGGTTTGGTTTATGGGGGTGTAACGTCCCAAAGCGACTCAGGCTATGAGGGACGCCGTAGTGAAAGGCTCCGGAAATTTCGACCACCTGGGGTTCTTTAATGTGCACTCACATCGCACAGTACACGGGCCTCTAGAATTTCGCCTCCATCGAAATGCGAGCGCCGCGGCCGGGATCGAACACGCGTTTTTCGGGCCAGCAGCCGAACGCCATAACCACTCAGCCACCGCGGCGGCTCTATTACTTTTCTGCCCCGAAACTACCCCACATTTATTCTTCGATGCACGCTTCGTGGTTTTAGACCTGAAAAGCTTGGCGACCACGCGCAGTGAATAACCGAGTCACCCTCGTTATGGCAGGCACGAACAACCTTCGGCGAAGAGGAGTACCAGCAGATAAGCGAGCGAGGCCGGCAGGCTTGGAAATGAGCCCCGGGCCCAGACCCGTGTGCCGGCTGTGCGGCCAGAGCGAAGGCCAGGTGAATGCGCGCGCGCCGCGGCGCACTCGTTAGCCGTAAGTACCGGCGCTTATCCGTTGACCGGGCCGCGCGGGCCGACCTCCGAAACACTGCGGCGCTCTTTGAAATGACTCGCATTCAGAGGGGCGTGATGAACGCGCAGATGAGTTGCTCGCCGCCCGCACTGCGGATTAAATGTGGTGCTGGAGCTGTGCGGGAACTTGGCTTGGCTTGTCTTTGCTTGTCTTTGCTGTGTGCTCTTGGCTCGGCCGAGGGAGCCTCTGCCGGCTCTGCGGATTTCGTATTGAAAAAACACGTCGCGACGAATCTATTCTTTAGGCTTTGTAATGGTGGATGGCGAAATGGCATGCAGTTTTACCGCGTCAACTCTTAAAACCGTAGAGCCGCCGCGGTGGCTGAGTGGTTATGGTGCTTGGCTGCTGGCCCGAAAGACGCGGGTTCGATCCCGGCCGCGGCGGTAGAATTTCGATGGAGGCGAAATTCTAGAGGTCCGTGTAATGTGCGATGTCAGTGCACGTTAAAGAACCCAAGGTGGTCGAAATATCCGGAGCCCTTCACTACGGCGTCTCTCATAGCCTGAGTAGTTTTGGGACGTTAAACTCCCATAAACCATAAACCATTTTACAACCGTACAGTAGGGGACAAAATTTTCCAGACCACGCGTTCCTCAAACGAAGCCCGTAGCTTTGTTATTAGCCGGCGTCTGGAGACCACGCTTGTGGAGATGAATTAACAAAGATTTGATTTTCACCTCAATAAGTGTAGTCTCCAGCCACTGGTTAAGAGCAGAGTTATCCGCCTCTATCATAGTCAATTAACAGAGCAAAAGATCCTCGATCCGTGGCCACAACAGTCGACTGCCCTCAAGGCATACAAGGCACTCTTTGCCTACTTGAGAGCGACTGGATTGAGTGACAAATTGTGACAGCGTTGTGCGTGTGTGTGTGTGTTAAGCCTTTTTCCCCTTCTCTCTTCCTCCTTTTAGTCTCCTAATCCCTCTTCCCCAGTGCAGGGTACCCAACCGGAACCCCTTTCTCGTTAACATCCCTGCCTTTCCCTCCTCCTCTTTATCTATCTATCTATCTATCTATCTATCTATCTATCTATCTATCTATCTATCTATCTATCTATCTATCTATCTATCTATCTATCTATCTATCTATCTATCTATCTATCTATCTATCTATCTATCTATCTATCTATCTATCTATCTATCTATCTATCTATCTATCTATCTATCTATCTATCTATCTATCTATCTATCTATCTATCTATCTATCTATCTATCTATCTATCTATCTATCTATCTATCTATCTATCTATCTATCTATCTATCTATCTATCTATCTATCTATCTATCTATCTATCTATCTATCTATCTATCTATCTATCTATCTATCTATCTATCTATCTATCTATCTATCTATCTATCTATCTATCTATCTATCTATCTATCTATCTATCTATCTATCTATCTATCTATCTATCTATCTATCTATCTATCTATCTATCTATCTATCTATCTATCTATCTATCTATCTATCTATCTATCTATCTATCTATCTATCTATCTATCTATCTATCTATCTATCTATCTATCTATCTATCTATCTATCTATCTATCTATCTATCTATCTATCTATCTATCTATCTATCTATCTATCTATCTATCTATCTATCTATCTATCTATCTATCTATCTATCTATCTATCTATCTATCTATCTATCTATCTATCTATCTATCTATCTATCTATCTATCTATCTATCTATCTATCTATCTATCTATCTATCTATCTATCTATCTATCTATCTATCTATCTATCTATCTATCTATCTATCTATCTATCTATCTATCTATCTATCTATCTATCTATCTATCGGGTTCGTTTGAGGAAAACATGGTCCAGAGGCTTTTGTCCCCAACTGTAAATCCCCACCCCCTTCCAGAAAATCTTTTAAAGGCCTTGTGTCGTCCGCATGAAATGCGATCATCATATAGCAAAGTCGCCGGATCTATTGTCATCAGTCGCATGACCAATAGTTAACAGATAGGTTGGATCACGCAATAACTACAACACACTCTACTTCCAGACATGACCAGTTACCCATACATGATCTCAGGCCTCCTCACAGCAACACCTGGCGTTCCAATCGTGTCACGTTTTGTTCTTTGCTTTTCAACATTCTTGTCTCCCTTATCACGATTCTCTTCGTCGTAAATTTATTATTAATTATGTAGAACATGAGAGTATATTTTAAACATATTATGCGAATATACCGATCAGCAGGTTGTGCATGGTTTCACCAAAATGGTATATTAAAATTACTGAATAACAGTCATGTACTACGGTGCAGCCGTTGATATTAAGTATTCGTGTATAATAAATATTTACGTGGGGCCAGGGACCTTCAAAAACACATACATTTGCCTTTAAGCGTGCGGCTTCAGAGTTTATTTAATAAGTGGAAATAAATATCAATCACTTTCAAATTTCACTGCACTCCAAAATCGGGCACCATGAGTGACATTCTTACTAGCTTATTTGAAGGCTCAGTTCAGTTTCACTTTATGAAAGGCATTTTTATATCTCAATGTTTGTACAGAGGAAAGCACTACACTTTATGCTTCAGAAATCTCCTGTTGAAACAAGAGTACATCTGCTGAAAAAATTCTGTTGAAATGGGTGCATGAGACAGCGGAATCGGCGCAAGTCGAAACTGCAGGAAACACATAAATTAGCACAGCCGCTATATACAAGCATAAAATATAGCCGCCGCGGTACTTGAGTGGTTATGGCGCTCGGCTGCTGGCCCGAAAGACGCGGGTTCGATCCTGGCCGCGGTGGTCGAATTTCTATTGAGGCGAAATTCTAGAGGTCTGTGTACTGTGCGATGTCTGTGCACGTTAAAGAACCTGAGGTGGTCTAAATTTCTGGAGCCCTTCACTACGGCGTCTCTCATAGCTTTAGTCGCCTTTGTACGTTAAACCCCCATAAATCAGAAACAAGAAACAAGCATAAAATAACACAATTGTAAGCAAAGCTTTATACATCGTCATCCCCACCAGCCAAACAATACCCATGCTGGGCAAATGTGCCTCCGACACCTCTCTATTTCAGGCCTGTTATAGCAATTAACAAACTTACACAATATCAGTCATTGTCCAAGACCGGAAACGCAACTACGATGTCGGTAAAAGTTTCGCTGAATGGAAGTAGAAACAATAGCTTTTTGATGTGTTTCCCAAAGAAGTGTATTTATAGCTGGGATTTAATGTATATATTCAGTGTATTCCAAAATGACGGAGCATTTATTGCATTATTTATTGAACGCGCGCTGCTACAAATTTTCTAGTAATTCGCAGTGTTTCTTGGCATATCATCATCATCATCATTGTATTTTATAAAACCAATACATCAAAACCTTATTGAACCCATAGCCAGCTCGGCTATTGAAAGATCCAAAGACATAATATTCACTAAAGAATGGCAGACATTCAAAATACATGTACAAAGAGACGTGAGATGCTACAATAGCGGCATTGCAAATATGTTAAGCGCATACATATTCTGAAAAACAACAAAAACTAGGTTTATGAATGTACAAAACTAAGCACAAACGCATTCAGTCCCACAGTTCTGGGCAGACAAGAAAAATGTTTTTCAATAAGGCCAAAAAATTATGTTTGAGTTTGATGTCATCGGGAATCTCATTCCATATTTGAGCACCATTGTACTCTAATAACCTTTTACCGTAAGTGTTAAGACAAGGCGGTAGGTTAAATCTATTATTAGTGGCGGCTCTTGTTTGTCTCAGCGGCGATCGAAACAGTCTAAGAGGAATTGGATCATTAGGTCTTATTACTGTGTTTAATATTTGAGCTATCTTTAGTTTGTATGCAACTGATACCCGTAATATTCGCAGTTCTTGAAAGAGTGGTCGGCTAGGGTCAATTGTCTTTGCAAAGGTTATGGTACGAAAAGCACGCTTCTGCAGGCGTAAGATTGATTCTAAATACGTTTTATAGGTACCGCCCCATGTCTCTAGGTAGTAACATAAGTGACTATGGACAAACGCGAAGTACAATGTGCGTAAAATCGGTGCACGAAAACATTCCCTCGCCCTTAATAAAATACGACAGCCATAAGCTAATTTAGAGCAAACAATATTAATTTGCTGCTTCCAATGCATGTCCTATTCAAAAACTACACCCAAGTACTTGGTTTGGGAGACATTAAGCAAATACGTACAGTTTAAGGTTAGAAATGAGTTATCACAGCTAATATTCTTTTTCCTTGAGTGAAATAAAGTATCCGTATTGCTAACGTCGCATATTATTACTTTTCAGTAAACAAGACCCCAACGATGTTTATACCGTAGAGGGAGCCATCAGCGTAGCTCCTGAAAACCTTGCATGCGCACCCCTTTTTGTCTGACCCCTCCGAGGCGTGACGAGAATGCGCTAATGAGTTCTGCGGCGCCAGCCTTGCGGAGCTCGACTTGGCTTGGCTGCTCGCCATGGCGGTACGCATACTGAGCAGGAGAGGTGAAACCTTGATTTCCAAAATGCAGTGGGCAGAAATGCCTGCAAGCAAGGACCAAGCGGAACACAATAAAGAGCCCAGAAGGGTGTGGCAGGGCCACACGCGAAGCACCCCTCAAATCTCTCTTTCGTGTTTCCTAGGCTGTTTTCCTATCTCTGGTCTGTCCGGTTAATCTTTGTTGCGCCATTGTTAATCATTGTCTCCGGAAATAAAACGTCCTTACACGCCGCTCTCGCCCCAGCCTTGCAGTAATAAAACAGCGTTATGGCCGCTTTTAGCTTTAATATTAGAAGCAACTATAAATTGAATATAATCATAGCTAAAGCAATATAGGGCACAACGTTTTCACGTCGTATGGTAGATTGGAGGGAACGTTGAACGTGCTAGCCCTACAAAGGCCATGCCAAAGCAGACGTTCCTTGAGAGGCTGTTTTGCCTCTCTGCGGTAACAAACACGTGAAAGCAGACATAGCGCGCCGACGAGATAGTGTGCCGGTCTACAAGTAGGACACAACTTCGAACTGAGTCCGGATACTCAAGGGCATCAACCGTCATAATTTTATGGTTTGATATAAGCAATTTTTCCGGGTTCACAGGTGCTTGTGTGAGTTCAATCTTAGTCATCATCATCATCAGCCTGTCTACGCCCGCTGCAGGGCAAAGGCCTCCCCCGTATCTCTCCAATTAACCCTCCCCTATGCCAGCTCCGGCTACCTTTTCCTGCAAACTTGTTAATCTCATACGTCCGCCTAACTTTCTGCCCCCCCCCCCCTGCTACACTTACCTTCTCTTGGGATCTACTCCGTTACCCTTAATGACCAGCGGTTGTCTTGCTTTCGCATTACATGCCCTGCCCAAGCCCATTTGTTCCTATCAATTTCGATTATGATGTCATTAACTCGTGTTTGTTCCCTGACCCATTCTCCCTCTTCCTGACTCTATACATTACACCTATCATTTTCCTTTTCATGGCTCGCTGCGTTGTCCTTAACTTAAGCTGAACCCTTTTCGTTAGCCTCCAGGTCTCTGCCCAGTAGGTGAGTACAGGTAAGATTGATTTGTTATATACACTTCTCTTGAATGGTAATGGTAAGCAGCCGTTCATGATGTGAGAGCACCTGCCGTATGCGCTCCACCCAATTCTTATTCTTCTAGCTATTTCCCTCTCGTGATCCAGATCTGTGGTCAGTTCCTGACTTAACTAGATGTATTCCTCTACCACTTACAGCGCCTCTCTACCTATCAAGCTCCTGTTCCTTTCCGATTAATTTTGGAACCCGCCGTTCTGCTTCGCTTCTCTAGGTCATTTATCACACTCTGCACTTCATCCCCACAGTTGCTTAGCGAGGTAATGTCACCAGCGAATCTCAGATTACATCTATATTCTTCATCAACGTTTATCCCCAACAGTTCTGAATCCAAGTGAGTTTTAGTATTTTTCTCTATAGTTGCTCGCTGTAGTCGAAGATGAGGTTTTGTTGAGGGCAGGGGTCCTTTTTTCTGTAATTAAAGATATTATGTGCAACACGTGTCTACTGCACTAATTTCAAAACTGTGGGCGCACACGAGCTGATTTCAAAACGATACAAAACGAGTGACTCGGGAAATACACGCAAGACTGGTACCTTGATTTTAGTGTGTTTAAACGAAGCCTTAAAACGCAAATCGGATATAATAACTGCGATCACGTTGTCCATTCATCTCTTCGTCTTTAATTTAAAGGCAGCGCTGAAACATATTAAGGATGGAGTTCAAACAACTTGACCCTACCGGCCGCTCTAACTCAAATTACTGGTAATCGTAGACTGTATGTCACAACATACTGTATGGAAAGAGTGTTAGATGTGTCCCACCGGCATAAGTTCAACTTTACGACGAGCACAAAAGCTCTGAGAAACTTTCTTCCTGAGCTTCACTAATCCCATCAGGCTGCTGGAAAACAATGGTCATTTGACTGGCGATGGCCTGTAATTACTCTGGAATACTCGTTTCGACAGCGCTAATGCTAAGAACCCTCGACCAGGGCTTCTCCATCGCACGCACAGCACTGTAACACTGATGTAGAACTCTCAAAGCAGGCCATGAAGCGGAGACCGCTGACATGAAATCATTTACACCCTTCAGCTATGCAATATTGTCACAGCCTTCCTCTATCTCTTCATGTGTGCCTAACCTCTCCGTAACTCACTCGCGTGCGCGTTTGCTTATCCATATCATAACTTCCAGGAGCACTTCTGCGATCACTAACTAGGTCGGAGTCCACGCATAATCACCTCGTCCTTATTCCGCAACTATTACGAGTTGCGCCAAAGTTTTAATGAGTAATCTAATCTGGAGACAATTAAGCCGGCCGGGTCAGGTCGAGTCGGGACGGCAGCCTTCGCTCCCCGAAACGCGAGGGCGGGCTAGAGCAGCCAGCAGGTGAGCGCGTCCTCAGAGAAGAGTTTGTGATCACGACAACAAAGAGCTCAGGTTGGTCTCACCTGACGCTCAATTACAACTTCCCCGCCGTCTTAGAAAATTACGTTCTGCAATGTGAACTGTGCAGCTGTCGAGAAGCGCGGTAACGGCTTTCTCAGGAGCAGTCGGCTGCGTCGTCGAAGTAAGCACAGCGTGTTGTAACAAAGAGCTTCAGCTTTCTCTTGCTCATCACGGTTATTGTTATCACAGGACATATCCTTTTTTAAAAAAAATTATTAAAGGGACATTGAGGAAAAATATATGTTGGCCCATATTCACTAACCACCCTGTTTTATTGACATAAAAATTGCTTTCACTAAACACAGGGCTTTCATAACGCAAAAAAAGGCAAAAAAGAAACACCTGCATCGCTATCGCAGACTGTTTTCCCGAGACAGCTGTGATGACGTCTAGATGTTTTTAAATGTGGATCTCTGAGGTCATCCAAGCCACATCTTCATGCGCTTCTAGTGAGCAATCACGGAGTCTTTTAATGCATTACACATAACCACCAGCACCTCAAATATAAATAGGCGCATGGTAAGATGCTTTATATTCAGTTCCAAATTTCTCAGTGTCTTTCGCTCCAGAATGAGCTTCAACCGACAAAAAATAGTAAACAATCGAATTTTAATAATCAAATATATTCGGATGGAGATGTTTTTCAAAGTGTCCCCTTAATAACGTGTGCTCGAGCAAATGACTCGCAGTTCGAATTCCATGTGCAGACCGGTCGAACAATATGCGCAAACAACAGTTATAGGTCAGTGAGTGCAGTGTATGCCACATGCGTGTCCGACTGACTCATGCTTGTCAGATTACAAACAAATTGCATAGACGCACGGGAATTCTTGTACACATTAGAGAGTCAGAAAAGAATTAACCGGCTACTATTACTTCATCTGAAATGTAGCTGATTAAAGTGGCCAATTATAGCCCCTCAAATGCAGCTCAAGAATTACATAAAAGTGATATATTGTTATTACGTTATTTTGCTTCCCACTTTTGCTTGCTTTACAGCGTACCAGAGCACTGGGTTCCAATTCAGATCAACAGCTAATAGTTGTCATTTACTTTCGTCTTTACTGTCGAAAATGAAACGCTTTTATGAGACACATTGCGGACGTTTACAGCAAAGCTGACTAACGCTGCACATAAGGTTTTCAACTAGAGTAAATGAGCATAGCCGTTGCTCCACTTATGCATGGCAGGTAAAGAAGTGAACTCCCTCTACGTACATTTTCGTCTAACAGAAAAGCAAGCTTCACAGGGGCACTGGAGGCATTGGCTACTATGCTACTTTCTGGCACAGCCGCTGTGCGCATGTTCGTCCCTCCTCCTTTTCCCTGTCCAGCGCTCTAGTCGTTAAGAACAAACCGGCAACCTGCAACGCGCATGCACCGTTCATGCTGGTAACAGAAAAAATAAACACCTATCACTTCACGCGAGCAGATGGACCCTCGCGGATGGGGATCACGAACATGGCGTTCTCATGAATGCGTTTCCAGCCCGTTTTCTGTGTAACTATCAACTCCCTAGACGGCGCTACATCTCGTGAGGAATGTTTTTCGTATGGAGTAAGATGTGTGCAAATATCTTTGGTGCCATTAAGGCCACCGTCGCTGTAAAGCAAACGTAGACTCTCTGTTGGACCAGCATACTCGAAACGTCATCACTGGGAATCACGTGATCGTCTTTGAGGCACTGATTGGTCAAAGACGATCAAAGATTGGTAAAAGAATCACTGATTGGCCAAATATTGTTACGGCAATCGGTACGTGTTAATCATTGACCAATGGTAGTAAGACATCTGTGTTACTATGGTACCATTTAATTTAATTAATTTGTACCATATTAATGCAGATGCCTTAATCTCACTGGCCAAAGGTCAACACGTACTGATTGTGTTAGTATAATCCAATTTAATTTAATTATAGCCGTCCCATCAATAACTATTACTTCTTCGTCTTAAGGAATGGTGTTATGGTGACAGACATGATAGTTCTTCGGTCAACGCGATGCGTCATAAAAAGCTTTTTTGGTTTCATACATGGCCACGTAGGGGCTTAACGCTTACTAAGACATGGGTGACCCTTGCTTAATTCCAGTAGGGTTCGGACATGGTTTGTTATCCAGATCATGTCTCCAACACAGACGCTAAACCACTGCTCATAGTTGTGGACGCAAAAAAGGGCGTAAACCCTCTCTACAAAGCATACGGTGCATTTCTGCATTAATATGCACATACATGTCAATAAAACTACGATGGAGGTTTATACCAACGTTTTTGTTGTTGTTTTTTTCGTCACAACTCGGCAATTTCCCCGCGCGAGACGCAAGCCTGCATGACCGGTATGCACCGCCACGGCTGGCAGGCTTCGATTGTCCGCCGATATACCGAGAGTTTGTCTGCACCCCCCTCCCTTCTCCCTTCTTCCCTCTTCCCAGTCTCTCTACGAGGGTCGGAGAGAAGAACGCATCTCACTCGTCGCACTCTGGTCACGCTCGAAGCTGTCGTGTGCCCCCGGCCGCTGAAAGATTGAAGTGCTGCCAGTCCGTGAACACAGAAGCGTACACCGAGCAAGAGTACGGGAAAAAAAGTAAAAAGGAAGAAGGGGAAAATAACCGACCAACAAATCAGAGACGCCGCGCGTGCACAAGCAGAAACCCCATTATGAAAGCTTCAAGGCGGTGGAGTGGAAGCATGCGAGCGGTATTATTATTCGACGGGGTCGCGATAGAGCACGTATTCGGGGCGGGGGCATGGGTTTAGAGCGATTCTCTTGCGTTTGCCCACGCTTGTAAGTGGAGTGTTAAAGCGGGATGACGTTGTTGTTTTGCGGGGATTTTTATCTCTCTTTCTTTTTTTGTCCTCTCTTCGATAAGTGGCACGTGAAATGCCTTACCGTTGCCAGCAGTGTGCGCGATTGTTTTCCACGAACAAGTTGCGATAAGCGAGCTGTATTGTAACTCCGCGCTCTCTGCTGTGTACGCGTGCGAACAGAATGGAAGGGAACAGTTGGCATTGAAAAATTATTTTGTGTTTTAGCTTCGTACCTGAGAAGTGCCTAAGGGGCGTTTCGTGCAGAAGCAAACAACTCGTGCAGAAAGTAGGCTCTTCACTCGTACCTGTCCAGCGATTGTTGGTTGACTGAAAACAAGGAGCGCCCTTTTGAATTTATTGGACACGTATGGAGCTGGAGTGAATTTTACCGTTCACTTCTCCTACTTGTATGTTCGTTGTATTATTTTGTGCCACTCCGAAAGCAAGGAAAAGAACAGTGAGTTCATAGTGGCCAAGCGATTTTTGGAGTTTGCACACAGCAGCGAAGAATTTTTATGAGCGTTACAAATCTTTATTTTTGTTATTTTAATTGATGTTTATTGTTTGTATGTATGTATGTATGTATGTATTCTTGTATGTATTTGTATGTATGGATGCATGCATGATGTATGTATGTATATATGTATGTATTCATGCATACATGTATGCATGCATCCATGTATGTATGTATGCAAGCATTTATTCATGCAGCATATATGCATGTATGTATGTGTGTATGTATGTATGTATGTATGTATGTATGTATGTATGTATGTATGCATGCATGCATGTATGTATGTATGTATGTATGTATGTATGTATGTATGTATGTATGTATGTATGTATGTATGTATGTATGTATGTATGTATGCATGCATGCATGCATGCATGTATGTATGTATGTATGTATGTATGTATGTATGTATGTATGTATGTATGTATGTATGTATGTATGTATGTATGCAGCGTTGCGTACTTTCGATCCTAGTCTACTCAGCGGTCTCTATCCATATTTCTATTTGGCAGGTAACCAACGAATCCACGCATTTTGATGGACATTCAGGAGCCATTATAGAATTCTACAATGGCATCGTTATTTCATTCAAACTCCTTAATTTGTTTATAGTATCCATCTTCTAGCGACATGCATCAGTGAACGAACTTTAACTATGCCTTTTCAGGCTCTAATACATTGCTGTCAACAGCACAGTTCAGTCAGGCGAGCCGTGAAAAAAACGGCGGTTAGTAAAGAGCTCCGGCCAGCGTTTGGTTTGCATTGAATTGGGAGCGGGGAGGTAAGCAAGATTACTCCATAGCTCTCCTATGCGAAAAAAAAACATTTTAACCAGACAAAAACAAAAAATCTTGTATAAATGTTTGTACTAGACTGTCATTCCCATTCTAGTGGCACAAAATTGTTGCGCTATCTTTCGTCACTTGCAAAGAATCTGCAACTGCCTTATCAGTGCTCCTCTGACTTCTGCTCGCCGTAGTGAATCACCTAACTCATTATCGATACAGTCGATGCACCCTTTTTGATGTGACCTTCCTCCTTAATCCCTTTCCCGTCTCGGTCGGGCACAAAAATGCTCCGAATTTCGATTAAATAGGGCCGAAGTAACCATAAATCAGATAGGTATACTTTTCAATATGGTAGAGAAAATAATATTCGTGAAAGTCTGGGATCAGTTCGCTGTTTCATTAAGCAAGCACGTTATATTTTTTTTAGTCGTCGCTGTTTAAAGTGCTCCTAAATTCTGCTCCTGTATCATAACCTTAAAACAGACTCTTGTGCCTTTTAATTCAGGCATGAAGAATCTGCAACGTTTCTCTCATCTAGCTACGCTTTCCGCGCACCCGTTTAGAGCACCTTCATGCCCTGCTGAATGTACAATGCTTCCATGTTGAACGGGCCAACTCCACCGGCGAATCGCTTCGTACTAGAAAATATGGCCTCCCATTGCTGGCTCGACGCTGCTTGAAACTATTTAAAGACCATTTCAACGGCCTGTTACGCTTGTCGATATTTCGAAATTGAAGACACATTTTCCCGCTACGTATAGCAAGCCAAGGAGGTTTTACGCATGGATGATTCGAACGCAGGTTGAAATTTTTGCCATTAAAGACCTTCCCCCACAATCTTTGCAATACTGTGTCTGCATGGGCGACAACACTTGCGCGTTATTGAAACGCGCGGAATTTCTTCTGCCTTATTGTAACTGGAGGCTCTCAGAGCTGTCGCCGACAGCCTTAAGTAACACTTTTCGTCTCGTTTCCTTCTTTCTCTCTCTGTTTATTTCTTTTATATTTTTGCTTCGATGCGTTTGACGTGACGGGGTGTCTCCGCCTTTGTCTTCTGTTTCGTAACTCAAGCCCACACTGTAAGCCATTTTCTCCTTCGTGAGAGCGAGGAGTGAAGAACGAAACGCGGCAGACTTTTGACATTCTCCCCTGACACGAGGCCAGTGATGATCTATCATCGCGGCCACAATCCATCATCGCCGACTGCCGAGGTGCTTCTCGGGGGGGGGGGGGGGGGGGGGGGGGTTATGAAGACAACGCGGCCAATGCTCGGCTTAGCTTAGAAAGTCCGCCAGCTACGGCCAACCGCACTGCAGTGTCGTGGTGGCGAGCTTTATCTACCACCTCCTTGCGTTACGTCTTTCTTACTTTGTACTTTTTTTAATGCTATAAATACCCCTTCACCGCATGTGCAGGAGCAGGCCGTGGTACACAGAGCTGCACCCCTTTCAGCCCGCCCATCTGGGCACTGTTTCTGGCCACCCGTAACGTGTGTCCTGGGATTTCGCGAAACATTAATTTCGCGCCCTGTCGGCTATTCCCGCGAGGTTTAGCGGCTCGACCGTAACTGCGTTAAAAGGTACAATCTATCACTGATACGAAAGTGTCAAGCGAGAGAGAGAGAGGTAGCAGATTACAGGACTTGTCGACTCCGAATAAATGCTAAACCGTAAATGTCAAACCGATTTATTGAGCGGGAGTTCATATGCGCGCTTAAAATGAAAGTGAACCAAATATTAATAATTTCATAACTGGTATTAGGGGTCACTGCTCAATGCAGTATTTCTTAAATATGAACTTTTTGTGTTTAAAAAATTCAATATGCAAACATACATATACGAGGTAATGTGTGCTTGCATTGATTTTATTAGACGCATTTTGTAGCTTGGCAGTATGGCGAAGTTTTATAACATGCATGCACTGGGCGTGTCATGGTCTCCGATAAAGAGATTTATAACAGCTACCTAATGAAAAATATTGATAACAACTTACAAATATAATATCGCAGGTTAAGTTGATGCCTTTGTTTTGATATGAGTTATGTGAATCAATATCGATTTTCTGTACCTCGGCGAATCTGATAACTTTGAGCATTCAAAATTCCCATGCAATTTTGAATGTTCAGCGCGATACGGCATGTAGTGGCAGCTGGGCGAGCTAAAAGCCCTGAAGGTGCAGTACAGCGGAGCTTTAAATGCGTTGCTATTTGTTGGAACTACACCTAAACGTGATGCGCTGCTGAGAAAGGGTCATTACTGGGTTGCGGCCTAATTACAGTCTTTCAACTGTATCGCTTAACAAAGCTCGGTCGCAAGAGGCAAAACCTGTCCAATTTCTGTCGTATTATGATTTGACTCGAATGAATTATCTTGGCCTCGCCAACATCATAGGCAGATTATTAAACCTATGCATTCAGGTCAACGTGACCAAATTGACGCGCAAGATACCATTACTGTACGGGAATTGTTCACAGTGTCAACGATTAATAACACTACCAAAATCATTATTTCCTTCAGAGCTTCATGTACTAATACGGAGCTCCATAAAGTGGCTGAATCTTTTGCTACACAGTAATTGACAATACACTGTCATGGATAAAGACACGGATGCCGCAGAGAATGGCTGACGCAGAATCCAAATGTACTGTTTATTGAGGCAACCTGTAGTGCACAAGCGGAAAACTCTATTAGCTCGACAATAGTTCGCTCGACAATAGTCGTGTTCGGAATGGTCGTCGCAATCGGCCAAGATGATTAATGATTGCGGTGAACTTTAAAGGTAAGGCGCCAAAAACATAGAAAACCACCTCTAACATCGTAGAAACATGTTCACAATAATATTCGGCGGACACTTAAGTTCAGCTTTAATGTCGTGATATAATAGCGTTAATTGGTTCCTTCAGTAGCCTGAGGTCCTCGTTGTATATCACTTTGCAGACACTAGCAGTGTGCTTTTCTTCTTTTTTCTGAATAAATTTTGAATTTTTTAAGTTTTTCCTTCTTTCTCCACAAGACACACAAGGCGTACGTTTAACGAAGCCGTGCGAACTTTCTTCATTGTTCGAGGGGATGCCCGACGGGCTCGCGAACCAGAAGGCAGCGGTTCCAGTCCTGGCTCGGCCATACTTCTCACTGAAATTACTTTTCTTTCTTCAAAGGCATTCCGTAATAGCCGTCAAACGACGTCACTACCCCGCACAAACCACCACGTGAAATCTGACTTCAACACCAAGCATGACTTGCTAAGAGGGTTGTGACTTCACAGTCATGTTCGACTCATGGAGAACTATCATCCCACAGACACTGGGTATCGCGTCGTACGGGCAGTATAACGCTATCGCATTAATGGTTCTGGACAAATCTGTTCGTTTATCCCGTTTCAAAGTGATCAGGCATCATGCCGACGGAGGTGAAGAAAGAATGAAAAACTAGCATTGGAAACCCTCTCGGCAACATATAAGACGTAATGAAAATTCACGATAGACCCTTTTAAAATTGCTCAAGAGGTTCTTATTGTGCAATGGCTCCACAACGCCTGCCCTTCACAGCCCAGTTCACGGGGCCTCCTCATTTGCTATGTGCTCTGACAAGCTCGTATTTCATTTCTTCTGCTTTTTTTCGCTTTTTTCTTTCACTTGTGCAGTTCCTAGTCTGAGAATCATTTAACTTACGCTGTCACCTGGATGAGCACTCGGGTCCCGCACCCGTCCACTGCGTCCGCGTGCCGTGCAGTGCTTCTGACGCAAGCGTTCGCGCCTAATGTCTCTACAACGTGTCGGGTCGACGCGAGGGGGAGGGGGAGGGGGTGTCCCAGCTGGGTTCTACCTGCGCTTGGGCGCGAACCACTTGAACTCAATCCAAGCAACACTTGGCGCTTGTGTGCTCGGTTAAGAGCGGGTTACAGCTGTTATTATGCTATTTTCACGCGAGAGCATTAAGGAGCCCGTGTCGCAGAAAAGCTGTCGTCGTCGTAGGCGTCGTTGAGCGTGAGAAAAACGGTTGAGGAAAAATTCCCACAACAGCAACCTAGAAGGCATGTGGACCACCTAGGTCACGTGACCTTGTAGCGTCATCACAACCTGCCTATTGCGTTGTGAGAGAACGGCACACCGTGGCAGGTAGATTTTAATTTATTGACTCATCGTGAGATCGCGATCAATGATTGGTGGGACTTGTGCGACCCTAATTGCTCGGCAAGAGCAACCTAGTTCGTACAAGCCCCACCAGTGGCAGCACCTGCCATCGCAGAGCAGTGGCGCATCGCTTAACCGTTGCACCTCAGCTCCAGGTGCGGTTGAGGTCTACCAGGGGTGTATGAATGTAAAGTAGAGAATGTCTAATTCTGTATGTATGGCCGTTAAACCATTAAACGCTAAGGCGTTATGCTTAAGTGTTAAATACTTCCGTCGCAAGCATTGTGAGGTTCTCGCAACATGACGTCACCACCAAGCAGAGAGTGGATCAGCTACCACGAAGACGGAAATCCGTAGGGCCTTGGCGTGTTCGCACCAACAAGTCACGTGACAGGGTGATGCAGATACAGTGGTTAGAGTGCAGGTGCATTCTAGCCACTGTAATGCAGGTGCCTCGACTGCATTCACTTACAACCTACGTCAGGGTCTCATTAACTATGGGTGACGAGACCATTAACTGGCAAGTCGCCCACTAAGCCTCTTGCGCTTGAGCATGAGCCCCCTGACCACCTCACACAATTTAACCCTACCATAGCAGCTGACAGTGCAACTCGTGCCACTTCAAGTGAATGCCCCTAATGTTTTTAATACGCTGTTACACGCCGGAAGTTATTGCAGAAATGCGAGTAACCGCTCCTTCTTTCTTGTACGCTGTAGTAAGAAACAACAAATATAGATGGCGCCAGGAATGTGGAGGCGGGAGTAGAGAATTCAAAATGTCATGCGGGCGTTTGGGCGCGCTGCAGCCCGATGGCCGAGCGTATAGGTATGAAGTATTCATCGTAGTGTTTGTGTATTCTTCATCCTTCTCTTTTCTCCTTTCTTTCATAGCCCTCTCTGGATGCTCACTTGGAGGCAACTTTCCCCCTGACAGTCATACGCCAGTTCCTAAAATATTGATGAGCCAGGGTGGGCGGATGGACCGGGAGTAAACATGAAGGCAGACATTGTGTGGATCGCGCGGTTCTGAGCAGGCTGACATTTCACTCAGCATTGCGAAAGACGGCTATCTACAAAAGAGAACAGAAAAAAAAAGAGAAAACTACCAAGCCCTCTGTAGATTTAAAAGCATCAAAACAAGAACTAAAAGCAGGTGCTCAAGCAAGTGTCCGAGATGAAGAGAAAAAGGAGCAAAAAAAAAGTAAAGGGATAGTTAAGACCTGCTCACACGGAAGAAAACACTAAGTGGCATCTAGCTCCTCCACAGCAGAAGGAAGGGCTTTGCACCTGCTGCACTACCAGGGTTCCTATGGGCGATTTGTCACGCGCTTGATTAGCCGCTGGAAAATAACATGGCCGATGCCGTCAGTCACTTTCCGCTTTGTGCACGCACGATTATTTTTACCTTTTCTATGCAAATAGAACCCGTCGAACACGTAGCGGTGATTCGAAGTAGTGTGCATGCACTATGAACGACGAAGGCGACTTTAAATTCATCTTACGAGACAACCTAACACTGCGGTCAGAAAAATGACAAGCATGGTTTAGAATTTACTAATGTTATGCCAGTTTTCAAGCAATGATATTTATAATCGACTTCTATGATCCATTTACTTTTCGTGCCAATAGTGTAGACCGGCGCGACATAAGAGGGAGCTTTTTGGACAATATAGTCTGCAAGTTATTCAATGGGAAAGCAACACCGAAATCACTAGGATGGCAGAATGGCACAGATGGCACAGAGTTTTATCCTACGTACTGCATGCAACTTCCCTTTTTCAGTTTCGGGCGGTTCGCTAATTTACTCTTCACGCTGTTTAAAACCGAGCCACCCGTACTCTCCTAATACATGCTCGCTGACTCCCCCGTAATTGAAGCACTGTTCCCATTACCTGCGAAGTAATCCAGTTAAACCAAAGCGGTGGCTCCGGTCGCTAAGTACCAGCTTAAAGGATTAGGGTCCCGAATTCACCTGACCGCGTCTAACAGGAGAGCACCGGCGCCAGGCGCCGCAGCGGGATCATGGTCGATTAAACCTCCAGCTCGGTTCGCTGGCTGTAGCAAGAGACGGACGGACGCAAACATATAAACCACAAAGCGGTGCGCTCGACTAAGGCCTCAAATTCCAGACGTTGAGCCTGCCGTTGACGTCACGGCGAAGCTGGAGAAAGTGTGGGTTTTATGTCCGAAGCAGCGCATGAAATAGGCCCAACATTGGAAATGTATTGGCAAAGGCCGGCCCTACATTGGACCATCATATTCCAATATTGGCCAGATTATCTGTGCTGCTTGTGGTATTAAACATGGAACATGAATTAGTGAGTAAACACAAATAAAGCACTGCACCGGCTCGAGCCTACTTAGAAGCCCGGACCTTAATTGCACTGTTTCGCCATGCCTCGACCGGACCTGGTCTCGGAGTTGAAGAGCTGGCCCGGGCTCGGGCCCTTACATGTAGAAGGACCTGCGTCGGGCTTTTGATTCCATATTGTAGAGTATTGTACGCTTTGGCCATTCTAGCAGCAAACAGGAACGGTCATGCTAGCCGCTAAGCACTATGCCGATGGGTAAACCCCAAGCAAGATCTTGGGATGTTTGCATGCTTGCGGTATTTGCGGGTCTCTCTGGGTGAAATTAATAAATGAAAATTAATGAAATAAATATTCGCGACTGGGATTCAAACCTGCGGTGGCGCGAACAGATCTACTTCGCTGGCCACTGCTCGAGCGAAAACAGTACACTATCGCCGCAGCGGAACACGCTTCATGTTGAACTGGAACACACTCTCGCGCTGTGCGTTGCCCATCGTCTTCTTCATCAGCAAATACAACTGGCTATGGTTATTGTTTGTGGGGTTTAACATCCCAAAGTCACTCAGGCTTTGGGGTACGCCGCAGTGAAGGACTCTGGAAGCTTCGACCACCTGTGGTTGTTTAACCTGCACTGCCATCGCACAGCACACGGACCTCTAGAATTTCACCTCCTTCGAAATTCGACCGCCGCGGCCGGGATCGAAGCCGCGTCTTTCGAGCCAGCAGCCGAACACCGTAACCACTAAGCCCCCGCAACTATACCACTATCAAATTAATATTCGCGCTTTGATCTGTGTGGCGGAAGTGACAGAGAGATGTACTCTACATGCGTTGGCGTTGACCATGATGTTGCAGAAACAGAGCACTAGAGCAATACGCTCTGCCGTTGACAACAATGCTGCAGAAACGCGTCACTGGAGCATAGCCCGCCTGCGTACATTAGATAAATTGTTAATGACGATGAAAAAGTTGAGGACGCGCATAACTGGCTCCCTTGGTCGACTGAAAAACGTTTTTCAGCGTCTTTCAGTCGCCGCCTGTGTCTTGGCCAATC
Organism: Amblyomma americanum; assembly: GCF_052857255.1. Lineage (NCBI taxonomy): Eukaryota > Metazoa > Arthropoda > Arachnida > Ixodida > Ixodidae > Amblyomma > Amblyomma americanum. The sequence continues at coordinate 48,862,464 of NC_135507.1, forward strand.
CCTAGCAGTGGATACGAGCTATTAACTTTTTGAGGGCAACAACAACAACACTGGGCACCTCAATCGCGCTTTCAGATACGTTACGGTGCTGTGCACCTGCAAAAAACTCTGCTTTCGCACAGTATTTCATGCTTAGCAATGCTAAACTGTCAGCCAATTTTTTTGTTTGTTTTCAATTCTTCTTGTAATGCCCGTAATTGTGCAGTCTCGTTTCGATCATTATATTTTTTTCATTTTTGTTGTAATAGTTCTCAAATGCACCGTTGATCCTTATTTCTTCCGCTCGCACCTTATAATTCCCACTTGTATTGAAGTGTTTTCAGTTCTTTGCATCTGTTTATTCAGTGTCATTATATTTTAGAGCTCTTCAGAGCCGCTGAAACTGTTTTTATTCGGCTGGTATTCTTCTCGGTCGAAAGAAATGACGTCATCATCACAAAATAAGCGATGCAGCTCCTTCTCTCCCTCAAATATGGCCGCAATGAAATGGCGTCATCCTACAGCCCTACAGCAAGCTCGAATCACACATTCTTATTGGTGACATATGACCACGGGTCACGTAACTTAGTCTTCACATCAATGAGTGCCGCGGGACGCACTCATCAACTTAAACCGAGGGCACTTTAAGCTGAGTTATTTTTTTTTCATTAGAGGCACCATGGCGCTAAAATGCGTCGTCGGTCCTGAAATTCGCTCGTTGGCTAACAGGAAGTGACGTCATCAGGCCGAAAGTGGCGTCACTTCCGGTAAAGGCTTCAAAAGCTGCTAATGCTCTCACATTTTAATCGCACCGCAGCGGTGGCCAAGTGGTTGAGCATCCGCCTCACATGCGGGAGGTGCGTGGTTCGATCCCCAGTGCCGCCGGGTATCCACCAGTGATACAGCGAGTACAAGATTTCTCTTGGTCTGGTGCACGGCTTATTTACGGGGAAATGTTTGGGAAATGGGTCTTTGACCCCACCTTGTGTAGAAGAAAAATTCCTTGTGTCATTGCGCTCTTTGGCCACAGATGCCCTTGCGCCATAAAATCCATCAACATCAAAGCAAACTTAAGTGTCCCTGAGAACTTTTTTCTCCTTCGCGCGCCGCTCACATAAAAGGGTGGCACTTTAACTGGCGTCACAGTAAGGGAGCTCTCTTTAAACTATTTCGTCGCGCCACTGCCGGGACACCGGATGCATGCGAAGAGGAGATGGCTCCTTGCGAAATCCTTCCTGGCAGCCGTTGCGGAGCGGAAGAGAAGGGAAAGAGAGAAAGCCAGCTCCCCAGCGGTCCGCTTTAAAAGTCGAGAAGCGGACGAGATCAGACAGGCCTGGCTCGTTAGATTTCATCCGGCTGGCGTACGGGGCGGCCATTCGTCCTGCCTGCTCCTCCCCCCTTCCTACTCTTTTGGACTCCTCAAGAGACCCGCTGCTTGCCAATTTAGCCGCAACCTAATCTGCTTGCATCGTTCCGGACTTTAGCATCTGGCCATGACTCGCTTAACCTAGCGTTGCTCGCGGTTTTGTTGTATTACTAGCAATAGTCGCTCCTCAGTCGAGACTTCATGAGAATTTAAAGAACGATATTCCATAAAAATGGTCTATGGGCAGTCTATAGACTTCTTATAGACTCTATTGCCTTCCTATAGATTTCTTTTTGTCAATTCATCGTCTATAGACTGTCTAAACAGAAATCAACTAAACGTGTATGACCATAAAACTATAGATTTATGGCTGTACACATTTAGTAGACTTTTGTCCATAGGCAGTCTATAGACTATGAATAGACAAGACTAGATGTAGAATTTGTATTGCCTATAGACCGTTCTCTAGTATATATCTATGGAGAGTCTACAGGCTTTATAGACAGAATCCTATGGACAGTCTATTATACCCTATAAAATTTTTGTAAGGGATGCATCGTACGGTTACATTGCGACTTTTATTTGTCCACTATCCCGTGCACCACCATTCATTTGCCCACCCAGGCGCACAGATGTCCCTGTTATCAGCATAAGTATACGTTCAATACGTGACAAAGGCCTCTCTTGCATCTCTAAATTTAGCCCTGTCCTCTACAGTGAACCCCGTTCCCCTGCCAACCCCTTTGATGACGTAGGATGTCGTGACACGAACGAACCTTGCTGATGCATCTAGCGCTTTAATACATGGTACACTAAACCAGTCGACCAGAGCAGCACAGGTAATCGGTCCAATATTTGGAATATATTCGAAAATGTCGGTCGTACAAAAACAGTGTGAAACCAACCCTGCCAATATTGTACCAATTACCTATGCTGCTTGGGGAAGTCTAAGTTGACCAAGATAACACAGGAACACGCATGTATTTGCAAGACAAGGTTACAGTTTCGAAGAAAACGTGTACCCCATGGGAGCTCCGCTAAGTGAAGCGCAACAAGAAAGTTCCCTGCTGCATAAAAGTATCAAATAGTGAATTCTACGAAACAGTTTAATTATAGTCTGTAAGTTTTTACCTTTACTCCTTTTCACACGTTGATCATAGAAAAGCTGACTCTCATTTACTCGAAGGTGCTTACTACGAAATTCCGATCGTTCGATTTGACGTTTTTGTACCGTCATTACCAAGTGCATTACTCCTCAAATCGAAGGCCGCATAATGTGAACCGATTATTGGTTCCCTTCAGGCGCGAATTGTCTAGTCTCCGCTGTCCGTGCTCACTCTTCTTTTTAAAGCAAGAATTGTCCTGAGGCTACAAACTTTGAAATTAAATTAGATGATGTTTACGGCTCTGCTCCCATTCGTTGAACAACATCAGCGCCCAAATCTCAAGGAATGTTGTGTCCGAGACAACAAAAGCGAGCTGCAGGGCCTCTGCCCTGCAGTGGGCGTACTCAGGTTGATGATGATGATGAGTCGAAATCAAGTAGAATAAATGGGCGTGGGCTGGGCATGTAATTTGAAAGCGAAATAATCGATGGTTCCTATGGGTAACGGAGTGGATTCCAAGAGAAGGCAAGCGTAGCAGGGGGCGGCAGAAAGCTAGGTGGGCGGATGAGATTAAGAAGTTTGCTAGAATAAGGTGGCCGCTGCCGGCGCAGGACAGGGTTACTCGGAGAGATATCGGAACTCACTTTGCCCTGCAGTAAGCGTGGTCAGACATTTGATGAGGATGACATGCCCGCGAGAGATCCAAATTGTCACGCACCCTCTCCAAACAAAATATAACTAAATAGTGCAGCTTGCAGTTTTGTGTGTCGTCCACGAAGCGCAACTACACTTCTTCCTGAAGCCGTCCCCAGAGGGCGCTACAATTGGTATTTCTGCTGATACGGCATCTCGCAAGCTTTTGGCGCTGAGGGTGCATTCCTTGTTTCCCTCGACGACTTCCATTGCTTGTCTTCGTTAGAAACGGAGTAGAAGAAATGTGCTTTCTTCTCCCCTGTGGCTCCGACTTGAAGCTTTCCTCTTGTCAGACGAGAACAAATGCTGTCTCGACTAAAAACGCTCGTCTCGGCGAGATCGCTTGCGCGAGTTGGCGCTCCGGATTTAGAAACAGCCCTCCCTGCGGTTGATATAGTGTGTTGCGGGTTCGTGTCCTTGATTGATCGTGGCACGCGCCTGATTCAACAGCCGCTGTTCGCAAATTCTGTCACTTAAGGCTTCTGCCGTGGCTGCCACCAGCCATCAATAGACAAGAAATTCTAGTAAGTGAGATCCTGGCAAAACTAAATCATCAAAATGGACATAGACGAAATATGCAGCGCTCGAAGCAGGTAATCGGGCTTGGATATAGTAGCACGGTATACTGAAAGGGAAAGGGAACATTTTCGGGGACGACAGAATCTTATGTGATATCTATGAGTTAAAAGGGAACTGAAGAGGTTTTGAATTCGACAAGCTATTACGTGTATAACATATAGTACTTTCAGATAAAGCAGGCAAAGTGTTTTTGTGCTAGCGTTTGAAATGATGAGGTGAAAAAATTCTTTACAGAGCTTGCTATCAACATGCTGTTAACCCGTCAAAAGTTTAATAGCGTAAGCAGCAAGGCAGATAGATCCCTTAGTTTTCTCAACATGCGTTACACAAAGATTATAAAGGCACCGTGTCAGGCGCACGTAAGAGCTTCTGCAAGGTACGCCTGTCTTATGTGGTATCCTGCTATAAAGTTTATCCTGATATGGCAGAACGCATTCAGATTGTTGCTACAAGCTTTCTCATTGACCAGTACGATCGCTTCCTTAGGACAAGATTTTTTTATATGCTTTAACACAAGCAATATGTGGACGGAATCGAGGTGGACTCTTCTGATTGAGCATCTGTGGATCTCCGCCTGATGGTCACAAACATCAGTTTTCTTTAATCATCACGCAACCCGCAACCGTCCCGGGGGGGGGGGGGGGGGGGGGGGGTGCTCATACTTTGCCGCTACAACGCATCGATCACCTGTGACTCTTTTTCTCCTTCATCTTCCATCCGTTGCGTTCCATATTTTGTTTAGTTGATCACTGCTCCGAAGTCCCTACAGTATTCCTTCAGGACAACAATTCTTCATCCTTGTTTCCTTGCACGGATAGTCAAAGGATGATATCCACTGCCCTTTGATGTGGGCAGTCGAAATACAACGGATCTTGTTTTGAAAGATTTGCAAACCCCGCAAAAAAACTTCGCGTAAGCTCTAAGGGCTTTCTTTGAATAAACAACAAAGAAAATTACTTCAAGGCTTTATACATACCTTTCCCCATTACCCTACAAAACTGTCTGCTAATCCCCAAAGTTTCTATATTTTTAATGTTGCCCCACAAGCCTCGTGACAGCGTTGCTAGTTCACGTAACTTTTTCACAACATGGTCCATCAAGCCAAGACTCCTGAATCGAGATTCTGGGCACCACCTTATTCCCGCAAGCCTTTTAAATCCACTCTCAAATTTTCCTGCTGAATGCGGCACCAGCTTTCGCATCACTGTCGCCTACGAAACAGCGTTCTAAGCACAACTTGAAAACCTCGCTTAAGTTTTACTGTGCTAGCGGGCACCGCGGGGATTACTAAGAGCATCGTTTCTAAGCTCGGAGAGACTATTTACTACCGGTGGCGACACTTTACGATACCCTTATCGCACTTTCCAGCGTGCTGACTGGGCGTGCACCTTGTTCTATGTGCATACACACTAACGAGATCCAGGAAAATCTTCAACTGTAGTCACACAGCCGCAACTGTGTGCTAAAACGTTGTACTCAGTCAATCCGAAAGAGCACTGCACCGAGCTTCAATTAGGGGAATGGTTTGAACGCTTTTATTGAAAAAAGAGTTACAGGTAAGAAGTGCATAAAAATAATTATTACAGAAGGAGGTCCCAAAGTGGGAACTGTCAGGGGGACCTCCTGTTATTAATTATATATATATGAAGCAAGATAAACATATGGTATATAAGAAATACATAGCCGAAAACAGGTGCAGGAAAAATTAATAATCACAACAAGCAGTTTAGGCATGCTAAATTTTAAAAACATTTTACAAACAGAAAAAGAGAACATAGTACAACCAGTCAAAAAATAGAAGTCGTACACAATGTTTACAGGGTTCGTTGGCGTGGTAATTGACAGCAATTAAACAGTATATAGTTTCTCAAGTTTTGCAAGTTCGTGGAAACTGAACCTATTTCCTTTCAGAGGACCGGGAACTTCAAGCAAGTAGCATTCGACAGAGCTCATTCAGGAGCACCTCGCGTTCATTGCGATGAATGGTTCGCGAACGACAAAATTGCTTTCTGCGACTCAGCATCTTAGCGGACGGAGACTTCGTTTCAAAACGAGCCCAGGCTAGCAGGCTAGTTTGCGTTTCTGCGTCAGTCTATCATCTGGGTAATGAGGGACGATGGGAAGAAAGTTGATTGAAACTGAGCTCATTGTTTTTTGCGCCTGTTGCTGAAGCGCTCGCGAAATGTCGAAAGGAAGGTAAGAAACGTTACAGAACGAAAGCGCATACATGAGGAGGCTTGCAAAGGCAAGGAAAAAAATAGGGTTGATTTGAGGGAAAGGAGCGGGCTGGGCGGGGGAAACAAAAATGGGGGGGGGGGGGGGGGGGGAAGCAGGGCAGACCCGCATTCGCGGAAGCGGAAGCACCCTCATCCGGCGTCCTTTACTTCCGGTTTGTTGGGCGACATCGTCTATGCGCTACGTAGCGGACTGCTAGTCGGGCTTCTGACGAAGCTGTATAGGTGGTCCAGGCTGGCTCTCATCGGGGAGCAATTTCCCCGGGGCTTGACCCGCTGACCCTTAACCTCTTTTCGTGCCTGTTTTGTTGTTGTTTTTGTTCCGTTTGTTGTTGTAGCAGCTTCAGGAACCTCTGCCAACCCTTTTATTTTTTTGTTTGCCCATGCTTATTCGCTCATACTATTTATTTTTCCTTACTCCCCACTCTGCTGTATCGATCGACCCAGGTCTTAGAAAACCATTTCTGGGCTGTGCATCCCAAGTTCCTCTTCGCGGTTTTTTTTTTTTGTTGTTGTTCTTAGTCCACCTGCTTTCGTGGCTGAAGGCCTCCGTGGAGCCACTGCATCCTTAGATGGGTTCAACAAAAACAAAGTGTGTGGGACAATAAAAACTAAATTTCCAGCGCAACTGAAGTTTAGACGCCATTCGTAGCATTACACTAAACAATTTCATGACACTCGCTGAATTTCTCAATATCTCAATATATCATGTAGTGGACAGATGGGCTGCAATGTCCCAATTATTGTCGAGTACCTAGTGGTCAGGAAGTCAATTTCTTTTTTCTTGAAGAACAAAACTGTCGTTAGTTCCTAGTGCGCGGGCAGTAACATTCGAAATGTCATCGACAAGTTTGAATCGTAGCACGAAGATTCAGCGCGCTTCAGTGCGCAGTGTAAGACACCAGCAGGGAAGTGGACTCAAGGCAAATGTGTTTTAGCCTCAACACACCCCATTTCCTATCTCCAGCAGTTAATCCCAATTTTTGACGAACCTACAAGTTGCAGTCCCGCGGCGGCTCAGTGGTTATGCCACTCGGCTGCTAACCCGAAAGACGAGAATTCGATCTCGACCGCGCTGGTAGAAATTGCGGTGGAAGCGAAATTCGAGGCCAGTATACTGTGCAATGTCAGTGCACGTTAAAGAACCCCAGGTGGTTTAAATTTCCGAAGCCCTTTAATACGGTGTCCCTCATAGCCTGAGTCACTTCAGGACGTAAACACCCATAACCATTAACCACAACAACCTACAAGTTGCTTCAAATAAGAACCTAGGCTCTGTGCCGAGCTTTCCATTTCACCTGTAAATGAATTCACTGACTCAGCGATTGATTGATTGATTGATTGATTGATTTATATATTTATTTATTTAACGATTTGTTTATTTATTTATTGCGCACGCGCGCGCGCGCGTGTGCGTGCGTGCGTGCGTGTGTGTGTGTGTGTGTGTGTGTGTGTGTGTGTGTGTGTGTGTGTGTGTGTGTGTGTGTGTGTGTGTGTGTGTGTGTGTGTGTGTGTGTGTGTGTGTGTGTGTGTGTGTGTGTGTGTGTGTGTGTGTGTGTGTGTGTGTGTGTGTGTGTGTGTGTGTGTGTGTGTGTGTGTGTGTGTGTGTGTGTGTGTGTGTGTGTGTGTGTGTGTGTGTGTGTGTGTGTGTGTGTGTGTGTGTGTGTGTGTGTGTGTGTGTGTGTGTGTGTGTGTGTGTGTGTGTGTGTGTGTGTGTGTGTGTGTGTGTGTGTGTGTGTGTGTGTGTGTGTGTGTGTGTGTGTGTGTGTGTGTGTGTGTGTGTGTGTGTGTGTGTGTGTGTGTGTGTGTGTGTGTGTGTGTGTGTGTGTGTGTGTGTGTGTGTGTGTGTGTGTGTGTGTGTGTGTGTGTGTGTGTGTGTGTGTGTGTGTGTGTGTGTGTGTGTGTGTGTGTGTGTGTGTGTGTGTGTGTGTGTGTGTGTGTGTGTGTGTGTGTGTGTGTGTGTTAACTCGCCTTAGAAGCTTAACGTTACGCTACAATTACGGACTGAAGACACTGTACGTGCAGATGCCATGCTGAGGCTGGAGCACTACTGCAGTCTTATGTGTTCCCACCTGCATGTGAACTGACGTCACAGACTTCTCAGCGAACACAGAACCACGAATCACATCCCCGTACAACAGACACGTGTGATATCGCCATGATGCTGTGGTGACAGGCGTAGATGCAGACGCAGCTGAAACAGAGAAACGCTGGCTGGGACAGAATACCAACGAGCTCTTTCTTGGGGTGAACTTTTGTCCACAAATAGAATATAACTTCCGCCAGTGACAGCGGCCAGTGCAGTTGGCGGTCGTCGGTGCCAGAACGAACACCTCTCCCATATGCGCTCTACTAAAAAGTAAAAGTTACTAACAACTTTTTTGAAAGCGCGCCTAAATCTCTGAGAACAACCATGAACGTTGTAGAAGCTATCGAGTGTGGGTATAACGTCCCACAGTGGTTTAGCCACGTCCCACGCAGGGCCCACAGCGACGAGGCCGGGTGCCGGTGGCGGTAAACAAAGAACGCGGTAAAGCAAACACCAGAGATAGGCAATATGCTCACGAGGTCCACGCGGGCCAACACGCGACGAAGCAATTTCGTGGTTATCGAAGCCAGAAAGAAAAAAAAACGCAAAGTTGCGCAGTTACTGCCCTGTGCTCGGCCTACTAAGATCGTCTATGCAATTTCTACTTCGGTTCCAAATAGTAATTTTCTGACACCGGCAGTAGGCGGGTCACACCGAGAGGGTGTTTGACTTGAGCCAATTTCATTTTTGTTTTCTCTCCGGAATATGGGAGTTGCTTAGAAGAGACCAAAACTTTATTTTTATTCCTCCACACGAGGCCGCACTCGCTAGCTCAACGTCCGGGCAAGGCCTCTTCCGGAGTGGCCGGGGACGCCGCACCGTTCGCCACTCCGCCACCAAATAACTCCGCGCGCATCTCCCCGACTCGGTCAACACAGCTCGGAACGCGGCCCATGGATGGGCCAATGAGGGGCCGACGCCTGCCGGGGAAACAAGGAGAGGGGAAAAGCGTCAGTTTACCGGCCTCTTCTGTGACGTGCACTCTCATATGGCACTGACTGCGTCGGATGCCCGCAGATTTTTCTCTTTTTTCTCTTCTTTTGATTCCTTCGTTCGCTTGTTTCCCTATGTGAAAGTCTTTTCGGCCGATCGACGCCGGTGACCCGTGGGCAAACTCTATCGGGCCTCGCGAAAAGAGTCATTACGCTCCGGGTTCTATCTGAGATGCGACGCGATGCGAACCCGCGCGAGGGCCCGCGAAGCGGCAGCGCCTTGCTTCATCGCGGGTTCATAGTTGCATGCACTGAGTGGGATGTACCTAAAGGAGCGCATAACTCAAGAAACTACAGTCGAACCTCGTTACAACGAAACGGTCTATAACTAAGTATTGGATATAACGAAGTAATGACGATTGTCTTCGGAAGCTCGGTCAACACAGTCTATAACGAAGCAGCGGCTATAATGAAGTAATCTCAGAGCCCCTTCGACATTGTTGTAACTAGGCTCAACTCTATTCGCGCTTAAATTTTTACGAATGATTTTTTATCGCATAGTGGGTGGTCTATACGGCCAGAAGCCCTTCGGTACGATGGCGAGGAGTAATTGGAGATCGACTTATTTTCAGCTTAAATAAACGCTTCTGATGATTATGTCGATGGTCTGGTCGATCACGTATTGTTGACCTTCCCAGTGACCGGACCCAAGACAGTTGTTCCTCAACGAGAGACATGGTCAAGGGGGGAGGTGGTGTGGGGGGTATGGAGGTTATGAAGGCTGCAAGAGTGTCTTTGTTGAAATCTTCATGTGTAATCTGCTTTTCTCGTATACTAGCATGTCTCTTTAGTCCAGAGTATTTTGGTTAAAAACAATTGAAAAAGTGAACATATGTGGTCTAGTGTTCAGGGACGTCTAGATCATATTTCTTTTCCTTATGTGTTCTTGTACAGATCTTTTCTGTTCTTGTACAGATCATCATAATTTAGATGTTTTCATCGTGAAGTTGTTCTCGCGAAATCACGGTCAGCACGTTCATTGAGTTTCCAGTTCAATACCCTCGAAAACGCCTCGAGTTTTCACTCGGCGCACCGCATTTTCGAGACCCATCAAAGCATTTGCACAGGGCTACATCGTGACCCAAATTCAAGCTGGCTATCAATAGCGAACCGGTCGGTTTCCATAACCACACGTGGTGTGTTTTCGATTACTCTAACGTTGGTCATTAACGCATTCCATGGTTCTGGTACGTTGAAGCACTGCGCTCTGTAAAGAATTCCTTTGAATAAGTGCCCTCCACACTGCGACTTGCTGGTTATCGAAACTAATTAATCGTGATTACGTGTTCCTCCTATTGCGTAATGCAGTGTTCCTCGCGGCAATGTTGAATGATCTCATTTAAAACTTTTACGGCAGCCAAGCGTTTTGAAGTCGAGGCCCTCACACCTCGAACGCTATTTACTATTTCATTAAAGCTTCTTGAATTCAACCAGGGAACTGCTGGCTTACACAAGAGTTGAAAACCGCCCTCTTAGTAAATATTAAAAATAAAAGGATTATTTTTTAAGAGAACACAATAGAGCTGAAGGGGTATAGACGGTCTATGAACAAAACCCCTTGAGAATGAGCGCTTGTATTGGCCGCTTCCAAGACAACCTTCGTGAGGGACCTCTTCTATTCATGAATGGGCTATATTTTATCTCAACTTTCTCTCCTACTTTAGTTCTGAGAAGTTCACGCCGTCTACAGATAATAAAGCACCGATTCTCATCATGTCATCACTGTCGACATCCACATCGTCATTCGACCGCAGGACAAAGGGCTCTCTCGCTGTTCCGTCCCCCTAATGCAAACGAACGCTTCTGAAGTGTATACACTGTCCGAGTAGAAAGCTGAGCTATACTGCACCAAATTAACGATCAGGAGGCCGGGAGGGCTGTTTGCTCTGTCAATAGCCCTACCGGGAAAGAGGCCTCCGGGCGGCCGCGGTCTGACGTCATCTTGGTCCGTTGAGCACATCGCCTCTTCCTCGGCCTTTCGCGGTCTTCGATACACTCTCGTCCTCAGACTCTCGTACCCGTGCGCTGTGCAGACGACACGCGATCACGTCGGCCGAATGTCATTCGGATTGTCTCGTCTCGGGATGGCCCGCTCATTGCTGTCACTTGGCTGCATATAGCGTGCCTGTCGGGATCCACTTGCTACCTCTCCCGTGATCTCCAGACCTTAGAACGTCACTTTGATTGGGCCCTTTGCGTCACAGGGCTGGCGTGCAATTATTATTCCCCGGTGTCGCTTGTACGCTTGCCGTCGTCTGCTAGTGTTTCTTAGGGCTTCTTCGGTCGTCTGCTCTGCGCGCCACTTAAGAATGCAGACGATGGTTCTCGGTGGATTCATTACCTGCCTTTGATGCCCACTTTTTTCATTCAATGGCGGAATGTCGGGTTTGAGACGCCGATTATTTGATCTGCCCCGTGCAACTTGTGCACTTTTGTCCTTTGTTTAACCTGACGTAATTAGCCATTATCAGAGAAACATGACGTTCGGACGTTAGTGCTGCCTTATCTAGCTATCTAGCTTATCCGCTTATTCTTTATAAGAATTTTGCTTTGTATATACGATTACTCATTATGTAAGAGTACAACCTAAGTGCATTTTTTGTACAGTTGGTTGTTTAACCCTGATTGTAATCATTCTGTAGTTTTCTGTGTGTGCTGTCGATTGTGTAAACGAGGGGGCTGGGACCTCCGTCAGGCACTCAAATGCCTTTAGTCCCAGCCTCTTTCGTACCTCAATGGTAAAGAAAAACTAAGATCCTGAAATCCTGAATGATCGGCTTGTAAGGCAAGCGGTATAAAATGTATTCGGTCGGTGCGCTTGATGACAGTCTGGCGGTGTCGATTTTATCTTACATAAGCTATATCTTTAGTAGGAAAATCAAATATTCAGAAGAGTGTTTTTAAATTAATACAGCTTGTATATAGAAGTCATTGAGTCTTCAGCAGGGAGTATATTTAGCATGTTTTCGCGCAGTTTTCACTACAAACTGTTTTCTTAGATCAGGAGCACAGTATGTCATGCAGCAAAACTTTTCTAGGCGCCTTGTTTTGTTGTAAATTATGTACAGACAGAGCATGTATTTCATACACTTCTGCCTCTTATTGTTTTTGTTTAAAAAAAGGTTTGGGGAGAGGGGCGCGCTAGCTCTGTGGTTATGGCGCTTGACTGCTGACCCGAAAGACGTGGGTTCGATCCCGGCCGCAACGCAAGGTAACGTTATTATTCAGTTAGGATAAATAAACGTAAAACCCCGAAACACAAATTATAAATAGGTTTTTCGCAGTTTTTTACAGTGCTAGTAATGTGAATGTCTGAATTATGGCAGTGTCACATTAAAAATAAAGACTTTGTCTATATAAAGATATAGGCTCATCGCCAAGCAAAAATGCCATACAGAATGGTATATGCTCCTAATACATGTTACAAAATAATGACATAGTAAATTGTGATTTAGTTATGACTTAATTAATACTTAGGAAATGGGCTTGAAATTAGAATGGCAAAAATAAAAATACGTCTACACATTGCCCTCAGATAAGTCGGCCCCTAATCTAGCCAAACAAGCACTGCTTCTGAAGCCTGTCTCCTGTTCTTACTCTTCTAATCGAAGCCTTCGAGACAGTCTACATGTCTGCATTTTTCCACTCTTTCTTGATCACCTAGAGTCTTCATCAAGTTTCGTTTCCTCTCTTTTTTTATCTAAGAATGTTTTCCTCCTCCTCCTTCACTAATTTAGCGCTAATCCTGCAAGTTGCACTCCCTTAAGAAGGCAACATCCAAGCGCCAACCGCGTACCAAACAACCTTAGACATTTCCCTGTCGGATACCTGCTTCCACAATTATTAGCTTCTATGAGCAACACTCAGTTTGCTCTCTAGCCCTATAGTGCCCTGTGTCAGGAACTTGACATATACCGCTAGCACGCCGTTTACTAAATGCTACATGTAGCTCGCTAACAACATTTGATGTCAACAAATTCTGAGTAGCCAACCCTTTCCAGTCAAAATGTTTTGCGTCACTCTGAGAACTCTGTGTGAATAAAAAGGAGGTGAAGAATTGCAGCCGCCAGAGTCCAGAGCCGAGAGTCCAGCGATTCCTCGTATTCCATTTTCTGACAACTTTTGCAAGACAAAGAAAAAGGTATTTTTCGAATAAAAATTTATTGTTGTCCCCAGACCTACGATTCAGTCTGTCACACAACTCAGACTAGGCTCACGAAATGAACCAATTGCTAATTGGTGTTATTTGGCGAAGTACCATTTTTATAAATTTCGATATAGGCATGTCCATAATTCCCGGAAAAAAACTTTGAAAATCGGAAAATTATAATACTGTAATGAAAATATTGAAGGCAATGGTTCAGTCTTCTGATATGTAGCAAAATGTTTCTTTTAAAGGGTTCCCATTTATCGCATCGAACAGTTGGCATAGAATTAGCGTAGAAAAACAATGAGGAATGCTTTTGACGAAAGCAAAGATGTTAACAGAAAAGACAACTCATAACTGCGGTCGAGTGATTTGCGGATATATTGATCGTTACAGTGAAATCTTGAATTCAAGAACGGCTTCCCGCTCAAAAATCCTTTTGTCCAGAATAATTGGGTGTGCTTTTCAATGTGGGTGCATTACTTCGCCTGATGTCAAGGTATTGGTGTGTGTGTTTTTTTTTTCTTGGATTCCTTCATAACTTCGGCACTTTAGGGCTAAGTGCCCCTTTCCGGCAGCAATTTAAATGATTTTTCTCAAACGTCCGCCCATCAAGAAATTACGCGAGAGCAATGAGTCGATACATTCCCGTTTTTATTTTTGTTAACCAAATACATCACACACACACAAAATACTAAACCCAGAGTTGCGCCTTAGCCTAGTGACCTGTTATGTTCTTCCATCTTTTTTTTTCTGCCCCCCCCCCCTCCACATCTGTGTTTTACAGCAGCCCTTGAGTGTAAAAAAGAATGTGGGCCGGCCCTTTTTTGAAAGGAGGCTATGTTTCTTCCACTTCCGTTTATTTTTCAACGGCCCAGGAATCCTTGCCGCACGTGTGCGGTCGTTTATTTACTCTCCACGTCAACAGGCGTCGCCTTTACGAGTTGTTTATGGCTTTTCCGGTGCGCTACGTGGCCGCGTTGTTTTCGTGTTTTTTTTTCCGTTCCCCATCTTTCCACCGACTTCCGCTTCCTCGAATCTTCACTACTTTCTCTTGACTCGAGCCCTTTTGCATCACCAAGAGATGCGACGCAACTGTTGTTATCGTCTTCTTTGCCACTGTGATAACTAGGGGTCCCTCATGCCCAGCAATTCTGGACAGAAACTTTTTTGAGCGAGAAACCGTTCATGAGAGCAATTTTTTTCATATTATGTAAGATTTCATTATGACAATATATCCGCAGATATCGCTGTGGCATGCAGTCTTGCATTTTTTTCTATTAACGCTTTTGCTATCATCAAAAGCGTTCCCCTTTGGTTTTCTATGGCAGTCTTAACTGCTTGATGCGATCGACGAAAACACTTTAATACAAATATTTTGCTACTTATCAGATCAATGAACGATTACGCTCAAGTTTTCATGAAAGTATCTAAAAATTTTCTAAGTTTCAAAATTTATGTCCCCGAATGTTCGACACGGTATTCTTCGTCAACAGCAACAGTCGACATGTCATTCCCTATTCTTCACCTACTTTAAGAGATTTCCTCGAATTAATAGATTTATCAGGGAACAGATGGTGCTTAATGACGTCAGTGGATTCAACATCTTGTTCTTTCAATGAATATGGAGACAAACGCAGTGATAAGCGTTTATTTTGAAGAACGGCATGAGTCAGGAAAAACTGCACTTCCCTCGCAGTCACTGTTGCGACGAACATTCTTCATGGTAAACATATAAACATATACAAACAAACAAAACTCCTTGATAGCAATGTTGTCTCTTTTATCGTGTGGCATATAAGTATTCATTGTATAGAACTGAAAGTTGATTCATCTGACGTCAAAAAGTTAATTCCCGAGATTAAATAAAAAGAAAGTGTTTCCTTTACTTCTCACGAGTTTCGTCGACGCCAGCTACAACTTAAGCAGGCCTGGTAAATATAGTAAAACAGTTAAAAACAACTATTGTAATTACACCAAAAACCAAAACTACGGGACAAAGGACCCGGATGTAGGGTCTTTCATAACGTCAGGGAATAAAGTTTTCTTTCTGTTTTGTTCCCCGTTTCAGGAGTCATCTAATTCTCTCCGGCATTCCTTGGAGCAATAGAGCTAGCCGCGTATTCTTACCACGGCACAGGGTCCACGTGACCTTGGCGAATGTTTATGAAGGTTTAGATTGCTCCTCTTTATATCCATTTCCTTTTAATTCTGTCCCCGGTCCAGAGACTACGCAAAGTATAGAGCGGCGGGCAAGTCGCTGCAGGACAGGTCTGTTGTTGTTCCTTCCCGAAAAAAGTGAAACAACAAAAAAGAAAGGAATTTCGGAGCAGACCAGAAACCTGCCACGTGGATGCCCCCCCCCCCCCCCTTCCCGCCTCCCCGCCAAAGCAGACGATCACTCGCGGCTTCTTTCAACGAGCAGACGAAAACAAACGGAACCCACGACGAATCTTGTCGCCTGCAAACGCATAGGGGCGCGAAGCGCCAAAAGACCACAGTTATAAAAAAGAGAGGAGATAGTATGATAAAAAAAAAGGAGAGCGACAAAGACGAAGTCTAAAACAGACAAGAATAAAGCCAAATAAGCCGAGAAGAGAGTGTGAAAGTGAGGGAGCGGTTTCAAGAAAAGTAATGGAAAGGCAGAAGATCAGAGGAAAAAAGAAGGGCTGGGGTAACGGTATTGCTGAGGCCGCGGTTGGGGCGTCGGTCCTCACCGGGCGGCGAATGATGCTGAGGGTTCCGTGCGGAAGGCGAAGAAGAAAGAAAAAAAGGGAGAGATAAACAAATAGTATAAACAACAGGAAATCGCCGTTCCTTTTTTTGTTTTTCTTTCGCCTCAATCGTCTTGGCTCCAGCCGCCCGCCAAGGGGACCCCCAGCAGGAGTCGCGGGATGCCAAAAACGTGGCCGCCGCACCCTTCGCCAGGCACACACCTCCGCCTCCGAAAGTCGGTCAAAGGCAGATCCCCTTTCCTCCTTTCTCTCGAAATGGAGAGGGTGGACGGGAGAGGGGGTCTCCCGGAGAGAGTTAAAACGCGAGCCGAGAATGTCGCCGCGCTCTCAACTGGCTCAGGCCTCCTCGGCCCGGGCTCTCAGTTTAGTGTCCGCAGCTGATCGTGGCTGAGACCCCGGCCCCTCTGTTTTTTGTTTCTACCTGTCTGCCTTTTGTGTGTTAGTGAGGCAGCTTGTCGCGCGGAGGTGCGCCGACAGTCGCTTCGGTTGGTTTCTGTGCCAGGCGTCTTTTGTGGAGGTACCGCGCGCCGGGTGTTTTCTCCCATCCGTGTTTTTTTTTTATTTGACGTGACCGGATTGTTCTCCGGTATAGGTGAAGGTCGTGCTAGTTGAAGGCGTTGTCATCTGCTCTTGGTGTCGACACGGCGAGTCTTCGTGAAAAGCTGTGGTGGACGAATACGCTTCGCTACCGGCCGTCTCTGAGCGAGTCGTAGTGTTCCGTCATCGCCATCTGGAAAACATCGAGCCGTCGTAGTCTGCGTTGCGTAAGATGCACTCGTTGGATGCAAGCCCCTACGCGCTCGCCTTTTTTTCCATCAGCCTGAGGAAGTTTACGTAAGACGTTACGCGAGTAGTTTTTGTGCCGGCTCCTCTTTGTTCCGAAATGCGGAAGCATTTGCGTCGTCTGCTTTGATTTGGTCGTCGTCTGTAAACGATGTCATCTGGTAGGGACACACAGCACTGGTAAGGTGGAGAAATTGCGCTTTTGTTCTTAAAACCGCTTCGACAGTTCATAAGTGCAGCTGAGTTCCGTGAATGTCCTCTTTGTACTATTCCGTTCGGCTTTGAAGACACTAACGCGATACTTCTCACGAAGAATTTTGATCATATGCCGTCTGCATCGCACTAAAGACATCGACATGTAATTGCTCCTGGAAGACAATGTTTATCCAGGTGATGTCAAGAACGTCGTCTGCGGTGCTCCAACGACATCGTCTGCTTATCCGCATCAGCCGCCAGCTGTGAAAAATTAGCCACTCTGCATCAAACGCAAACTAGTGTTAACTTTCTTCAGTTTATTTCGCTTTAGTTTCAACGCACATCGTTGGGATTTGTCATGGCCGCCAGCACAAACTAGAGGACAGTTATTGAGAAGCATTGGTTCCACTTTGCTCGAACAAGAAGGCGACCTTCGAAGGGAATGTCGCCCCCCAGCGCGACATGCAGAAAAGGAGGTCGCCGTCTGCTGCGAAGGACCTCCGTCGTCTGCTAGCTCGGCACACGCGACTCCTTGCGACATTCCAACATGGCCGCCACGCCGACAACGTCGGCGACTCTGCGTCTAGCTCCGAGTTGCGCAGCAAGCTGAAAGACTGAACGGCGGAGCGGAGGCCCGGGTGTGTGAGTGAGTGTGCGTGTGCGACTGCTGGGAGCGTTGGCAGTGTTGAATCAGTCTGTGAATCAGTGGAGTAGCGGACGCCGTTTTAGGATCTGGGAAAACGCACCCCTCAAACACAGCGAAGACTGGGACGGCGTATGTGTCATCTTTTGGCCGGAAGAAAAAGCCAAGCACTCGAACATGTCGTCGGCAGCAGCACTGACCCGTTACCTGAAGCGCAATTCCCGGCGCTTGTCACGTGAAAGCAGTCGGGAGTCATCTCTGTTGTCGGAATACGACGATCAGATCCGGTCTTTCGTAAAGATTGGTGAGTGAAAAAATCGCTTTTGAGAAGTTTCAGCTTTTTAATAAACTGCCGTGAAGTTAGCTCGTTCCTATGCGATATGTATGCCAAAGTCTTTTTGAAATGATAGAGTGTTGAACTTTGTTTCTCGTCTGCGCGTTTTTGTTTTTACGCATAGTAAAGTTTCTAGTTTGGTGTTTTATTTTTAGCACAGAGCGCAAAGGCAGTTTTCAATTTTGTGTCACGTGGGCAGATGGCAATTCAGGCCTGGTATATGTACAATATGATTTGAAATTTACTCTCTAGAGGCCCGGAGTAGTCGTGATTAGACATCTTGCGTTCCAATTTATTTTAATGTGCAAATATATAAATTACAATTTGTTCGCGATGTCATTACGTGCTTCGCATATCCAGAAATTGGATCACGAGAATCGGCGACATTATCAGCTAATCGTGCTTACAAACCACATCACTTTATTGTTCTCAATTTACTCTTGCTTATGACGTTCAGGACTAGGAAAAGTTTTCGCATCGCTGTCAGTGCTTCGTCAATGCAAGACACTTTGAGAGTGCAAGAGAAGTTCACAAGCTCTGCACAAAATTGAAAATTTGACACTCCACTCCGAAACAATGATCAGCAATAATCAACATTATGGTAATACTATGAGCTAAACGCCTTCACGCCTTGTACCACTTTGCATTGAATGAACAGTGCACGGTCAAGTATCCACAGAGTTTCGCATTCACTAACAATTAAAAAGAAAATATACTCAGCGGCTTCCTTAATGGACTCCTTTGGTAAAAAGCTTGATGCTTTCAGAAAACATGACACTTTGCTGAACAAAACGGGCAAACTTTCTGTAATTTTATTTCCTTGAAAAAAAAAAGAAGAAATGTGCGACGAAAATATCGCACAAATGTTATGAGCGTGCCGATTTACGCTACTCATTCTTGCTGTTGTTTCTTTCTTCCCATGTTAATTACAGTGCGCTTGTCTGCTGCTAGACTCAGCAACCATCTTTTTGTTATTAATAAGGGTCTAGGAAGGAGACTTGCTCATCCTCAAGCGGCAAAAGTTGCTTGTTAACTAACCTAACTGAAAACAGCAAATGAGGCGTCGCAAGAAGCATGACGACAACACTTAAGAGCTGGTCATTAGAGGGTGTTCGTGCTCAGTCATGGCAGACATGTAAGGAACGAAGACAATGGACAAGAAAAACTATCGAACAGAACTACTATACTACCACTGGGAATGTTTTTGTTACTAATACATTCAGGTACATGCCTAAGTTACCTGCTCACTTTATCGCGGCTGTTGACGCCGAAATCGAGCAAATGTTGGGAGAACATGAGGTTCGATGAGAAAGTTGGACAGAGAACAGATTGTGTCGACAAAGTGTCGTCCGCCTGGCTAGCGTCCCGAATATACAAATACCGTTCGTACCCGTGCTGACCTACACCGCAAGAAAATAAACTATTTTGTGCTCGAAGCGCGGATTTACTAATGGCTTGCTGTTCAAGAACGTAAATCGCGAAACATGCCCAGACGCTATTCTGACCAGGCTCATGAGGCAATAAACATGAGAGGATATGTGACGAAGCAAATCAGCAGTACAGCTGTGTATTCCTTAACGCATCCGAAGATAGTGCGAAAGCACGTGATGCTTGACTTTCTGTAGTACACTTGTTGCCATGGTTAAGAGGTAACAGGAGTGTTGCATTTGAAACCTCGTACAGGCTCACTATTGTGCGGTGCTAAATCAAAAAGTTCGAGGCCTAATGGGAGACAGGAAGAAACGATTTAATTCAAAAAAGCACTGAACTTCTGGGAACTCTTTCCTACAGCACACAGACTAGGTACAGGTTACGCACGTATCCAGATCGTATCATCCCGTTTTTTTAATCCTTTAGCGCCGTATAATAACAAAATGCTCTCACGATTGTTGTCGTGTACAGCGAATGCCTTTAAAGAATGCATGATATCATGAGCCCTACTCTTTTCACCCATGAATGCCGTCTTTGCTATAGTCAAGTTCTTGAAAGCGCCGAAGACGTTCTCTGCTCTCGGATGTTTTTGAGTGGATCGCGCGTTTTAAGTTTGTGGTAGATTCAGGGCGAGAATTCGATGCCAGTGATCTTAGATAAGGGGGGTGCGGAGGTGCCGATTGATCTGTTAAACGCAGCACTTAGTAGGGTTCGAGATATTCACGAAACTGATATCGGGCCCTCGCTTCAAGCGTCGCGCAACAGTATTTATTTTTGCCTTTAAGTGGTGTGTATTGTGCTTCTACTAATATCCTGAAAGTGCAGGATGGAGCTAGTCATTAGCTGTGTAGTTGTGAGAGTTGTATCAATGCCTGAGATTGGCTGTAATGGCCGACTACTCACAAAACACTGGGGTTGACATCCTCGAACAAATACAGAACATTGATAACTCGGAAAGAAACACCAATATACCCATAAACGGTGGATCTCCTGTCTTGAAATCAACGTCTCATTTTAGGGGGCCAAAAGTACAGTATTGGTTTCCTACACTTTGTTCTGTTTTCATAAAACCAAGTTTAGAATTATGGCTGCTGTTAACAATTTAGTGTGTTTAATCAGGGATCTAAGACATCTTCCGATGCAATGGTAATTCCAAGCGCACGCAAATGTCAGCACTTTGGTAATAGTATTTAAAAATGGTTTGCCGTGGCCTTGACAAGCTCTAGATTTGAAAATTGTCTGACCGTGCACATGCGCCGCCGCGGTGGCTGGGTGGTTACGGCGCTTGGCTGCTGGCCCGAAAGACGCGGGTTCGATCCCGGCCGCGGCGCTCGAATTTCGATGGAGGCGAAATTCTAGAGGCCCGTGTGCTGTGCGATGTCAGTGCACGTTAAAGAACACCAGGTGGTCGAAATTTCCGGAGCTCTTCACTACGGCGTCTCTCTTAGCCTGAGTCGCTTTGGGACGTTAAACCCTCCTAAAACAAGCATAAAACAAACCGTGCACATGCTTGATCACAAACTGGGAAATCAAACTTGGTTAACGAAGTAAATAAGTAACAAACTCGGGCAACCAAAATATATATATTTCGCAGTTTGCACAATCACGCCGTTTCTTAATGACTATGCTCAGTAGACCGACGAATGCGAAGCAAGAAATCATAAAAATGACTCAGTTATCATTTGATTTGTAATCAGAATTACTTGAGAGAAAAGTCACATTAAATTGTGTTCTAAATGAAAAGTTAAAGTATTGTGGAGATTGAATTTGGCTTAATTAATTCATTCATGCTCGGAGCATGATCACATCTCCGAACCTTCCGAGCGCAAAAGGGTTTTTTTTAAGATAAACTTTTATTCAATTCATTCATAAACGTAGGTGTAAAGGAGGACCAGTTAAAATCCGTTATGCCGCCGCGTGGGCAGTCCCTGGCCTTCAAGTACAGTGCCAGCGGAAGCACTACTACATGCTGAAAAAGCCGCAGCCTCATGCTGTCAAAGATGTCAATTTCATCAACATATCGGCATGTGAACATACACAAACATAAAATTCATACAGGCGGTATTTCACCAAGCTGAGATCATCGTGGATAAATTTTCCCTTTTCCTGGAACTTACAAAGGCATGCCTTTTGTGTCGTGCTATTTCCATTGAGACGAAATGCCTCCAAGAAAGCAGAAAATAAATTTCTCCTACTCACGGTGCGAAGAATGATTCAGACAGGACCAGCATATTCGATTCTCAAAAATCTTTACCGCGCTCACTCCTACGAACACCACAGAAAATACGACAGCGCGGACAGGAATTAATATCACCCGTTTTTCACCGGATTAAACTTTAAAATTTCCGTCCGACCGAGGCCTAGGAGAAAAAAGAACCCGAAAAGTGAACCCTCTTTTTGATCTTTACATGGACGATGACAGGCGTCCAACGCTTCCTCATCTCCGCATAGTTTTGGCAGGCGTCCATTCTTTCGAGCGAAACTTTCGAAAAGAGGCCCGGTTTTTATCTCTGTTTTGTTCTCAATGCAAGCACCCGCTTATATATTGCGGTTAAAATGCCCCACTGAAAATATGCCGCGTCGATCGCTCGAGCTGCTTTCCAGGCATGTTCATCGCTTGGGCGTATTGCGTACATTTTTGGACATCGCCCGTTTTTCTTGCACTTTGGCGATAATGACGTCAGCGATGTAAGATGGCCGACATGAAAAGCGATGGTATATTGAAAAATACTCCGGGACAGAGACTAACAAGAGATTGACATTCGCTGGTGAAAGTTCCTCACAAAATCTCCCGCCTTTTTAGAGCGAAAAGCGCTATTGCTCCCATGCTGAGTTTGAAGGTCATCTGGCTCTTGGATTTGACCTCTAACGGGAGGCGCGCCGCGTGTGCGAAATCGCGCGTGGTGGGTGTCTCGATATTCTTCTTCATCGACACTAGCTGAGCGCTTGGCAGTCACGTCTGCCGCTGCGCTGGCTCCTGCTCGGCCGCTCCTCCTCGCCAGTTGGGGCACGTGATGTGTCACGTGATTCGTTCTTGCGCTCGGTAGTCACATTCGCAGCTCTGGACGCTCACTCTTGCACTTGTGTCACGTGGTGCATCACGTAAATTGCTCTCGCTGAAACAACCATTTGCTCTCGCTGAAGTCCTGAAAAAAGTAAAGATGAACCAAAGCTGAACAGTGTCTGACCATGCTTAAGCTCGGTCTGTATATCCTGGCTCAGCTGAGTTGAGCCACACGCACTTTTTTGCCCCACCTTAACAAAGCACCACTTCCTAAAATCACCTTGTTCATTATGCTGTTTATTAAGAACATCTGACATGAGGCACCAATCAGTTTTTTTCGTAAGCTGCACGAACCGGATTTAGTAGGCGCCGCAGGTGCACAGTGTTCGAAGAGATAACTATAGTCGATATTTGGAATAATTTGCATTTATTCATTAATCGGCTGGGTCCCCTTCATTTCTTCGTCTTTTTGGAGCTTTATAAGTTTTCGGAATAAAATTTCGCAAAGTGCATCACAAGAAGCTCATGTCCACCATTCTGGGACAAATATTTTGAAAATTTAAAACTTCTAAAGTGCGCTAATAGAAATCTTGATTGTAATGGTTCGTTCTTCCTATATGTAGCAAAATTTTTCTCTTAGAGTGTTTCTATCGCACGCATCAAGCAGTTAATAGTACTATAGAAAACCAATGCGGAATGCTTTTGACGATACAAAAAATTCAATAGGAAAAATTCAAGACTGCCGTCACGGGATCTGCTGATATACTGATTGTTTTAGTGAAATCTTACATTATATGAAACAGTTGCGTTTTTTAACGGTTTCCCGCTCATGAATCCTTTTGTCCAGAATTTTTTGGCATATGTTACAAGCATTCGCCCAATAGGCAAACCATTACACTACGTCTAACAAAGCGACAACTGTACAGATCTCATGACCTATACATGCTACATACACATAGCACCCGGAGTAGAGAAAGAAGCGCAGTTGAGAAACGATTCAAGATTACTGCGCAGAGCTTATCTCCTATATCCAACATACCCAACAATTTTGCTGAGCAAAATCATTTTTGAACGGCAAAGTTTAAGAATGCAATTTTTATAATGTTCTAATATTTCACTATAACAATCAATATAACCATAGATCTCTCTTCGACAAGCTTGCATTCTTTTATTAACGTGTTCACTATAATGAAAAGCGTTCCCAGTTGTTTTTTTATGGCAGTCTTAGCTGCTGCATGCGAGCGATGGAAGAAGTTTAAAGGAAGATTTTGCACTTCAGAAGAATGGACCATTAGCTGGAATAGGTTTGGTTTATGCTTTATGAGGGTTTAACGTCCCAAAGTGACTCAGGCTATGAGAGACGCCGTAGTGAAGGGCTCCGGAAACTTCGACCACCCGGGGTTCTTTAACGTGCACTGACATTGCACAGTACGCGGGCATCTAGAATTTCGCCTCCATCGAATTACGACCGCTCGACCGGAATCGAACCCGCGTCTTTCGGGCCAGCAGCCGAGCGCCATAACCACTCAGCCACCGCGGCGGCGTCATTATCTGGAAATATTGTTAAATATCGTTATAAAACATTAGCTGGATAGTTCCATAACGATATTTAACAATTTTTTAATTTTCAGACTTCTTCCAAAAATGTTGTACATGTGAGCTGAACCGCGTTTTTTCAGTCTTAACTGCTACTTGCGAGCGCTGGAAAACATTAAAAGAAATATTTTGCACTCAAAAGAATGGACCATTAGCTTCAATATTTCCATAACATTTTTCAGTTTTTCATTTTTCAAACTTTTGCTTACAGAAATATTGGACATGTGAGGTGAGCCGCGTATATCTGAAGTAGAACAAGCCCGCGAAGCAACTAGTGAAGAAAGAATTCTGGACAGAAATTTCCGGGCCCACAAATAACACCATTTTTCATTCCCTCAGCTCATGGGCTTCGCTCCCAGGCACTTCAGATTACATTTAGGCACTCGAGTAAGCTTTCCTTCAAGGATTCTGCATGCTACAATTATTACAGTCTAAGGTAACGCAATTTTGTAAGCGACGAGTCGTCTCATTTTGTGGGCCAGACCTATTTGGGAAACATTAAAAAAAGCTTTTCTCATTTCTTTTCCTTCTTCGCTACAATAAATCTTCGCTGCCGTCTTGGTTGGAACGCCACGGCGAATTCTGGCGAACGTACTACAATACCTCTAAAATCCGGTAGCTCAGCTCCAAGTAGGGCGAAACAAATGCAGTTGTAATAAACGAGTCTCTCCAAAATTAAATCCAGCCCGCCTGAATAGGAACTATAACGCTCTACTGATTTCTTTGTAGTTCGTTTATTATTTTTTGTATTTGTGTTCTAGGAACTATACATAGCCAGTCTGCATTTCATAAACCCAAATTTCATTTCGCATGAGCAAAGCATGTATATAAGAGTATACGAGGAGAGAAAAGCGGTAATGACGTTCAAAAACTTATTTCACAAAATGCAAACAATTCGAACAAAGAGGCAGGAACGCTCATGAGAAATGCAAACAAAAGGAAAAAAATAGGATAAGCAAACTTTCTTTATATCTGTTTTTACTGCGGAACGTCCAGGAGGAAAGCTTTCGTTCGTAGCAAAAAACTTTTACGGATGCCCGCTGGGGCGTATTTAGAGCAGATGCGAGGTTTCACGACTACACTTTATCTTAGCTGGAACGGTGTCCGAAATGCGTAGCGCCTCCATCTCTGCAATGTTTTTCGCCCGCAGAATTCGCTCGTTAGATTACTTCGTGGTCTTCCTTTGCGCTGTTCGTTTCACGGTTCAATGTTTTGTTCTCTTAGTAAACAAGCGAGAGTCTTAGCAGAGCCCATGAAGGTTGTCTAAGACATTTGTTGCAAAAATAACATTTGCAACCCAAACTATTCTATACTGAGTCTCAAAAAGGTTTTGGAGCACGCAACTTAGTAAGTGCGTTTTACTAGTGTAGGCTGATGGCTTACGTATCTGCCTGCTGTTAGAAAGCATTGTTAAACATAACAACATCATAACCGATAGGGTCAAGGTTCGAAAAATTCACACAAATTTAGAATTAGGCTTGATGTTGGGCGCACTAATTGCTGTGTAGTCCCATCAGCCGATCCGGAAACATAGTGACGTTCTAGAACACAAGACTCGGGGAGAAAGGACGAGAAAATTAGAGTTCAAGGAAAAGACAAAGGCTAAGTATTTTACGCTGTATTTGCTCACGTCTGCAGCGCGCTTGGAAAAAAAATCTTCTGGAGGACATTGCCTCTACGGTGCTGCCGTGTGTCCAAGGCGGTTCTTGTGATCGATCGAAAAAAAAAGTGGATTCTTTAGGGCATTGAAAACTGAGAATTCCAATTTTGAATCGTCCACGCTCTTCTGCTACACTGCACATAAAGGCTATTGCTGCACCAGCGGTGCCTGGTCATAACACTGAACGAATCCAGTACTTCGTCATTTTGAAGCGTTCTTTGCCCTTAGGTTCTCTTGCGCCATATAATCGCCATCAGTTACCATCGTGTAAAGCTTTCGCAACGCAAAACGAAAAGCAGACAGACACACAAAACAGACATGATAGAAGCCAACAGTCACTGTTGCCGAGGAAAGTATAAAGAAATATGGCGTGTGTGTGTGTGTGTGTGTGTGTGTGTGTGTGTGTGTGTGTGTGTGTGTGTGTGTGTGTGTGTGTGTGTGTGTGTGTGTGTGTGTGTGTGTGTGTGTGTGTGTGTGTGTGTGTGTGTGTGTGTGTGTGTGTGTGTGTGTGTGTGTGTGTGTGTGTGTGTGTGTGTGTGTGTGTGTGTGTGTGTGTGTGTGTGTGTGTGTGTGTGTGTGTGTGTGTGTGTGTGTGTGTGTGTGTGTGTGTGTGTGTGTGTGTGCGTGCGCGCGCGTGTGTGTTGATGTGTGTGTTGATCACTATAAGAATAGCTACGCAATCATTTTACCTGATCCGTATTAATTAGAAAGTAGAAAAAACAGCTACCTGCTTCCGATGGGACCCGAACCAACGTCCTCCGCATAACACGTCCGGTGCATACATAAAAATATTACTAACGGTGTTTAGTAGCAGCGCCTTGTTCCGTGTTCTATTTTTGTGTTCGTCCTTTTATTGTGCTAACTTCATTCAAAGAAATGAACCAGTTATCCAAGAAGGAGCATTTCTCGATTAACTATCATCGTCACTTGCGATTGGAACAACCGTTGGCACAGCAACAGCCACCAAGGGCGGAAATCGAAAGTATTCTCGGTCCTCATCAATCTGCGACAAGCAGTTATTTCTGGCGGGTCCGTTGTGTTATTTACATTGTGAATTGTGCGTGTTGCAGCTGTGCTTTGTTGAGCGTATGTCCCTAGTTCCAGTTTTTTTACAAATTGTACATTATGTACAAACGAGTAGTGAGCGCCACAATCAGGCACCAGCACCTCGTTTTATGTTCATGTAAAAAAAGCTTGCTCCGATGTTGGGTGTAAGCTATCAGGTTACCAGGGAGTTTTTACGAGGGAGGGTGACGAGGGAGTTTTTACGGGTTCAGGAACGCACTGCTAGACACCTAAATGAAGAAATTAAGGTGCAGGAGCGCATCATAAATAATTTTTTGCTTCGATAATGTTCAACACATATAGACGAGTAGCGGTCTTTTTTCCATCGCAGTCTGCATTTTTGCTTTTAATTCGACAGGTCTTTGGTTGATGCAGATATTTTCCTCATGGCAGACAAAAGTACACCACTTTCAATTCCTGAGATGCAGATGGCCGGATTCAAAGTACTACCTTTCGCCTTGATATAAGTTTTTTTCTTTTGCGACAGCAACGATTTTTTCTTTGGTCGCACCCTGAAATTCGCAATGTTATATTAAGCAGCGCACTTTAAGTCACAGGTCTTTCTTCAACACGTTATTGAAACGCTGTATACGAACCATATAACTAAACTGAGTACTCCTCCAAACGTCTTAAGCCCCTATCGCGGTGTCTGCAGTATTCAGATTAACTGCTATGCGCTGCTCAAGACACCATCATTGGCCTACGAAGAGTCGTGGCGTGCCACGAATATTTATTTGTGATTCCATCACCTTCTGACATTCATAAGCTAGCGGCAGGTAATTGGCAGCTTTTGATTTTCAGTTTCGTCAGTTGTGTGGTTACTTAACTCTGAGTGGAGTAGTGTGTGATGATTTCGGGCCAGCTCCTGTGTCGGTACTCTCATAAATTCGAAAAAATTAGAGGAGACACCTAAGTTCCGCCTTAACTCATAAAAAAAATGTCCTATGGCTAGCTATAGGTAATCGACCAAAATAGCTATAAACCTTTCCTATGGCTTTCTATTGCAGCAGATTAGGGCAGATAAACTTTTCTATAGGCAGCTGAAAGCATTCCTATGGTTCAAAAGTACAGCTCTAGTGGCATAGATTTTTCAGATACCTGGCATTATGCACAGCTTTCGGCTTGTATAGACGATCATAAATGGCCATAGACGACATATATATATATATATATATATATATATATATATATATATATATATATATATATATATATATATATATATATATATATATGTATGTATACATATATGTATATATGTATATGTATATGTATATTTTCTAGTATTCTTTGCCACCGTTTGTTTCTTTTGTTCATGTGTCGTACATGTGTGCCAGTGCCAACTCCTTAAGAAGAGGAGGAAGACCCCTGTAACTTCAGTCTTGAGAAAGGACAGGCTCTGTCCGAAACGTCGACTCAAAATAAATGAAGCGTTTTCAACTTTGAATATATATATATATATATATATATATATATATATATATATATATATATATATATATATATATATATATATATATATATATATATATATATATATATATATATATATATATATACACTGTAGGCCGTTTTTGTATGAGAAGTGTATGACGCGATAACGTAATTGGTTTATTCCCATATGTGCAGAATTGGTCATTCTCAACTTTACATTCATAGATTCCTGGAAGCCCTCATACCAATCCTGGTGCAGTGGTTATGCGATGCGCCACTGCCCTGCGATATGACAGGTGCTGCCACCGGTGGGACTTGTGCGATCTAGGTTGCTCTTCCCGAGTGGCCAATCATTAATTTAACTGGCAGCTGCCACGGTGGGCAGTTTGCTCACAATCCGGTGGGCAGGTTGTGGTGACGCCGCAAGGTCACGTGACCTATGGCTCACCAGTCTCCTAGGGTGCTTCTCTTGGTGATTTTTCCTGGACTTTTCGCTCAAAGTCAATGACGCCAGATTTACTGAGACACGAGCTCATTAATGCTATCGCGTTGAAACTGTTAGATCCGACGCAACATCAGCTATGCTTGATATTCTGTTATACAGAAGACCTGAACAGACGTAATAACAACTGTTTATCGTGGTCTAGTTCGCGTAATCATAGTGGTCTTTTCACCGGTGATAACGGCAACCATGATCAACCGGAGGGAATAATCTATTCTCTCGGGTTAGTAGATGGCGTTTTCTTGAAGTATAAAAACCAGTTCACTCATCTACTCACTTGTTACGTCCTCGTGTTTGCCCTGTTTGTTCTTTAGCAGCGTGAATACCCGCGTACTAAATGCTGAGCGCTTAAAAATAAACTCGCCTCCTGAGCAGTCTCGGCACCCTTGCCCTTTGAGATCGGTATCGGCACAGAAGGGCAGCTGTCTCGTCTCGTTCCCGCCTCGTTGGCGGCAGGCCACCGCTGTCGAGCGCCCTTCGCTTCGCTTGAGACCGCCGCCCGGATGAAAGCGAAGAGCTCGTAGTCAAACGCGAGCGGAAAAGACCTCGCTCAACGCGGGTCGACCTGCCTGCCTCAGCGTGTCTCAAGGGTTGCAGGAATTCCGGACGACTCGTGCACGCCTTGTAAGTGGTGCTTTCGAACTACTTCTCACCTACCAGACTGGGTGATGGTATTATTGGTTTATTTTTTAAAGAAGAAGAAAAAACAGGAAAAAATTATAGGATTTCACTTAAGTCTGCTTAACAGCGGAAATGCGGAAGCTTTTCCCATTCCTCTCTTTCTCCCTCCATTTGTCTTTTTTATTTTTTTTATTAGTTGAAATGTTAGTTTTAAGTTTCATTTTTATCTTATTTTTATTTTTGTTTTTATTTACTTTATTTTTATACTAAGTAAACCATCTCACGCATTCACGTCGTTTTTCATCGAATCAGCCACACAAAAGCTGCTTCAGAAACAGCATTTATTGTCATTAATTCAGTTTAATTAATGAATAAACTTCATAAACCAAACTTTTCTCATGTCAAGGTCTACTTACTTACTACCTAACATAGTCAAACATTTGCACAATTATTTCCACAGCACGATATAATCGTGCGGACAAAATGTGCGGACATTTTTTGCTGACGCGACATAACCACATAATGCTTTCGCATTAAAAAAGAAGGAAATAATGTTGCTGGCCGCGACAATAGCTATCTGATATCTTAAGCACCCGAGCTGCGGCAGGAATTCCAGACTTCGGGCTTCTTTACAATATGCTTCAATCTATAACACATGCCTTCCCCCTTTCCTCACTCATACACTTTTGTGCTGTCCCTGTGGAAAGACACAACAGAAAATTTTCCGTGGTCAAAACAAGTTTTTGTAGTATTTTCAACCATTAAATTGCAGTAACAATCATATTTTCTGTAGTTGCTGCAAAAAAGTGCCACTGAACAACAAAAAATGTTGTACAGAAAAATAGTAAAGTACAAGAGAAAGTACCAGAATTCTACAGAAAACACGGTCGTTAGGACAAAACGACAAAACATTTTGTCGTCTTTTGGGTGCGATATAGGCTTTCTTTTTCAACTGGAGGAGAACACAGTTATTGCCACTATTTCTTTCCTGGAACCCTGCTTCCATTTATTTATTTATTTATTTATTTATTTGTTTATTGGTTCAGTTATTTATTTATTTATTTATTTAGTTATATATTTACCTATTTTCTCAGGGAACCTACACTGCCAGAAGGCGTATTTGGGGGGGGGGGGGGGGGGTAATTACATCAAGAGCACATAAATATTCCAGAAACACAAGAAAACAGAACATAGTAAACAAAAAACAAACAAGCATTACCAGCGCTAGCGGCACATCTAGATCATTTTTCTTTGTGCAACTATACCGCGCAACCAACTACGAGAGCAGTAATTATGAAATGAGCAAGACAAACCCCTTTTCTTTGTAGAGAACTTTTACCCAGACTTGCAAGTATAAAGCGGCACGTGGCAATCCACCTTTTTCGCAAGATGTGGCGCCCTCTAGGGAAGATCACAAAACTGGTTGAAAACAAACGCTCGGTGGGGCACTGTATACGCAATGCGTTTCCACGAGACGCCAACTGCGCGTGCGCAGTGGCAAGAAGGATACGCTTGACAGCTGCTGCCATCTGTCGTTCACGCCTGTCGCTGACATAAATTATGCATGCGCAGTACTAGCTGGCGGTTTGTTTTCAGCCAATGGACCTTGAGCAGGCTAACAACGCATTCACAGAGCGGCCGTGCGAAAAAGTCGAATTTCTTTTGTTTTACAGCGACAGCTGTGCATGGTGCGTCCGACGAAAGCAATTCATCGCCATCCCCGACATTGCGGTTTAGTATGTGTAGGATGCCTGCTTCCTGAATGCCGATACACTTGGATTAGCGCCACGGGTAAACTCTGGTTAGTGTTTCGCTAGTCGAGTCTAGTAAATAGTCGGAGGGGGGGGGGGAGGATACGGGCTAGGTTGTTAGGTTAGGCGTGCTTACCACGTACGACTGTGTTCCGTACGGTCACTCATTCATCTCTGTAAGGCGGGCGACCGGCGTTATAGGAGCAGAAAGAGAAACTGGAGAGGAAGAGACGCGAAAGGTGAGGGATAAAGTTGAGTGCGGATGGTGCTTAAGAGATGATTTCTTCGTGTTTGCCACATTGAGCTGTGAAGCAGTTAAGGTTGAGGTTGAGGTGTTGAATACTACAGGTGGGGTTAACCTTGCTTTGTCTGCCGGCAATTGCTCCACCGCAGCGTCCCTTCGATATTAACAATGCCACATCTACCCCGCTAAGCGCACAGTCTCTTATAATAGCACACATTATCTGTCGCAGTGACCATCTATGCGCACAATCAATCCACACAGTTCACATCACAGTCCACTCCAGAAGTGAAGCACTCCCTACCTACCCCTTGCACTCTCGTAGATGTCGTAGTTAGGCAGGCTGCAGGTTTGATTCCACAGCACTAGAGACCTCATTGGGAAGAACATATGCCGTCTGAAGCTAAGTTCACTGATTGGCTGGACTGCAGTGACGTCACCAAACCGGAGCATTCCCACTGGTTGGGGGGAAGTGATGTCACCAGACCAGAGTATTCCCACTGGTTGGGGGAAGTGACGTCACCAGACCGGAAGTGATGTCGCTTCCGGTAAAAACATCAGCAGCTGCCAATGCTGTCGCATTGCCGACTCATATTGGCATTAGGCGTCCCTCTGAATATTTATTGGGATCTTCCCACTTCCTTAGGGGTCTGAAATCCCAGTATATGTGATCGATTGTCTAATTCTCCTCGACCCAAATCACCTCTATCGAGGATTGTTTGGACAGATACAATGGTTGAGCAGTAAGAAATGACGACTCGCACCGCCCATATCTCAGTGATCAACGCCAATAAATAAGAAAAACTTAATGGACGCGCCTAGATCAATACTCCTTTCTTGCCTTTGTTTTTACTTCGGCAAACAGGAACCGTGCCGGCATAATGCCGCGACACCCACACCCTGAATTTACTGGGCCCGTTTTACGTCCATTTCTCATATTACTTCGTTATTGCTCAATTCCAGCCCTTTACTTGTCCTTTTACGTGACTGCCGTTTCACCCATTAACCCATTTTTCAGCTCCCACACGCACTGCTACCACCTTCACGTCTTCTAAAGACTGCACTGCCTTAGCAACGGCTATGTGACTGTTTTAACTAGCTCCCAAAAACGACTTTCCTGATAGGAGACGCGCAATAACGAAACCTCAAACTCATATGGCTTCCGCCAAACTTTTTGCGGCACACATTAGGTGCGTGCTGAGCTCCTCGGGGATTCTCTCGTTCTGTATGTATGGGAGACACGAGGGACTTGTGCCATACATCGCCTTCCTCCACAACACGTCGTTCCGTCTTGTCTATATCTGCGCAGTACATTGTCGGGCTGCCACACGGACTTTTCATGGGGGAAAAAATTCGCTCAGACACTAACCCTGACGCACACATCGCCCTTGATAACGTCAAACCCAGCAACAAAGCCAAGAACGAAGCCCGCCAAGCATAAACCCCGTCCGCGATGAGGCCATAAAACACCGCTCCGGAAGCAGGGACGAACATCCGGTTCTGTAATTCAGTGCAGCACTGCTTCGTTCGAGCTTAAGCCAATGGCAAGCTTGATCTCCACTGTGTAGAAAAAAGAGTCATTAGTCGTGGGGCCAAAATTGCTTCCTATGGCTGCTTCGCCGAAGACGACTACTGATTACTTCAGCGTGCGCCCATCTTTTGACGCATCCTTGGCAAGGCATATTTAGGCTGACAAAATGTCCAAAGCGCTGAAAAATGGTAGCCCCTGTGTGTCAAGACAAGTGCACCGCTTGTTGCGAGGCGCTCAACACCAGTATACGTACTGACCTTGACGACGATTCTCGTGAGCTGCACCGAACTACTCGAAGTTACGCGGTATCCCGTTTGCCCCTCGTATTTGCCTTGCAAATCAGGGTGAAGATGCACTTTGACGGCTGTTTTTTTTTGTTCTGCTTTTCCCTCGCTTTATTTCGCATCAAAGAAGAATGAAGAAAGAAGTGAAGGGACAACGAATAAAATAAGATAGGCAGCCAGAACTGTGTGCCCGGTTCTTAGGCAAATTGCTGTCTGCGGTAAGGGCTGTTCTATACCGTCAGCTCTGCATCCACTGCGCATGTGCAGAAGGACTAATGTGCCCGTTTCTTTGTATGTGAACCTTGGTCAAGAATTTTCAGGACGCATGGTCTGTTTTGATGTGTGTAGTTCGGCAGTTAACGGCGCACCAGAAGTTATGAATCTTTGGACTTGAATCAAGTCTCTTATTATCCTGCTGCCGGGCTTTTTCACCTTCAAGGGTGCCGTAAGTACTCACCCTCATCGACCAAACGAGAACCCTGTGGCCTTAAAGGACTATAGACACCTATTTAGAGTAGAAAGTTTTTTTTTCTTTCAAGTAATGCATTAGAATACCTGGAACGGCGCCTAGTATTCGCCTCCTGTACCTTAATAATTTATAATTGAATTTATTTCTTACGCTGTTTCGGCTTGAATTTCGTCCACGGAACGATAGCTGTGAGGTGTAGTTGGCATTTAGGTCACGTGGGGCACGAAAAAAACTGCAATTGCTGATACGTAGCTTTAATTCAGTGCAGCACTTAATGCAGCCTGCTTCAAGAATCTAGAATGACAAAAACACCGTGTATCAGCAGTTATATTGCCGTTTTTTTTTTTTTCATATCTCACGAGATCTACACATCAACTACACGTCAAAGCTATCGTTCAGTTGGTGAAGCCGGAACAGAAACAGCATCATGAAGATGTTTAATAATAAATTATTTAACAGTCATAGGTGAATATCACGGGGGGTTCACGTATCCTAATGTCAATCGTATCATTTTAAAGAAGAAAGCAAGCAAGGAAAAATTGGGTGCCTATATCCTTTAAGCTTAAAAAAACGCTGACGACAAATTGATTGGTTTGGTTTATGGGGGTTTAACGTCCCAAAGCGACTCAGGCTATGAGAGACGCCGTAGTGAAGGGCTCCGGAAATTTTGACCACCAGGGGTTCTTTAGCGTGCACTGGCATCGCACAGTACACGGGCCTCTAGAATTTCGCCTCCATTGACGACAAATTGAAGTAATCCTGGAACAATTTATTACCTCATTTTGGCTACTTTTAACAAAAACATGGCTACTTTTAATAACATGGCTACTTCTAAGAAAATCAGAGCGTAGCTCAGCCAGAAAAAGACACAAAATTAATTATAAGTGTTGGGCCAAGCAGCCGTTTTGAAAAGAAGCCCGAGATGACACGACGCAATTCTTTTTTAAATTACGTATCTCTGTGGCTAGACCACACCGTCATAGACTTCCGATAAGTTATCACAGAGTCCCTAAATATATCGACGTTGTCATCAACGCCCCGAACTTGAATCGAGCGCCAAAAGAAAAATACTTCATTTCAAACTCCAAATTTTTTAACAATAAATACCTCTCCTGCTGTTGAACGGACTTCCAGAGAAATTGGAAAATCCAAAGAAATTAATTCTACTGTGAAAAAAATTGAATCAAATTGACCTTAGAGTCCTTTCAATCGTGTAATTCTCAGGCTTTGAAAACGTCGGACAATAGCTGTGAACTTCCAGGACTTCGTCATTAATGATGAGAGACTTTATATGAAAAGGTGGGAATACAAAAATAGATGGGAGAATACAAAATGGTGCGAGACTTAAAGGAAAAGGTGATTGCAGCCTAATTGTATTTAGTCGATTTCAATGATTTCTACATGTCTCAGGACCGCAACAGTGGTCACAAATACCGAGGCACATGCAGTAAATGAATTGCTAAATTCAAAGCTCCTCCATCACCTTCCAGAGAAGCATTACGGCCAATGAAATTTCGAGGTTGTTTTGCTCTTAGGGTTAGCTTTTCAAGAATTTACCTGTCAGCAGGCCTGCTGCATCTCTGGCCTCTGACAGTTTGACCTTTCTCTGATATCTATCTTTGTGACCCGTTATTACCATTTGTCCCCCCCTTATGTAATGCCCCATTGGGTCATTTAAGGGGAAATAAATGATGATGATGATGATGATGATTATGATGATGATGATGATGATGATGATAGAAACGTCGGAAAGAACCGTTTCTTCAAGTACGTTAGCAATATATATAAAAATATGACCACTGCATTTTTTGCTTAGATTAGTATTTGCCTTATGTCCTGCATTCATGTTAGTAACAAGTACCTTGTATCTATAAATATTTTCACCCTGAATTTTTGCCGTGTACAATAGTTTATTTTTACTTATTCCCTTGTATACTATATTGTATTAATTAGCTTCTCTTGTACATTTGTCGCTCTTTGTCCCCTTTACTCAATGCCCTTCTGTGCCCTGTAAAGTATTATGAGTAAATAATAAATAAATAAATAAGTAAACTCATGCAATTTTCTCAGCCTAAATGTCAACTACTGACATGTTTGCTGACTATATAACATTCCATACTCTTGGCATTACAAGGTTTATCGACAGATACTTTCACCGAACAGACTTGGCTTTAAACTTTTCTTCAATAGACTCTCTCAACTCTCTTCATTTATCTTCCACTCTTGCGCGTACAGTGTTCGACATTGACAAAGCTGCGCCGAAACAATGCGTCGATCGATTGATACAACTTTTTCTTAGCGAATCCCCCGCGTCGATGCTCAGAACAATTTCCCGTCCGCTTCATTTTTTGGTTCACCTGTGCGTGAAGGTCACGCCCCCAGGTACAGGGGCAGCACAAACGACGCGCAGTTTCTATTTTGCCATCTCAATCAACGGCCATCATGAACTTTGCATGTTTACCTCCCTTTTTGTATTTTTTTATTTTTTTGATAGAATTACTCTTCGGAAAAAACAGAATCCAAGCGCGCCTTTCGAGTTCTCAAGTCGTTTGTCACACACGTGTGGCGCTGCGTCAGGACTGCGTGATTTTCTCCAGCTCAGAAGTTTTTCTCTTTGACGACGCCGACGGGGGGGGGGGGGGGGGGGGGGGGGGGGGGGGCACCGATTTTCATTTCTGAAGATGAAGAGCGCGACGCAAAACAGGGATGCAAACGACAAAGGCGAAGCGGTAGCCTCGTTTTGCGGTTACTTCCTTATTCTCAAGGACATCTTGCTCCCTTTTTAATATTTCCTGTTAGAGTCTACGTCGCACACCTCATGCACAGCTACTCTCCTGATCTCTCTGCTGCTCTATTCTTGTATTAGACAGGGCAAACGGTTTTCGATAAACCAGTCAAAGCTATCACAGACAAGCGGTGGAAAGAGCTTTAAATGTCTTCGATGCATGCATCTGGTAGAACGAATGTGCAAACGTTCTTCCTACCCTGTAATTCGTAACTAGACTCGCGATCTATTCGACGACAACTTCCGAGTTTACTCTTTTCTTACCTTTCTTGCGTAGTTCAATCGTTGAAGAACAATAGGGAGGAAATTACAAATAGCACTCTTGTTACAACGATAAACAATGGGCTCCTAGTGCTCCTATTGCTCCTAGAACAATACGCTCCCAGTGTTCAGCTCCCTAGTATCCGATCACGAGGTATTGCCGCCAGGTGTCCCCAGGCGGCGCCTTGAGGAAAAAGAAGTGAGACGCGCGTGCTCTTTGCAGCTGGATTCACCCCTATTTTTCAAGCAGAGTTTCTAGCAGTTGTACTTGCTCTACGCAAGCTAGACCCCTCTATTACAGCAGTTGCAGTAATTACTGATTCTTTATCTTTGTGTTCGTCTCTCGCTGCACAGGTTGACGGTCCCATTTTATCAACTTTCTTATCCCTACTTCCTCCGCATTTGAGCCTTGTTCATTTAGTATGGTTCCCGGCCACAGCAGTGTGACAGTAAATGAGATTGCTGATAATCTCGCAAAGGCTTCCCTCAGCGGCCCCGTGTTGCCAATCATCCCGGCTACAGCCTACATTACAGCATCTAGATTTCGGCGACGTGCGTTTTTAAGCACGCAAGACACATCACTTTTAACATCGGCGGATTATGAGCACCTTAAATATTATTGGAACAGGAAAATTTGTTGCTCTCGGCAGCTTGAAGTATCACTGACGAGGCTACGCTGCCGCATCCCCCCTCTAAATTTCTATTTACACAAGTCGGGTTTGGCGCTCTCTCCCCTTTGTGCATTTTGCGTGAGCCAGAATCTATTGAACATTTTGGCTGTATTGTCGCCGATTCAACTCACTGAGAAAAAGGTTGCTGAGGAGCCCTTGCAGCATCTTGGCCTTAGTTTGAGCAGCCCGCTCTTGCTATCATTTGGCGCCACCACATTTGGGTTCAGCCACAGATCTGTTTGCACCGCTGTTCAAAATTTCCTGATAGAATCTCACCGACTGCCTTGCTAAGTGTTTCAACCTTTTCTTTTCTATCAATTATTACATTTTGACTAAATCATTAATATTTAATCACTCTCTTTATTATTA
Source organism: Amblyomma americanum (assembly GCF_052857255.1). Classification (NCBI taxonomy): domain Eukaryota; kingdom Metazoa; phylum Arthropoda; class Arachnida; order Ixodida; family Ixodidae; genus Amblyomma; species Amblyomma americanum. The sequence continues at coordinate 48,900,014 of NC_135507.1, forward strand.
TTCTTAAAATTTAATATCAAAACACTCATCCCTTTTCTGTTCATGACGAAAAATTCACCGATGTTATGCTCCCACGTGCTTTTCCTTTTTGTTAACTGCGTTCAGGTGAATAGCCACCCGATTCTTGGCCGATCCCCCAGGGTGGGTATGTGCCATCTTTTATAGGCTAACAACAACAACACTGCTTCACTGCTTGCGGCTTGTGCTTAGCCCTTTTGGTTCTGCAACCTATTTGTGACAGTATTTAAATCAATAGGTTGTTTACACAAACCTTCAACGAATCCCCTTTTTGTGTCTGTTTTGTGAAAATTACTTTTTTTCTGTTTTTATGCTACCCGCGTATACTGTGATACACCTCTTAAAGCCTGGTACTATGTATTAGATATTATCGAGCGCACGCACCACCAATGGTTTTCCGCTCTCGATGCCGCGTTAATGTCGCTTCCACGCCGCCAACCTCTCCAGCGTAATCTTGCTAGCATCAAGAGATTCCGTTCGGCCCATGCAAATAGCGCGGACGGGTTGGGCCCGGTGTGATTCGTTTAGCATACGTAGGTGCTACTTAGCTTGTTTATGCAAATCGCTTGCCGAGAGTCGCCGCGCTGCTTTATGCAAATGCTTACGCCGTAGACTGAATTCTATAGCGACCACCACTATCTGCGTCCAGACGGCAATGTTAACACTAGTGTGTGCGGTACGACGTCGCTCGCATGACAGCTTTTTCCCGAAGCATGCTGTCGATCTTACGGATCCCGCGTTTGATACGCCAGTAGTAACTATCGAAATCTCTTCCCTAGCTAGAAGTGAAAAATAAGAAACAGCCACTCAGTTTCCTAAGCGCCGTGCATTATAAATACCTTTCGGTTGCCTTCAGTCGTGGCAGTGGGCCGCGACACCTCTTTTAAGCAACAGTGTGGCTATGGCAGCGCTGTCATCGAAAACGCCGTTCCAGATCTCCGGCCGTCTTCGAAAACGAAACAATGGCCAGGATCATGACGAAGAAAGATAGAAAGGAGAAGAAGGAAGTGTGGGTGGAGTAATGAAAGAGTGCTTGTGTTGTCTTCGTGCAACTGTAGATGGAAGCAAAGGGACATTCGGGTGATCTGGCACTAACCTCATCGTCAGCTCTGTACGCAAGGGGAACCAGGATTAACACATGTGCATCATTGTCCCGTCTAACGCTGACAACGGGTCAAGTGGCACTGCTCAGTGATGACGTCATTTCATTCGGGCAACCATCCCAGGATCTCAATAAGCTGAAGGGGTGGGGGCACGGTTAACATGATGCATAGCTCATTTGACATATACAGTGGGTGGTGGTTTTTCTTACATGATGATGTCATTTAATGAAGAAAGCGACCGCGAGACATCCGAGAGTGATTAATATGAACCATGGATTATAGGACTAATACTACGCAACATCTGACCTTGCTGTCGTTCCATGACTACCTCGAGATCTCGGAGGCGGGAGTGATTAATGCGATCCACGAGTCATGTTACTGATGCAGTTGGAGATTGACGCTATATAATGAAGTGACTGCGTGTGGATAACTATCATGGAATCATGAGAATCTCATTATTACTTAGCCAATATTGATTGATCATCACTCTACGACAAGACATCTCTTTGCAAAATACAACATTATTAGTTTTGACTATCACTGTGAACACCGATTGCTACATGCTTTCTATTTTTCTCAGCATGACAGCCAGAGTTTATTTCGTTCGATGGCATTGCTGCAAGCTAGAGCTACTCCTTCTTTAACTCGAATTTTAGAACCTTGGTTAGTCCCATACTTTCGCACTCAGTACAAATTTCAATCATTAAAACACAATCTGCCGGGCTTATTAAATCAACACAAACAAGTAGCCTTCAAATCCCTAAAAAAGCTACGAGTACACTTTTCTCAATTGTAATTGATAATCTATTGTTGTGATAAATCTTGCAGCAGGTCTGTATTTTCTGATGCCTTCTACTACTCAGTGTTTGCAATTAATGTAAGCGTACTCTGCCACCAATGTCTGCTGCCGCTTTGTAAACGGCTCCAGGGCCCCAGCCGAGTTGTAGGCAGCAACTTTTAGCCCTGGAGACCGTCCAGTTTTCTGGTGAATAAAGAATTGAATTGAATTGAATTGGCTCCGTAAACGTGAAAATGAGAGAGAGAGAGAGAGAGAGAGAGAGAGAGAGAGAGAGAGAGAGAGAGAGAGAGAGAGAGAGAGAGAGAGAGAGAGAGAGAGAGAGAGAGAGAGAAAGGAGAGGGCGAAGTTCGGGTGCATATTTTTCACTCGGCACTGTCACAGTACGAGAACCAAGAGGGAACACTTTCGGGAGCAGAGCACTGATACCTTCATCCCTACAGCTTTTCCTCCCTAGACGAAACGAAAAACTTTCGGAGTCCTTTAAGCACACGGGACATACGGTAACTCTCCCATCGACTGAAGGATGTGTTTCGGAAAAGAAAAAGATCTTCCTCGTTTTCCATTTTTCGGAAGCCTGCCTCGCACCTCGCGCTCAAAGTTTTGGGAGAAACGTTCCCATTTTTCTGCGTCTGAGGCGGATTTCCTTTCTAACCATGTCTTTGGGAATTCAGAGGTATGGATATCCCTCTTTTTCTTTCTCTTCTTCGGTCGCTCGAAAGCAAACGCTTGCCGTCAGGAGCTTGCCTCAAAATCGATGGCTTGCGGCTGGCGATGGAAGGGGGGGGAGGGGGTTCGATGAAAACGCTTTCGAAGCCGCGATGGTTTCGTAAACACGTGTTCCTCCAACCCGGCCGCATTCATTCGTTCCTTCCCCTTTTTATTATTATCCCTTCCCCTTCCTTATTTCCCGCGCAAAAGAAAGCAGCCGGCCTCCCCAATCCCCCGATTCTTTCCCCAAGCGGGCCAGCAAAACCGACGCAGTAAAGCGGTGAGGTGTTAGCGGGGATATAGGGGAGGAGCAGCCAATGTGTTTACCGTCCTGTCGAAAACATGCCTGCCCGAGGGTACCGGCCTGCGTAGTGAGCACACCCTGCGTGGGTTTCCGCCATTATCTTCTCTATATATATATATTCCTTTTCCTCTCGTTAGTTCAGGCGCTGTCAGTTCGCACGTTGTATCTCCTTCAGGTAAGGCGTTCTTCTTTGCCAAAGTGACGTGACACAAAAGCAACGTAGATGAAGAGAGAACGGACTCGAAATTTCTTCGTGCTCCGGTAGGGGGAGCGGCAACGAGTGTTCTATAGCGCCTGCGCTTCTTTGCTATGCAGTGTGAGCCCACTACTATGCCCACCTGAGTCACGTGATCGCGGGTGGTGCAATCACCGGAGAGCCCGCCGGACGCTGTACCTTTTTCGGGATCCTACGCATTCCGCGTGCCTAAGGCCTATACCTTTTGAATGGGTGAAAACAGGCGACTTCGAATGTTTTCCTTACAGTGAAACGGTGAAACGGCCTTACGGTGAAACTGCATACGGTGAAACTGCCTTGTACGGTTATCTTTTCGCAAAGAAGATGTGGAAAGGTTAGAAATACGCAACCGTTCTTACAACATCAGTCATTGGAAAACTATTGGCACAGAAGCACACCTAATAGGACGTGGGTGAGACAAGCTTGACTATGTCCAGGTTTTCGCACTACACCTGTCTTTGACGGCATTTTTACCCGACCCATAAGACAGAGATTAAGTGTCCCCTCCTCTTTTTTTCTGCGCATATTTCTATGCATGTCACTGCTGTCCCGCAATTACCTCTTATATCTGGTGCTCTCATAACTTGCATCTTTTTTGCAAAAAGCAACAAACTATGTAAGGGGTGTGTTCTGCTATACAACTGTATACCGAGACACACACAAAGGCTCTTGGTATTATCTGTCTGCGTGGAGTGCGCAGCGTCTTGGTACTTAGTTTTATTCCTGATTTATTCTGCTGAATTGTATTTCTCCATCTCTCCCTGCGTCCGTGACTGCCGGCGTTTATCCCTGAGATCACGCGCCAACGACTCATGCGAGGCGCAGTGTCCCGTGATGCAAAACACAGCCCTTCTCGTGGCCGTCAGTAGGGGCTGATAATGACACGTTTTGCGCCGGGAAAAGCGAAAGAACAAAGTAAAAAGGTGTTGAGGCGCGGTGCGGTTACCGCAAACAGAGCTGGTTCCGAAAACGCATATTGCCACGCAAAAAAAAAAAAGACTCAGAAACAGGTCCCGACAGACTACAGGGAAGGATGGTTTGGTCGGCGTGTGGCTCTGGTTTCCTTCCTAC